>NC_027752.1:18430929-18450844 GCF_000695525.1 Brassica oleracea var. oleracea
TTTTATAAAAAAAAAAAAAAAAAAAACTACAAATGTCGTTATCTTGAGTTTTCAATAAATATTGTTATCGATTTGTTAACAAGACAAAAAAGAAAACAAGACATTTGTGCAGGAATCTTCAAGGAAGCCTCTGCAAAAGTTGACACGTTGGGTTTGGATATAAGTAATGTATTTTGTCTTGCAGAGTATTTTGACTATTTAGTTCCCTAAAAAGATTTATAAGAGTTCGTACATTATTATTGTCTCTCCATGTCACGGACGGCGGCTCTCGTGAGACTCTATCCCTGTTCCTGTTCGAAATCGCTGTTCGGACGTTGACCGCGGCGATTATGTCCAAATCAGTGTAGTCAGGTGTTGATCCGCGTTGACCTGCATAAGACCGTCTAATTTCCGCGTTGATCGTTTTAGTTTTTTTTTTCGTCCACGTAAATTAAAACACCGTTGATTATTTTTTACTTATTATTAATAGATTTTGTGTAATTATTCATTACTTAATAATTATAATTAACTATCAAACTCAAAACAAACACATACATACTACATTTAGAGATTTTTTTCATACCAAACTCACTATTTACGAATCAAAAAAAGACTGTCTAAAATATTTATAAAAATATATATAATTATGTCTAAAAACTTGTATCATCGTGTTTAAAATTAGCTAAATATATTATAATTATATTAAATTGTATTTAAAACTAGGTCTCGAGTAATCCCCGAATACTCTCTGATTTTTCGGTAACTCGCTAGCGTCCGGCGTAGTTTATAACATGGGACTCTATAGCTCATATAAAGGACAAAGTAACAAATGTGGTTCAGTCAGGGGGTTCAATGGTTGACCAACAAAACAAATTACGTGGATTAATATTTTTTAGAGGTTTAGATATAGATGTGGACATATGGTAAGAAAAAAAGATTGTTCCACAAAAAAATATCATTAACGTATTATACATTTTGAAACCAACGAATTTTAACGTGAAAAATATAATTTTGTTAGCTTTTCAAGACTTTGTAGAAGGTCATTGGTCATCAACTTGCAATGAGTATGAGTTGACCTACACATCACCAAAATGTTATAGTATAATTGCACGATTACGATGAATGATGTGTAACGAGCCAAACCATGCTATATGTGGGATATAAATTCTGGAAACCAAACAGCTAATGAACATGGATCGATGAAAGATGAAATGATAGTTCAATAATCAAATATAAAAGCCCTTTCTCAAAAACTAAATAAATCAACTTTAACAATTTACTAATGAAATGATCGTTTTTTTAGCAACCTTAAAATATACTAATGAAATGATCATTAAGCTAAGCACTTTAACCATTTGTTTTTATCTATCTTTTAGTACTTCATCCATTTCGTTAAAATATATGTTTTAGAAAAAAAAAATATTTCACAAAAATTGTTTTTTACGTTTTCTATATAAAAATTGTAAGCTTTTAAAAAATTCAATTTATTGAATTACTATTAGTTAAAAGCTATTGAAAGTAAGTTGTTCAAAAAAAGTATTGAAAATATAAAATTATAAAACAGTGTATTTATGATAATGGTTTTTGTGTATTTTTAATGTATGAAAACTGAAAATACTAACAAACAATCTTTAAAGAACAAAAGTAGTATTAAAATGAAATTAAGAAATCAGTTTTTGAGATTAGCTTCTTGAAAGAAAAAATTGCCAAAATGGAACAAAAAAAACAATATAGTTGTCCCTATGGTATAAAACCATCACTAAGTTGTCCCTATAGTATAATATTTTTTATAATCCCAAAACTAACATTTCCTTAATCAAATTAAACATAAATTAAAACCATTTTTAAAAACTTTAATGAAAAAAGATAAAAAAAAATAAGGTAATCCCATAATGTTTTAGAAAGGAAAAAAAATGTAACAACAATTTTTTAAAAAAAGAACACAAGACACAAATCAAAAATACTCTGTAACCTAATTTCATTTGGTTTCTAAAATCCCCCAAAACTATTCTTTTAAAATCTTCTAAGGTAGAGCTTGATTTCAATAACAGTAGTCTACCCCAATTATCATCAGCCAAAAAAACTCATCAAGTGCATACACTAAATTCCCAAACACCACATATTGTATAAATATGCATCATAGAACAAGAGTTTTTGAAAATCACAAGACAAACTATGGAGAAATCATAGATTGATGGAGAAGAAAAGCCAAAATCATTTTTTTTTGATATTTTGACAAAGAAAATCGATCAGGACACGTTTTAGGAAATTAGAATATTTTAAGAATATTTTCTTAATTGAAACTTCCTTAATTTTCGGAAAAATTGATTATTTATCCGTAGAAGGCACCTTCTACACTGTGTAGAACCATGACAAAAATTCTGATACAATTTCTACTTTTTGTAGACGTTCGTGTTAAGTTTAGATTTCGTATACCCGAAATTTTAGAATACTTCATAAAAGTAGAAACTGCATTCAAAAGAAAAGTAGCGATGTTTACAATTAGTATAATTTGCATTCTCCATATTTAAAATTTTAATCAATTTTAAATTGTTTCTTCTGAAAAAAGTAGATGGACTTGTTTATTCTGAAATTCGTTTTCTACTAACCCATTTTCTCTAGAAGATGAATTCTACTTTCAGTGGAACATAGTTTTAAAATTTTATTTATCAAGTTTTTTAACCAAAAAAAAAATATGTTTGTGTATATAGGTGTTTTATTAATTGTTTATATTTTTAATATTTTTTTGGATTCATAAAACTATTTATTTCATCAAATTTCAGAAATGAAAAGGGTAAAAAGGAAAATAAATGGACAAATATTATTTTATACCATAGGGACAAGTATGTTGTTTTTACGAGAAATTACATCTCTCTTATTAAATATAAATATTATATTAACTTTATTTCTACATGTAATTAATGATTTATGCAACCAATTAGGTGTCGAGTAAAATAATAAACCTCTACAGAAAATAACAATATGTGATGAAAAATGCAACACTTTACAAAAACAAATCCCATTCACGTCCATAAAATTTTTTGGTCAAGTAAAAAAACATATGATGAATTTTGATGATATGAATTATGAAGTTTCAAAAAAAAGAAAACATATGAAATAGATGAACCATATGGGTCCCATAAAGCTCGTTTATTGGGTCCACACATGTTGCTCCAATGAGTGGGTTTTAGTTTGGTGGCCAACGTTGCTTCCAGACAATGCAAACTTTTTTTTTGAACTGTAAAAAAAAAAAAAAAAAAGTTAGCATTGTATCCGCTCGTATATCCATTTTATATTGTATACGGAAATTAAAATGGATTGAACAATTAATGTTTTTATTTGTTTTTTATTTGTTTCTTATATAAAACACAAATCATAAAGCTGGTTGAAGTGATTAGTTTTTTTTATGGTGTTGTTTTATTAGAAATTATTATATGGTTAGAGAATTCGATAGATATATGTCATATAAATTCAACTAAAGATTTATCAACTACATAAAAACTCTATAAATTAATAATTGATAAACTATAAACATCATATATTAATAATTATTTCCGTCTTTTGAAACAGTATAAAATATGACATAATTCAATAAACATAATATGTTTTTTTTTAATTTATAGATAAATATATGATCTTATTAAAATCATAAATTAATAATCGTTATATAAAACTAATATAAGGTAAAAAACTAGTAACATAAACAAAATGTTATATTTTTATTTTTCTTAAATGACTTTTATCTAAAAAATTTCTTTACATCCATAACAACATATAAAACACATTTATGTTTTAGAATATGTAATTTCAATACTTAAAAATATATTAAATAAGAAATTGAAGAGTCCAAATCTATAAAATTTAATCAGTATCTAATACTGCGAAATCAAATTTTTTTCTTTCAAAAATAAAAAATATATTTTATAAATATAAATCTAAAAAAAGAAATTTTTATTAAATTAATAATTCTATAAATTAGTAAATTACTATAGTCCTGACATTATTACTTTATAAAAAATTTACTGATGGTACTTTTAACTGTTGGGTCTATGTCATGGGTCATTATTTTTGGAACAATTTCTGAATTTATATTTCAACCGACAGTTACCGTACCCTTTGGAAAAATATCTCTTAATTTGAAATGGCATCCACAGTCATAAGAGCACCTTAGGGTTCTTAACTTTGGATATTTAAAAAAAAACTTGGGATATTTAATCAAAAACAAAATTCTCAAATGGTGAGATTTTCATCCAAAAATACCTCAAGATTCTCATTTCAAGTACTTTGGATGAATAACTCTTTTTTTTATAAGAGAATATCTCTATTTGAGATGCTCATTCAATTAATATTTATTTTATCTTTTATTAGATATTCATTGCTAAAGACTTCTCTAATAGAAGTTCTCTAACATATCAGATGTATGAATAAAATTGTAACTGAAATCTATATAGAATTTAAAAGAAATCATGGAAGCTATTTTGCATAATTGTAGATAGTGATAGTCACGTAGGAAAGATTTCTTGTCGTTCTATATTGGCTGGCTGTGCTAAACATGCATGCTGGGTTAGTTAGGTAAGATATGTCTTTCTTTATATAAATATTTGGTAATTACCATTTAATTATATAGATAATTATGTGATTTCAGTGGAGACATTTTTAGTAAGAATATAATATTAACTAACATGGAACAAGCTTGGTTACGCAGTTTCTCTTCCTTGAGCAATCAATTACTTCCTTTTCGAGTTCATAATTGATAATTTGATACAATATGGAGCATACGCTTTACTTCAAATCTAATGTTTTGTTTGAAATACATTCTAGAAATCCAAAAGATATCAAAACCTGAAAACGTTACATATACGATCGGGTATACAGTAGTTAGAAAATATTTGTCAACTAATCAACTTAGAATTTAAATTCAAACAAAATGAGATGGTATTAATTAATAATTTAAATATTTTAAGGAAATTCAGTGTTATTAGATTTTGTATTTTTATAACATAGCCTATAGATTTTTTTTGTCAATATGAAACTGACATAATAGAAAAAAACATAATTCAATTTGGCTAGCTGAATCGGAGGTAATAAATGACACAACTGAAAGAAGACATTGAGCACCACGTTCAAGCTTGTATGCCAAAATGTTTTGTGCTCTTGCTATATGGTTAGTTATGAAGTTGGAAAGAATTTCTTACAACGTTCAAATTCTTCAATATGTATAGTAAAAGTTGACCATTCTTTTGGTAAAGACATTATCTTCACCAACTGAGAATAATCTGTTGCAAACATCACATCTGAAATTTGCAGGGTCTTCATGCACTGCATCGCCAGATCAGCACCTCACATTAAACATGTACCGGTGGTAGACTTCATAGGATATTCATATGCCTCATAATCTGATCTCATAAGTCTCCCTTGTTGCAAAACTATCATTGACCTGAGAATTGATCTTGTTCCTTCCAAACTCCATCAATATAACACCGTAATATATCTACACTACAGACTACTTGGGATTGACTTGGTGGAAAGGACAAAGTATCCTTTTGAGATCCTAATTTGTCACTTTGTGCTTCTACCTATATATTTCCTTGTATTTCTACCAGATCCAAAATGTCATTTAGATTTTAATTTTGTTTAAAAAAAAATATCATTCCGGTTTTTCCATATATATCATATGATCCATAGAAAATGACTGCAATCTTGATTTTTTTGAAGGCTCCAGAAAAGATCATCCATATTCGTGAACACTGAAAATCTTGGAAAAATACCGCAGTTTGATGGAATACTTAATAGAACCCATGTTTGTAATGTTGGTGGGCTTTCAAATAATACATGGTTTATAGTTTCTTCCAGATCCAAAATGTCATTTAGATTTTCATTTTATTTAAAAGAAAATATCATTCCGGCTTTTCCATATATATCATATGATCCATAGAAAATGACTGCAATCATGATTTTTATGAAGTCTCAAGAAAAGATCATCCATATTCGTGAACACTGAAAATCTTGGAAAAATACCGCAATTTGATGGAATACTTAATAGAACCATGTTTGTAATGTTGGTGGGCTTTCAAACAAGGAGTAAGAATGCAGAGATCATTCCAGCTTAATGATTGCAAAGTTTAGTATTATTCATATATGATTGTAATTAAGTACTCTTAACGATTCTAATTTGTTTTGAATATATGAATAATTTGAAGTGAATTCTAATGGGTTTCTTAAGAAAATTATTTAAAACAAATTTCAAATTGAACTGTAGAAATTTTAGAATTGAAAATATGTGAATATAAGACTAATGAAATCGTTGTCGGAGGTGTTCTCCTTCTCTTCATTCCTCTGTGTTTCCATTTGCTTCTCGGCGATCTCTTCATCCCTACCGCCTTTCTCGTGGTTTTGTCTCTAGATCCTTGCCCGGTGTCGCCTTCGCTCAAGAGGAGATCTGCCTCTGTTACAGGTTCAGCTAGCTTCAGAGTCATGGCGCAGTGTGTGTATGGGTTGATGTCGGTGGAGTCAGAGCTTTTGGGTTATGGGGGTGACCCTTTAAGCTGCTTCCAAAGTTGGTGGCGCGTGGAAGAGATAGTGGCTAGCTTCTGCTTCAGATCTGATTCTTAGTCTCACTGATATGAGGTCTCCTGATTTGTGGCAGTGCGGCGGTGACCACGGTTCTGTTGTGTCTTCCTCAGTGTCTTAAAAAGGTGCGACTGTTCTTTCTATGCCATGGAAACTTCAGAGGTTCTCTCTATCTCGAAGACATGCTCAACCTACAGAGACGGCGTGTGTTGTTGCTTGAGGTGGTAACACGTGGAAGATTCAGTTAAGCGGTGTCTGTCATCTATGGCTCATGCGTCTTCCCTCCTCATTTTTCCAATCACTTCCCGACACTTGTTTCTAGAACCGCCATTGAAACCTTGTCGACTGTTTTCCATGGTGCCTTGCTCGTGTTTGTTGTTGTGTTGATTGCCTGGTCGTCACCGGTACAACCATTGACGGCTTTAATATATTTAGTCTTTCAATTTTCGGAGGCGGCGTTTTGAAAATGATGGTTAAGGCTTTGGGTGGTCTACGGGTTTTCTCACCTTCATTGGTGACTCTATTCGATGTCGCAGCACATCCTAGTGTCGTAGGCAATCTCTTGTTTTGCTCGTGGTAGTGTTTGTCTCACTAATGCTTATTTTGCAGGTCTTCAAGCATATCCTGGGTCGAGTTGGGGCGTCCTTCCGTTTTCTATGCCTTTGGACGGCTGTCGGCAGTGGAGGTGTATTGTACATGCGGGTCCGAGGGTGTTTTGGTTTGTATCTATTTGCCTTATTTTCTTTTCAGTCTAGCGTTTTAGTGTTGGTGATGATTATGAGCATTGAAGATTTTACCGGATACAATACGTCGTAAAAAATCCCAGTTTTCGAAAAAACGATGTGAATCTCACATTCTTATGATTCATGTCAATGATTGAAAAAGGTAGCCGATTCTCTAGAATTTTGGATCCAGTCAAGCGGAACATACATTGACGATTGGTCGAATAAAGCTAGCTAGAAAACATTTTGAATTGGTTATTTTGTTCTTTGTAATCAGAACTGTAATTTTTGTTTTCAGGTTGAATTTATAATATATATTTTATTATATTATACTTTTAAAACGATATATTTATATGATAGTTGTTTACTGAATTGATGAAAGTAAGAGTATGGAGAATTCGATATTGCTTAGAAACTCTGCTTTGGATATCAGAAGTTTGGTAAAAAAACGTATGATCATGCAATCCCGAATAAAAATTATAAACTATAATGACTGAGATATATTTTGAACAAGAATTTATCATAATTAGCTTGTCTTGTTTGATTGAGGCAAAGTACGAAATATGAAGCTGATTTAGTTCATGAATAATTTTTTCACATCAAATAAGATGCAAGGAATTGAAAAGTTTAAAAACTTCTTTTTTGTAACTTGGCATTCTTATTTTTGTAGCTAGAGACCCATAAGTTTAAAAACTTTTGTTTCTATACATTCAATATCTTCTGGATATTTATATACGAAGTTGTGGACTAGAAATTGGAAGATAATGTGACAAATCGAATGAAAAGAAAAACAAAAAGTCAACCAAGTTGGAGTAGTGGAATTATGTGGTGGGATTTATTAACCAACTTACAATACATCAACATATGATAATGCATGTCTTTGTTACGTAGCTGTGACTCCATATATGACAACACCTCTCTTTTCGAGGACGTACATCACCATGGACCTGACCCTGTCGGTCGATTTTACTAGATACCAACTCTTCTTTGTTTTTACGTTTACTAAATCTCTCGCGCAATTAACCTCGAATTCGTCAATTGTATCATATTTGAGCGATTTTTTCTTTTCTTTTTATTTTTGAAAAAAGGAAGACTTTGTCTTTGTTGATCTCCGTTTTGAATTCTGGCTGAATGACAAATAAACCAAAGCAGGTTTTATTTCCTACTTTACTACAAACAAAACACAAATCAAATTAGAGGTGAAATGTTGGTGGCTGATTTTTTTTTTATCTTCCTAGCATCAAAATCTATCATATCTGAGGATATCATGTCTATTAGTGTAGACTTCTTAAAATTTAAAAATAGATTTCACCAAGTAGCAAGTAACAGTTTAGTAATAAAATATATAAATACTAGGGTCGGCCCGCCCTACGGACGGAATATAAATTATAAAATAATTTCAAAGCTAAAGTATATGTATAACTTGTTTTAAGATTATGGAATAAGCATTGGTTGTTTTTATGTTTCATAATTTTATATTTGTTAGAGGAAGGCACGTATGCGAGTTTGATATATTGTTCGATTTTTGTTACAATTTGATAAGTATATGGTAGATACACGAAATTTACGATTATGGAACTCTGATCACAAAAAATAACCAATATTATGGGTTTTTCTCTTTTTTTTTGTTTTGTTTTCCCGAATAGAATAATATAATTTTAATTGTTTACTCAGAAATAAAAGCGAATAATAATATAATTTGCTATCTATAAGCAATAGAATTCACAAACATGTGAATCCTTAAAAAGTAATATATTAATATATATTTATTTATATCTGAATATGGGATGAAATAAACATAATTGGAAACATCGATTAGGAACATATAGCTATGAATAATATGTTAATAAGACGGTTAACTTTTGGCAATGTAATCTGAAAATTACAAAACCATAGTATCGTTAAAAGGAATTTGTGTTTAATGATTTTTGGTAAAATATATATGAGATTTTGAAAGTATTATATATCAATGAATTGTATAAATATCTATATATTTACGTGCTAGAGTCGGTCCGCGCTATGCGCGAATTATATATTTCAATTGGTTACTTTTATCATTTATTTTATGTTTTATATATATTTTATTATTTAATTTTTGTAATGTATTTTATTGTGCTTAAAATATTTGATATAATCAAAATAAGTATAGCTTGTTTTAATTAAAATTAAATCATATCTCCTATCTAAAAAGCAATTCATACAAATATTTAAAACAACTTTTATAAAAGAATGCTGTATGAGTTAAATACTCTCGTTAAATACACTACAACTTCTATAAAGATTATTATAATTTTTTTTTTGTCTGGTTAATTATGCTATTGCAAATTATGAGAAACACTACATATTATTATAAAGATTATTATAATTTAATATATGTTAATTATAAGCAAAAGAATATCTTACGATCTAACTTTGTTTAAAATATTATTCTAGATTAAAACTTAGTGTAAAACGATAATCAAGATATTCTCAATAGATATTCATAATTTATATAACTTCTACCATTAAAAATTATTTATTGTTTTTGTTAAACTTCATATATTATTTTGATTTTAAAATCTTTTTTTAACAGAAATGAAAAACGTTTGTTCGCAAGTTGTTGCTTAATGTGGTGGTATTAGTTTATCTCCTCTTATGACTTCCTCAAATTTTCTTACTCTTCTTGTGAGGTTCAACCTTGGACAACACTGGGTTCAGAACATACAGTATCTACATGTCAAATTGGGAGATATTTGTTTTAAAAAGACATTTAGATACCAAATGAAGTTAATTAAGTAGATAATTTATGTTGCAGAAAAAATAAACATTTTCTTAGTTATGCATGCTGCTCAAGAAGAGTACTTACGAAGGATGGGTTGTTTTGTTTCACAGATTGGAGGAACATTAGATTTCTGGTGAAGTGAGGCAGTGAATATTGTCCCGTGATCCCACCAGAGACAGAATTGTTAATATGTTAATATGAGCGTTCATTATAGAACAGCCGGTGGTTAGAGGAGTTCAAGTCATGGTTTCGATGCAAAGAACTGCGATGGTCAAGTTAAAAAAAAAAAGATGAATGCTCTGAACTGAATCTCAATCAATTAAAACCAATGTGTAGGAATCTCTACTCCAGATAGTGGTCACTATGTACATTAGACTTCTTTTTAATGTTAATAAATTGATTTGAGATGAACTTGAATCAGTGCTGTACACAGAGTATAACTCACGCAAATGTTTGTTCTCTCCTCACTCCATTTCAGAATCTCCATAACTAACATGAGAGACGAATGGAACGCAAGCTCACTCTTGCTCAAAGAAAGATACAGCTTTCCCCAGTCAATGACGAGTAACTCGCTTGAACTTAACTGGCATGTAATGGAACGTAAGCTGACACAAAGTAGGTTTACCGCGCTGTTGAAACTTGAAACGGTGACGACTGACCACATGATTATAAGTTCGGGTACTCAAATAACTTCATAAGTGTTACACCCCTTCCGCCATATGGAAACTTTTTGAATTCTGAGAATGATAGATTCTTATCACATAGGTTTGCCATGTGCTACTATATATAGGATAAAAAGAGAGTGGAACTCAAAACAATAATAGGGAAAATACTTATACCTTGAAAAAAAAGGGAAGCCTGACGATGGAACTATATAGGGTCTCTCAGACATTTTAGAGTTCCAATTGCGATGAACCTTCAAATTAGCAAATGAACATATCAAAAGCTTACAATTTATAATATGATATCAAAACAATCATAGTCAAAACCCAATCATTGTCTATCGAAATACCTTTTCCAAATATTGGTTCATTACTCGGTTTTCTTTCATGTCAGTTTACTTCAGAAATATAGACTTTTGGTGCAAATCTGAAATTCTTGCTATATCACACACAGAGTTTCACCAACCCGTTAATATTGTCATTGCCATTGAAAAATGATGGAGGACACTCAAATAAAATAACAATATTGGGAAAGATTACATACCCATGTTCCTTTATGCATATTCATGTTCACATGACTCAACGGTGGTTTAAGCAAATGAAGTTGAACCAAACACAAATGACTCATTTGTGAGAGAAACTGAGAATATGAATTCTATTTTAAATGGCAACGGAAACCATATATTTAAATATATACCTGAGAGCAGATTTCTTTCCTTGAGACACCAAATAGCAAAAGCAAAGTGTAGTACTTATAAGACAGAGAAGCATATTCGATGAGTCTGAGCTGTGCGTAAGGCTTAATGATAATAACACTCATTGAAAAAGTCCAGTTATTACCTCACTTTCGGGGTACACCAAAGTGATTCAGTAAAAGCCTGCAGTGAGCATCACCACTTAGCCACATGATCAAAACTTCAAAATGTTATAGGATTCAAAACTTCTCATTACAAATGATATAACTAATACATAAAAAGATTTTACCTTTTTTGATGGTTGTGTATAAATTTAGATAATGAAATCATATTTATAAACAGGGGACAGAAAAAACTGACTAACGTTCATCATGGTGTAGAAGTGATTGTTGTGGAAGAGGACACAAATTTGACCTTCTCCAAGTCCTTTTCTTCCATGAAAAAAAGAGCATGGAGAAAACGATAATTAACTATTTTTTCCAACCATGGTCACCTGAAATTCTTGATCGCTTCACCTGTAAATCCAACCATGGCGAAATTTTCTTAATTAAGTCGGGAAACATATTGAAGTTTTCTTTATGCCCAATAGAATACATTCGTAAGTGTTTGTGTGTACGGACATACTTCGCTCTTTCTGGTGTGAGTCTATTTGTATACTTCCTCTTGTCCATGAATTGAGTCGCCTTCATAAAATGGAAAACCTACAATTAGACCTCTATCAGCTTCATACATGGACACATATTCATCATCGGATCTGTCATTAAGATCTGGAAATGCAGTGAGCATTTTAAAGTGAGTGAATTCAGTTGTAACATATCTTCAGCTTGCACTTTATGTGATTTCATTAAGAGATACCAATGCATTTACTTGGGTTAACAGAAGTTTCAGCTTCAGACTTGACTTGAATCTAAGAACTGCTTTCATATTTGGTTGAATCCTAATTCATTTACAGCTATTCTCAGTCTCAACATCACAACCGTCTCATCTCCCAACTCCATTGGAGACAACTACACACCACCAGGACCATTCAAACAGATGTCAGTTTGATATATTATCAACAAAAAAAAACAATTCAATCAAACTGATCGATACGCCACAAACAACGATACAATAACAACAGCACCAGTTATCTTAATCAGTAAATGTGATCTCACTGTGGAGACCATACTAAGCTAACAGATTCAGGTTTGGTATATGATCAAGAATCATCAATACTTCGGATTTATAACGGATTAAATACAAAAGACAATAATAGAGAGAGTACCGTAGAAACACCAAAACAAAAATAAATCACATAAGAGGTCATAGCTTTAGCTTATGAACACAGAATAAAATGCTATTGACCAAGTTTACAAAAAAAAAAATAAACAACTAAATGCTAAAATCATCAAAACACATATAAAAAAGATGTTGGAAGTAGAATCAGTTGATCAGATTGTATTAAAACGGTGTTGATCATTAGACAGAGGGTAAGAAACAAAATCAGAAATTTTAAGGAATCAGACCTTCAGCTAGGGATCCAAGGATTGTAGCAGGTCAATGATGTCCAGGTTGTCAAGATTATTGTCGAATCTTTCAAGAACACTTTTTGAGCTTTTTATAAGCTAGTGAGAAGATTTAACTAATGATTTTAACGGGACAGAACATACCTTCATCAGAGATGTTTGAAGGTTTCCAGACGGTGAACCTCGGACGATGGCATGAGTGGCGGGCTGCAATATATTAACAAAATAAAGAAACATAACAGAAATCATGTCTCAAACGCCGGCAGCACGGCCAGTGGTTGAAGAAGATTGTACTGATAATTTTGAGATGATAGAACATACCGTTTTATAGTCGAAGATTCACCGAAAGGAAGTAATGCAAACGACAACTCATGAGAGGTTTTCCAAGCTACTGTTAATGATTGCGTTAAAGCCGACCCTTCGATTGAGCCTCATTCTGTAACGTCTCCAGTTATCATGAGGGTAAGTTGAACAGGCTCTGTTTCTTCTACGGTGAGAAGCTGCGATCAGGTCAGCGGAGTTACATAGAGGAGGACTTTCGATCAAGAGAAGGGCCAATGCTAAAGTCTATCCAGCCCAAACACATTAAACGACCAAAGCCCTTCACGTTTGGGAATAAATGAAACGAAGAGTTTAACTTTTTTGGACACGTGTCATCGCTAGATAGCTCGAATTTCCGACGTGGATTCCTATGTGTCCTAAGGAAGAGAGAACAAAACTCTCTTTTATATAATTAGATATGACATAATTTTCTACTTTCTGAATTTAATTTATATCTAAAAAGTCCATTCTCATTTAGATATTCTATTTTGTTTTACAACAAAGTAAATGATTTTGGTGATTATAAGAACATCTCTAACTCTTCTATATTTATTTTTAGCATCATTTATAAATATATCAACATCTCTAACTCATCTGTATATTTATTTTTAACATCATTTATAAATATATCTACTTGTATCCATCTTTATTTTTGTTCTTAAAATAGAGATTAATATGATATTTATGAAAATAAGTAGTAATTTTTATTTTCACACTATATTTAAAATAGTGATATTATGGAAGAATACACTAAAACAAACTAAAGAAATTTCCTAGGATAGACCTAAAAAAGTTTTTGTCACAAATATAGACCTTAAAACTAAAAATGACCAAAATAGACTTAAATGTTCTATCAAAAGAAGTAAATATACATTTATACCCCTAGGGTTAATTAATCTAGACATTAGGGTTTAGAGTTAAGGGATGGGGTTTAGGGTTTAAGGTTTAGGATTTAGGGTTTAGAGTTTAAGGTTTAGGGTTTAGAGTTGAGGAGTGAGATTTTGGGGGATAGGATTTCAAATTTAACAAAATTAAAAAAAAAAAAATTTCAAAATAAAAATGTTATTTTGGTCGTTTTAATTTTTGTGACAAAAAAATTAAAAAGTCTATTTGAGAGAATTGCCCAACTAACTATACTTCTGTTATATAATTTTTTTTTGAACACACTGTTATATAAATTTTCTATTTTATAGAAAATAGCAAACATAGGGAATGATTTATGAGATTAGTCAAACTTATGTTTGAAGTTATCTAGCTCGATGGAGACCGGGACTTCTCTCTCTCCTCTCGCTCCGTATCCTTCACAGAGATGAGATGAGACGTAGCTTTCTCCGGTGCTCTATCGGTTTTTTGAATCCCGTTATGTTGGGCTTTTGCCTCTGGGAAGCCGTTGCTGCTTAAGCAGGCTTCGCCGACTGTTGTATCCGGGAGAAGGTGACTCCCTTAGCATCTTTCTCGTCGGCTCCATCTCGCGTCGTACGGTACTCTCGTTCGATGGCGGCTCTGTTTTTGGCTCCTCTGGTTTACCCGAGTGGTGACTCGGTTGATTTCGTAGTTGATGGCTTGATGTGACAGATGAGATCTAGATATTGATCGATTGATGCTCTCCGATGATATGAAATTAAGCGATGATACTGTATGAAGGGTGAGTGAGGGATTTCTAGTCGTCTGTGTGGTGGCTTTGTTTCTGGATGAGTTCTCGACTTCTCGATTGACGCTCTCCGGTGAAAGAAGCAAAGGTGATGAAGCAGTATGTTGGGTAAGCGCTTGTTTCCGACGAGGTCCGGTGAAACACCGTTTAGTTTCCGGCGTGATTCTCTTTGGCGGTGGCGATGTGGGCTTTCGTGACGCGTGTCGTGTCTCGTTGTTAGGCTTCAACACATCTTTTTCGGCGTGACAAAAGTGGTGTCACGTGTTATGGTTTGGGCCATTCTTGGGCTTGTTTGTAAGTTGGGCCAGTGTGTGGGCCTTTAGATTTTAGTTTATGTTTGGAACCCTTTTTCTCGGCTTTTGTTTTGTGTTTGGGCTTTTGTCCCTTTAATAATATTATTATTAGGAGGCAAAAAAAAAAGAGATTAGTCAAACTTCCGTCAAGAACATCTTTAGTCATACTATCTCTAATGAATCACTTTATTTTAATTTTTAAAATAAAATAATTTTATAATTGAGTTAGATCTTATTCAAACGGTACTTTGTTTTAGAGTGAAACTAGAGTAATGAACAAAAAATAAATAAACTATTTTTATAGAATAAATCTATTTTATTTTATTTTATTATAGAGTGAAAAATAAAAAATATTTGAAACATTTTTACTCTGAATTCTATTTAAGAGTGAAACATAAAGTTGAGTATAAAATGCTATTAAATCGACTCCATCCATAGATTAGAGTCCTCACAAGTAAAAAAAAAAATTAAAATTAAAAGATAAAAATAAAAAAATAAAAAATAAAAATTTCTTAAAACAAAATTTTAAAACCCATTAAAAACTTTAAGTAACACACTGTCATTCAACTAACATTTTATCTATTAAAAAATAAAAAAAATGATGAAATTATAATACATATTTTTTCTTTTAGACTTTTTTACTGTATCAAACAGATGTGGTTGCTTTTATATACTTATACTAGGCGCGGAATTAATGAACTAAATAGAAATTAGAACTTTTAATTTATAAATATTAGAAAGATAAAAGTTATAGTCACGAATATTTTATGTTATATAATGAAAGATTGAAGGACATTGTGCATGTTTATAGAAGATAAGTTTTGATTTTTTTTTTTAAACTTGTTTAATAATGTTTATCAAGTAAATTCCAAAAATTTAGTGTGTGATTTTAAATTAGCCATGAGAATTCAAATAAATTTATAGTAATTTTCCTATACTAACTGAAACCAAAATGTGTTATGAGGATTACATATATCAGTTTCCTATTTTTTTGCTATTGCATAAATTACGGTCAAACTTAAATTAGCAAAATGAATCAATTAAATATAGAAATCAAGATCTATTGGATTTGATATTCAAAAACGCCATCAAATCCACAATTTTTTTAAATTCTTGGGTTGATTCCCTATAAAAGAAACCCCCTTCGGTTTATTTAAAATGAAGTCAAAATAAATCCTTAATTGGTCAACATCCATAATTATTCAAAAATTTGGATCAAATATGGCATCAGATATTTGACCATAAGAAGCCGAGCCTTTCCAGCAATGGGGCTTAGGGACCTATATGATGATTGGTTTAAGATTTAACATATTAGGTTACGTTCATATAGTTAAACGATCAATCAGGCCGAATTGTTTTTTACAAAATTGGAAATAAAACATGCAACTTCCCATTATCAAAATAACACAAATTAACTTTGCCATTTGCGAGTGACACTTATTGATTTTGTTACATACCAAAATAACTTGAAATGCAATAACCCCAAATATATATGATTGACACAACTTACATAACCAACTTTAAGGAAATATAGCTTAATCAATGAGTGTCTGGAAATATTTGCATAGTATATTATATAATATAAATTGAAAAAATTATACTATATGTTTGTGCGGTTATACTATAGTATATGTTTGGCGATTATACAACAAATCATATACGATTTGTGCGCTTATACAACAAATCATATATATTTGTGCGACTATAGTATATGTTTGTGCGATTATACAACAAATCATAAATTTATACAAAAATTTATTCAGCATAGTATATGTTAGTGCGTTTATACTATATTATATAATATAAATTACGAAAAATTATACCAAGGAAAAAATAAGATTTATGATATGTTGTATAATCACATGTTTCATTTCCATAATAGCGTCAATATACATTCCTTTAAAATTATAGTAGACACATTGTTTAGTTAAGATCTGCGGTTAGGATATTAGGCAAGATGTTTAGAATAAAAATAAATAAAATGAAACATACACCCTATGTTATTTGCAGACAACAACATATGATCGTCTCACCTACATTCTATTGAGGCTGGCTTTTCAGGCTACAATTTATTATGTGTGGAGGGAACAGAATGATAGGAATCATAACAATGGAGCCAAGTCAGTGGAGCAGGTTGCAAAGCTGATCGATAAAACTGTGAGAAACCTTATCACATCTACAAATTATGCTCTTCATCCGAGATTGCGTGGGCTAATGAGCAGATGGTTTGAAACTCATAGTTACTAATATAGTTTTATAGCTCTGTTTTAAAATTTTCGGGATTCTAAACTCCTTAAAGTTGTACATATATTATTTCTGCGATGATCTATAAATTTAACATTTCATTAAAAAAATGACATGACATGTAATTAGTCTAGGCAAAAGATGGTTATTTAAAAAAGATGTGAGGTAGATTGTGGTGTTGACACATAAGTAATGGCAAACTTATGAATCACACATGAAAAGTCGAAGTTTATTTATAAAAGTTATCCTCGGATATAACAAGGGGATATAACAAACCGATAGACATTCTGTCGACAACCTTTGCATCAATGATTTTAAAAAACCATATATATATATGTGGTTTCAAAATTCATGTATCCACCATCACAATGTGAGCCATCTTCTACCAAAATATATTCAAACCGATGTGATTGCTCTTATATAGTTATATATAACAAACCGATAGACATTCTGTCAACAACCTTTGCATCAATGATTTTTAAAAACCATATACATGTGGTTTGAAATATTAGCAAATCCATTTACCCTCATATTTTTCAAAATTCATGTAACCACCATCACACTGTGTGAACCATCTTCTACCAAAATATATTTAAACATAAATACAAAAATGATTGTACAGGTACAATAATTCACTGAATTCAGAAAACAAAGAAAGACAACACACGTAAAATAGGAAGGTCAAACCTCTGAACAATGTATAGGCCCGCTGAATGCAACATGGAACATATAATATACTCGTTGTCAGACGAAATCTGAAACATATAAGAGAAAGTTATATTGGAACAAGACTTAAAACCATTTTTTTAGAACACCAACCATTTCCTAGATAACTTTTCATTCGTTTGAAACCATTTCTTTGATAAAATTTTCAATGTCATTTAACCGCTAAAGATTATGTTATATGAATGAATCAACTAGGAAAGAAACATGATTGAACTACAAAAGCAAAATATCTTTGATGTGGTCCATGCCTTCCACCGCAAAGCCCATCAGATTCCTTAGTAACTTCAGATCAGGTAGGTTTGGAATTAGCCCATTACAAAAAGCGCATAAACTGGTAACGAAGCCTTCGTATTCTTAATTCAAAAAGTATGTGATTATCAAACCAATAACAAAACGCCACGTGTATCCTGACGGTCACTGAATCGAACAAAACCCGCGGGCTCGGTTCATCGTCATCGCAATTCGCAACGAAACTGTTGGTTTGAATTTCTCTTGTCAAAAATTATCCTTTGACATTGCGTCGATGGCATCGAATCCTCACAGAGGCGGTGCGGGTGGTTCTGTCTACGGCGGCGCCGCTCCGTACAGATCAAGGTATAATTTTTTTTTTTTTTTTTTTTTTTTTTTTGTAACTGATCAAGGTATAATTCTATTATCAATTCTGATTTTGTTCCTCGGATCATCTTGATAGAGATTTTATGGTTGCAGAGATGGGCTTAGCACTAGAACGGGTGTAGGTTCAGAGGAAATCCAGCTAAGGATTGATCCGATGCAATCTGACCTGGATGATGAGATCACTGGCCTCCATGGCCAAGTCAGACAATTGAAAAATGTAATTACCTTCTATGGAGCATTAAGTTGATCTTATAGATTGCAAACAAGTTATATCTTAGTTATTGTTATGGCTAGTTGATAAATGGACAAATGTGAAAGTGTGTGTCAG
Organism: Brassica oleracea var. oleracea; assembly: GCF_000695525.1. Lineage (NCBI taxonomy): Eukaryota > Viridiplantae > Streptophyta > Magnoliopsida > Brassicales > Brassicaceae > Brassica > Brassica oleracea. The sequence continues at coordinate 18,450,002 of NC_027752.1, forward strand.
AGTGATTGAAATTTTGTTGTTGCTTTTAAAATCAAAGTAGTCAGGGTATACCTTTTGTACATGGTTGAAGGAATCAGTCGAAACTCTCTACAGTTTCTTGTGTGTGTGTGTGTGTGTGTGTTTTTATTTGCAGATAACTGATCCCTCATAGTTTTCATGTTTCAATGATTTTTCTGTTGATTGCTTTATATTTTTTCGGATGCAGATTGCTAAAGAAATTGGGTCAGAGGCACAGTTTCAGAAGAACTTCTTAGATGAGCTGGTATGTTTCTTGATTCAAATGTATATCTGCTTACTCACCACTTAGTATGGGTTTCATTTGGAATCTACACTACAAGAAAACAGCGACACACTGAGGGAAAAAATCGTCGGTATGTCGTCGGAATAACGTTATTCCGACGACAAAGTCGTCGGAAATAATTCCTCGGAATTTCTTCTTTCGTCGGAAATCCCTCGGAATTTTGCGACGGAATTCCGAGGAAACAAATTTCCGAGGACATTCCGAGGACCACTAGTTCGTCGGAAAGCTCCTCGGAATATACCGATGGAGAACGTCGTCAGGATATTTCCTCGGAACTTCGTCGATCGACCTTATCTTCCTCGGAATATTCCGAGGAAATTCTGAGGAACACTTGATAAACTCGAACGTTTTTTTATAAACGCATCGATCGATCCGTTGATGTTCAAAAACGCATCGATCGATCGAGTATATTAAGTGTTCCTCGGAATTTCCGCGGTATTTCATTTTCTCAGAATGTAAAAAATATTAATTTTTTTTAAAAAATAAAATTTTTGAAATTTAAATTCGAAAATATAAAATTAAAATTAAAATTGAAATCATAT
>NC_027752.1:18452291-18466295 GCF_000695525.1 Brassica oleracea var. oleracea
GATGGACCAAAGCGTAACAATGTGATCGATCGATTAGATTATCCCATCGATCGATGTGGATATCCAATAGATCGAATGAACAAAATCTCGAACGTTTTTTTATAGACGGATCGATCGATGGATATATGTTCAAAAACACATCGATCGATCGAGTATATCAAGTGTTCCTCGGAATTTCCTCGGTATTTCTTTAAAAAAAAAAAAAATCAATTGTAGTCTGTTTCCGAGTCATCATCGTCGGAATTTTGTAAAATCCCCCAACCGCTCTCCAACGGCTATAATATTTCCTCGGAATTCATCGGTTTTTTCCGAGGAAAACATTTTTCCTCGGTATTTCATAAGAATATTCCGACGGATTGATATTTCCTCGGAATTCCGTCGGTATATTCCGAAGAAATTCCGAGGAAACCAAATTTTGGGTTTCCTCGGAATATCCTCGGAAATTCCTCGGGAAATTCCGAGGATTTCATTTTCCGTCGGAATGTCCGTCAGAATACCGCTGTTTTCTTGTAGTGCTATAGCTACTTCCCAAAGTAGGTTAGATCAATTCTACACATATAGTACTCAGGGTCTGGTTTGAAGTCGGAACTCTGGTTGGTAGGAATAGATATCTCCACGCTCGGCTAGGTTAGGTCAATGCATCAGGAAATGGTTCCATCTTATTGTTGACCATTAGTCTCCTTATGAATGAGAGTATGGTGTTGAACTAAAATGCATTGCTTTTAGTTCATTCTTTTCTGAAGATTATGGAAGATAACTAGATTTGGTTGCAGAAACACACATTAAGTGCTGTTATAAAGATACTATAGGATGCACACAAAAAAAAAAAAAACAAGGGGGGCAAATGTTGTTCTTGGCTGAAACAAAAAGAGGTTTAATGGTGTTCTCATTTTTAACAGCAAGTGACGTTGATGAGAGCGCAAGCAGGGGTAAAGAACAACATAAGGAAGCTGAACTTGAGCATCATACGCAGTGGAAACAACCACGTCATGAACGTGGTTCTTTTCGCGCTCCTCTGCTTCTTTATTCTCTACATGTGGTCCAAGATGTTCAAAAGATGAGCGACTCATGATGGCATTGCCTGTCTATGATACGCTTGATGACTAATGTTGGAAGGTTGTACAAATATCTTTTAGTCACTGACTTTTTGTGGTTCTTCTCGTTCTCTGTTATATAGAGTGCTTTTACATTTAACAGTTGCACAATTTTCGGCAAGTTGTGATGATATGAGAATGAGCAATTGTTGGGCTTATACGACATATGAGACGATTATTGGGCTCATGGGCTTAAGTATACCTCTTACACTATAAAAAAAAATTAGGAAGGAGATAAGAAAATTAAAAAAAAAATTCAATGGCTGCTTCACTGGGCTTATCCACCTCCGTTGTAGCTTCGGCTTCGTCGCGTTTATGGCACGCTGCTTCCGCTTCGCTTTCTCTCCGCTCTGGTTCTAGACGGACACCGTTTTCTCTCGGCTCTTCTGCCACTTCCGCTCCCGCTTCTTACCACCTTCTCCACTGCTCGTTTCTCTCTTCATCTCTCTCCCTGTCTTCTACATTTTCTGGTTAGTATCGTCAATACATCTGTAGAACTGCTTTTTTTTAGCTGGTCCTATTATTTTCTGGTTGTTAGTTTTTTTTTGTTGAATGAAATGTTAAAATTTATTCAAGCAAAAAAAAAACCATGGTTACAACTTGTGTATCCTTATTTTGAAAGTTTGAATGAATAAATGAATCAAATAATGGAGAAAAAAAAATAGCTCTAGCTAATGTGGTAGAGATATGATTCTTGTATGCTCAAGCCTTGACGATTGGAACTAAAAAATAATCTATCTCGGTACTACAATGATTGATATTTTGTTTCCATGTGTGTTTCAGGTTTGTCCATTGCGTTTGATCTCAGCAGTGGAACCGGTGGACTGACCGGCCAGAAACGAAGAGGGCTTGTGGTGAGAGCTGGAAAAGCTGCTCTGTGTCAAACAAAGAGAAGCAGGTCTAGAAAATCTCTGGCTAGGACTCATGGTTTCCGTTTGAGGATGAGAACCACTAGTGGTCGAGCCACCATCAAGCGCAGACGTGCCAAGGGACGTTGGAATCTCTGTCCTAAGTCCAACCCTAGCAGCGGCAAACGTGCTTGAAGGCTCTCGTTTTGTTTCTCTCCTCATTCTCTCTCTCTGTAATCTTGTTTGATATGTTTTTTTTCCTCCAGATGATACAATGACAAGCATGATTTCGATGAGCTCTTTTATGTATTATTGATTCGTTTTAAAATCAATGTTCTTGGGATCCTCCATTATATCCACACCAATAGTACTTTATTGAATTTGAACTTCAAAACCAAAAACCACTATGGAATCATGAATTCATGATAGAAGCTAGCTTCCTATTACAGTTCCATACTTACCTTAACCTCCTGTCCTGTGTAGTAAAAAGTTCCAGATACAAGAGACAACAAAGTATGCATAGGATTTGCCACTTTGTTATGTCTTGCAAGTTTTGCCAGTTTGTTTTGTTATCTATTTCATTTTAAGATCCACTGTGATTGTCCCAAGCAAAGTAGTGTCAGAGGTTGGTGAGAGCTATTTCTTAGCTTGCTTCCACCAACCTGAGGTTACTATCAAGTACCAACTTAAAACTGTTTTAAAAAAAGCTCAGGAATTTTTATTTAACGATAAATTTAGATTTAATAAAGAGAGGGATCAGATGTAACAAAAGAGAGCGTCCAGTTGTCGTAACAGGCTTTGGGCAGAACGATCTTCTCGCATAAGCAAGTTTTAACCGTTCCTCACGTCCTCCTTTAACTTGCCGGAAGGATCATGCTTGAAACTGCTCACAAATCCTTCCCTCTCACTACCTTCCTCACGTCCTCCTATATTGTTACCCTTTTCAAATTTTCATGCTCACATCTGAAATAGTGGTAAACATTTATAAATTTCGTATTTCACTGGCAACTACAGAAGACATGAGAACACAAAGACATATGTTCGGGTCTAAGATCCAAAATGATAAATTGGTCACGAGGAATAGTTGTATTAGATATTCATAAAAACAAAGTACATGATCAATACATCTTATATAGGCATTGAAGTAGTAGCTTAATGTAAGATATACACAAAATATAGAAAAATTATCTTGTAAACTAAATTTTCAACCCTAAAATAAATAAGTATTAACAATTATCTACAAGATCTCATATTGACTCGTAATTTTTTATTGATCATAGGTAACATATTTGATCATGTCATCCCTCAACACCAAACTATTGGCATGCAGTTATAGAGGAATTATATATGGGTGTCCAGTAACAAATTGTCAAAACCGAAATATCAAAACCAACCGAGTTATGATTTTATTCTGTTCAGTTCAACAGATTTCCATATCTGAATAAACCAAACCGAAAACGGTTTCAACCCAAACATGCTGACCTACCAAATTTCATCAATAAATGTCATGATAACAATATCGAAAACGGTGGGATAACCAAATTAACCATATAGATAGACAAACCTTATAAGTTGTCCAAACTTATCTCCAACTGATGAAAAAGGGCAATCAGTTTTCTGACACACATTCCAATATCAACAAGTTATATTTAAATCTAACAGATTGATGGGATTCCGACAGGCTAACAAACTTTTCATTGGGAATCCCATTTTTAGAGATTAACAGTTTCTCATAACCGCATCTTTTTGCTTGAAAATAATACTTTTCACAATGTGATTATGTTATATTTCATATCTTATTTTGATGACATAAAAGCAAACCGACACTTGCATAGATTACTGCAAGACCTTTTTCCGTTATAAAAGCCGTTATACGTAATGTTGTTGAGAAAATAAATTAAGTGAATGAAATAAAAGGAGAGAGCTCAGGTGCGCTTCTATTACTCGTCTTCTAATCTGACGATGGTGATGACCATATCATCATATAAGCTCAAGAACCCGTCACCTTTTTAGAGGCTTTACGGCACAGGGAAACGGTTACTTCTTGTCATGTTACTACAATAAAGATATTACTGTTCTGAATACTATATGAAACAGTTAACTACCAAAACATAATGAACTAGTATACATTCCTATACTTGGAGAATATAATACCCAACTCCACAAGCTACGATTGGTCGTATGTTTTCATATATTGTACTCTTTTATAATAAAAAGGTGACACTATTTTGTAACACAAAACACTGTCTTATTAATTGATACATTTACATGAAACAATAAAATGAACATCAAGGTCAAGCTAAGGTTTGATGTAGATTCAGACCACAACCAAACAATTCATTAACCAAACTACATAATGTATGATCATTTCAATATTAAATCATGTAACCGAATTAGTCAAGCAACCGGATAAGAAGCATACTGAGCTACACCACACATGCCTTGAGGCCACTCCACATCTCTACGGAGTCTAATGTAACCTTTCTCTCCCCAAGTCTCACCCCAAGAGTTCTTAGCCAGCCAATACTTGATCCCTTCAGGGCTCGCCCCGTACCCAACAATAGTCACCGCATGTGTCACGGTGGTACCACAGTCAGGCGCATTGTACACTCCGCTTGAGTAATGGATGAAACTGTCCCCCCTCCCAGCAATTCCCACAGAGACGGGCTGTCTTGATACTGCCTCGAGCAACGCACGCTCATTGTTTTGTGGAACGTCTTTGAACCCTGTGATCTGCATGGCGGGTTTGGCGTTAGACCCGCAACTCCCGTCTTTCACTTTGTAAGGGTATGCGTCTTCTGAAGAAATGCCTCGGTTTGATACTATATAATTGAAAGCGTTTTGCATTGTTCCGCCTTTACAGCCATTGTTATCCGGTCTGGCACAATCTAAAAGTTGCTGTTCGGACAGTGATACGAGATTTCCTCGGGCAATCTTTGTCAGACCTTCTACCGCTGCAACCGCTGAGAACGCCCAACAACCACCTGTCCATATATGGGTTATTTGATTGTTATAAAATGAATATCGTATTGGTAAAGTCTATAAACCTAGAATGATCACCCTTACTTGGGTACTAAGTTATGTACTAATCCAGCCATTTACTACATTGTTTTCCAATCTGTAGAGACTATTTATAATTATATAATTCCATCAAGCTTACCACATTCTCCTTGCACTTTGACAGGTGTTACAGCTCCTTCCATTCTCCAGTCTTTGCTATCGCTGACAAGATTACTAACGTTCCAAGACATTGTTTCGTTAACCCCTTTGGATGGTGAAGTTACGTTAATGCCACTGAGACCGGTGTGGGTGGCTAGGAACTCCTCTTCTGTCCAATCAGTGAACTCGTTGACACCAAGTTTGTAGCTTTGATCCGCCTTAGCATTGAAGTTCTCAATGAACTCCAAGTTTTTCTTGAACACTTTAAGCCTCGTCTGTTTCTCGGATTCGCTGCTATAAACTCGAGAGAACTGGATCATCCATTGTTGGTGGTAATCAGCAATGGACGACTCGTGAAAAGTGACACGAGATGTGGCTTGAGTGATCCTAAGATCCACTGAAATAATAGTTAGAACCACGAACACATACGGCAATACCAATACCATTTTGATCATTATGCATACGTACGATAAGTAAGAATTCTCAGTTTACACAAAAACGTATGAATTTATTTTTCTTGTCTTGACTTATAAAATATGTAAGTATATGGCTTGTTTTGCTGTGGTGAGGAAGTGATAATAGGAAGAAAGGGTATTTATAGAGTGACGGAAAAGTGTTGTTAAGCAAATGCAAGTTGGCTCTATTGTGGTAATGGTAGTTGCATTCCTTGCTTCGAGATCTTTGGCGAAACAACTTTCCCTAATTTGCATTGGTAAATTGCCACTAGCCTACTAATATTTGCTCCTTCTTTTCACAAAAATATCATTCTATAATATTTTTTTTTTCAAAAAGAATGTCATTCTACATGTCAAACGTGATTTTACATATTTTTGTCCTTCTAAATAACCAAAATATTTCTACTTAAAAACTTTTTTATTTTATTAATTATACATTAAATAAACATATACTAGTATTTTTTTTGCAATTATTAATGTGTCAAATTATGTATCAAAATAACATTATTTGTAGAACATAGAAAATATATATCACCACGATTTCATTCTCAATATTAATAGATAAAAACTTAAAATATATAGAAGGAGTTGTCACAATAAAAATCCCTTAAATTTATAAGTATATCCTACTAAAAATATTTAAAAGTCACTTAAGTTATTTTTATATAGATATCATTCATATATGAAATATCATAGAATTGTCTAATTGGTTGTTCGTATTTTAATTTTAATTTATTCATTTAAAATATAAAAGTGCTGTTCCAATATATATATATATATATCCAATATATATATACTAGATTTTGACCTGCACTTAAAAGTGCGGGTTTTTTTATAGCTATTGATCCAATATTGATTGAAAAACGACATTTATCTTTTGTTTCGATTCTTAAAAATTTATTTTTTTTCAAAAAAAAAATCAAAGTGTGTTATTTATTTGAAGTAGATTTAAAGATTATATGTATGATTTAATAGTATAGATATATACTCTATACTGAAGAACAGTGTGTTTTCATTATTGAAATGTAGTACCGATATGAGTTGTTGATTTTAAATTGAAAATGAGTTTCTATTGTTACATATTTGTATCATAGTTCTAACCATCAATATATACTATTTTTTATCTATATTCAATTTAGAAGGTAATACTTTTTTGCCCCTTTTTCAAAGCGCGAATATCTTTTTGTTGACAATTTCGGTAAAATTTGCATGAATTTATAAAATTTTATTAGAAAAAATAATTTAAGAGTTTTCTATTATGATGTTTGAATTTTAAGAAGCGTTTTCCTATCCGACCCGGAGCCGTGATCAAACAGTAGACCTGGTACCCTGTATATATTCTGGTTCGGATTTAAAAAAAAATTGTTAATTAAAAATCTGATATAATCCGGTAAAATTCCGAAGAACCCACTATTATTTGAGGTAGTCTTTATAAAAAAAAAAATTTACATCTAACAAAATTAAAAAAAAAAAAACCCGTACGTGGTCTCAAATAAATAAATTTAATTTCTTAAAAATGATATACCACGTGGTCAAATTCGATATATATGATCCTGATGGGTTATAGTCATATTATATATTGTAGTACATTGTTACACTATAATTTTGAGCAATTATTTTTAAATAATAACATATGTGGCTAAAACGTTTTTCTACTGATTTGTGTATACTAAAAGTATTGTTTAATTTTGTTCCCCATCATCAAAATTTTCTTATATGACATTTTGAATAATTATTAATAATGGTGTCCAAAAAAAAAGGGATAATAAACAATAGGATATAAAAGAAAAATAGAAAATACGACATATTAATAGTTTAGATATATTTAATTTAATTTGTAGGTTAAAAGGAAAATGTCCAACAACAACCTTACGTAAGTAGATTTTTTAGGATTCTATCCCTTTTAATAGTATAGATGTGTTGTGTTGTGTGAAAACTAATCGTAGAACCATCTAATATCTATTGCCCAACAAACAAATAAATCTTATAGACATTTTAGTTGTAGTATAAATCTAGTCACACTGGAACAAATGCACAATGCTCAAAGGAGTAGAAGAGGTTGGACTTAACAACAAGTGGTAATAATATGCCAACAAGTTGTAGAGAGATACTGAAGGGCCCATGTTCCACGGATCGAAAATATGATGATTCGTCTTGTTTAGACCATTCAGTCGAGTTTTTAGGTTGGATGATGCTAGAGAAAAACTGGCAAGGTTGAAAGGATTGGCTACAATTGGAAGAGGAGTTGATCGATGTCCGTTAGGATCAGATTGTATGAACTCATGGTCTGAACAAAGCTAGGATCTGATCTGTTTTTTGAGCCATTTAAGCTCGGTCAGTGGGTCTTACGTTCAGATTAGGATCGTGAATTTTGACTGAGTTTGGACAGCTATTCAGACAATGCGGAATTTTTAGACAACTGTTGTTGGATTCGGACAAAACAGTTGAGCTGGTCGGCTAGACATCGATTGTCAAAAATTAGACAAAGTGGTTGATATTATCGGCCGAACTAGGACAAGCTGATTTGAACAAGGTCAATATGATTCAGACAAAACAGTTAAACTTGTCGTTTTGGACAGTCAACTTGAGGTCGAGTTTTCAACTACGTAAATAGTTCTAATTTTAGAAAATTTGGAAATGGCCTAAATCTGTTCGAAGAAGCCGGTTTAGACTCATACTGGCGGTACGAAAAGTTGGGTCGGGTCCTTTCAGAAACACTTATCCTAGAAGTTGCTCATTTTCGTTTGTCAATTTTGTTTCGCCTTGTAGTATGTATTCAATTTTTATGATACATCTCAGTGATGCATATCTATGATCAGTTCGAACTAGGTGCTGTTGATGCTCAGTACCCCAAGCCTATTTGAGCCATAAATAACACAAGATACTTCAGTTTTCTTTAACATAGTAATAGGTTTGAAACAACAATTTTTTTTTTTTTGATCAAAGAAACAAAGAGTTTAATTACAATAAAAAGAGATACAATATATAACAAATGAATATACACTTGAGTAGGATTTTCAAGAGAGAGTGAGAATCATATCAGGACAATATGAGACGAAGTATCTCACCAGAATACTTGAAAGATTTATCAGTCTCTTCCAGACAATGATTCTTTTCTTCTCTCGTCCACTCCTCGGCAACTTTGTTCAGCTTTTCCCTCACGTTCTGCAACAACTGGGAAAGCTCGCCGTCCCATTTGTAGAACTCAAGTTCTCTACCGTCGAGTATTCTCTCCGCTACCTGTAAAAATTTGTAAAAGCTTCAGAAGAATTTCTCATATCGTTATCTTTCCAAGCGCATAAAATAAAGGTTTTTACCTTTCTCCCAATCATACGGCCACCGGCACCGTGGGCAAAGTAGATGTTGTAGAAGTGACAAATGAATGCTTGAGGATCCTTTTCTGCTAAATCCTTCAGATACTGAGAGTATGTTTTACCAGGAGCAGTTGGTTCTGGAATCTCGTAACCTTGTTCCTTGAACCACTCCAAATCAATGGCCAATTTCTCTGATCTTTCCAATCCTGTGTTCTTGAATTCAGTATCTACAAGAAAGAAAAGAAAAGGACTTACTTTTGCATAATATAAAGTTTTTTTAATACTAGGAAATTCAGGAGTCGAAGCAGTAAAACTCCAAACCCAAAACTAGTTCGTGTAATATTAATTTCGTCTCACTTGATCACCATATCATGTAATATTAATTTTGTCCCAGCTATCACTCTAACTAAGAACCTCTAACACAATAGACCAGATCCTTACCAGTTGAGCTAATCACTTCAAACAATCATCAAAGTAACATAAGAAAACTTACAAGTTGGGGAAGTGGCTTGAAGTTCTTCAAGAGTGTCATAGACCAATTTACTATCCACCAAAAACCTCAAGTAACCATCAACAGTGGGTTCCCATTTAGCGACAGGACGCTCCTCAGGAGATTTGGTCTCTTTCTCTCCTTCCTTGGCTTGCTCTTTCGTGTGGAGTTTCATTGCCACAAACCTCATCTCCTCCACAAACCCTTTTGATTCTCCTGGATATCTCTTTTTCTGCTTCTCTGATGCTGCCGGCGCCGTCGTAGCTGCAATCACCACCGACGTCTTGTTCGTGGACATCCTTAGATTCTGATTCCCAGGGAGAGCGAGAAGTGGCTTTGGTGGGGAAAAAGCGAAGTGGAAGCTGGTGAGTTGTGGGTTCTTGAGGATGCTTAGGGATGGAGAGATCGGAGCTAGATAAGCCATAGTTGATCGAATAAAGTATTTGGTTTCAGAAGGAGGCACGCAATGTGTTGCGTTTAAGAAATAGAGTAAGAGAGAGGGATACACAATCAATCACCCAATTGAATTTTTAAAATAGGTTAATAGTAATTCAGCAGCAAGAACTAAGCAAGTTATTTTTCTTTCTTGTCGGCCAATTTTCCATTAATAGAAAAAGTCCAATGAGGACAGTACAAATGTGGTGATGCCTTAAACCCAACGAAACCCAACAACGATTGCATTTAAAATTAAAGCTAAAAGGCCCAAAGATACACCCGATTGAAGTAAAGATAAGGAGTTGAACAAAAAAAAAAAAAAAAAAAAAAAAGGTAAAGATAAGGTTTGGCTAGACAACGTCACGTGTTGACAAGTTGGGAATGGCACAAGCGGTGCCGGAAGTTCTCCACTTCACCATCCGCCGGTACGAATATGTGGTGCCTCAATAAGAAAAAAGTACATTCGCTTATGGTAGCTACTTTTAAAAAAAAAAATATCAAGGGAATCATCTCGAGCATAATACAATTATAAGAAGAACATAAGTTTATATGATCAAAGCAGTGCGACTGTTAGAATTTAAAAATTATTTTGACAAACATGATAAAAAAAATTAATCCGAATACAAAAGTAAAATCTATATTTAATCAAATGCAAAATAACTTAAAAATTTGTAAACTTAATATTTATTTCTTATGCTAAAAAAAAAAAAAACAAGAACTTATTTTACGATTCTATCATTTGAAAGTTTGCTTTTGACAGAAAAAAGTCTACAAAGTGTAGATTTCCTAAAAAAAATACATATTAGACTTATTTCGAAGCTTATGTTGTAATTTTCTATATAAATATTATCTTAACTATGTATAAGAGATATGTTATTGATGGTTTACAAAAAGAATAAGTCAAATGAGATTGATCAATCGGTTAAAATTTGAAAGATAAATCAAAGACAGAAATGAAAGGTAAATGAAATATACTAATCCATTAATTAAAGACTGGAGATCATTAATTTATTTTTAAAGCTTATTACATTCCAAGCATAAAGACAAACATATCAAACTCAAGATAATTTTTAGAGAAAAATTTATGATACAAGTAAAGGATAATGATTTTGCTTTAATATACAATGAAAATAGTCTCATCATGAATATATCGATGTTAAGGAACACAAATATCTATTCTAAATATTCAAAATAATAGTGTAATATGTTTCAAAATGTGCTACAACTATCCTAAACTCTCCTTAATGTGGTTTTTACCAAGTCTACTTTCCACATTGGTAAATTGCTATTTAGTAAAATCGTCATATATATGAATCATCACAATTTCATTCTCAATTTAGATAGATAAAATCTAACATTATATATATAGCCATTGAATATTTATTATAATATCCTTAAATCGATATCAAGTTATCAACCGAGCTCTGTAGAGCCATCAAAACTATTTAGTAAAATCGTCATGGTTCAAGCCTCTATCTGGTTTGGTTAATTAGATAAATGCGACTTTGATCCTTGAAATTTCAGCTGATTTATTTACGAAATTTAGATTTTAGTTGAATTAGGCCCACTAATTAAATATTAGATCCACTTATAAATGAAATCAAAGCACCAAATTATTAGGAAAACATAAATATAATTTCTAATATATATTAAATAATAGTTTGTTTTATGAAAATACGACTAATATAATTTTAAATTGAATATTTTTAAAATCATACAGCTTTAATTGATAGAAACAAAATTATTAATAACATTTCTAAATTAGTTTTTTATGAATAGAAATATCCCGTGTTTTTTAATTTTGTTTCAAAAGTTCATGTCTATTTTACAAACATAAAAAAATACCACGATTAAACATATCATTATGTTACAAATATTTAAAAAAATATAATATTAAATTTGATAAAAATTTATTTCACTTTAGTAAGAAATTATATTAAAATCGCATTTTTAAAACGTGGATCAATAAAGAAGGAGTTGTAACAATAAAAATCATTTTAATAAATTAATATATTTCTATTTATTGACTAAATTTAGATTTTAGTTTACATTGTTATTTAGTTTCCATTATCTACTTTTTATGTCAATAGATATATCATTGGAAATATAGTTGTTTGAAAAAGTATATCATCCCATTTTAATTATCAAAACTAGATACGGATCCCCACTATGCGCGGATATTTTATGCCAAGTATATATTTATTTGACCTATATATAGAATATTTTTGTTATATGTATAGAATTTATTTTGTATTATAATATGTTTTGTAAATAGTGATAGTTTATAATGTATAATATTTTATATATCTTAATTTCGTGGTTTGATTTAGCCATTAATTCTGATATTGTATTCATCCAATTAAGAAGGTGATTTTGTTTTAATTTTATATTTTTTTTAAATAACATTAAACAAAATACGTGTTTTAAAAATAATTTAAATATTTTATAATTTATAAAAAAACAAATTATTAATTTAAAGTTTAATTACATGTTAATTATCAAGTATTATTGAAAACTACATGCTTAATTGTGCTCTAGAAATCTAATCTTAAACATTATGATTAATAGTTTAAAAAATTAATATGTATATTTTATTAAATATATCACAAATACTTAAGGATTTATTATGTTACTTTTTGTTTATAAAAATATTAAACACATTTGGCCCAGAAAATATAAATTTGGAAAATAAATAACATTTTCGTTTATGGATTAGGCCCATTAATTAAGCACATTATAATTTGTCCAACAAACAAATTAAGTCCATAAGTATAACAAAAAAAAATTAGTTAAAAAAAAAGTTACCAAAAAAAATTTCCGGGAAGAAACAAAAAAAACCTGTGTAAGGTCAACTACCTTTTGTTTTGGTAAACTGTTACATTACTTTTGTCTCTGTCGGTGAAAAAAGTAAAACACAAGTCAAGTTCATCGTTTCTATCTCTCTCTCAATTCTCCAGTGGTGCCGATCGAAACTGTGGTTCCCAAAAATAAGATTATTTAAATCAATTAATCTTTGATCTAACTTTTGTTTCTTAAGACATGCATAAGGGTGGCTATGTCAATGGGCGGAAAGGTTAAATGTTTAACCTTACTTCTTATACGCTGATTGCTCATAAACGTTTGTAGATCTTACAAAAATATGTTTCGTTCATCTGTTCGTTGATATAAGATATACAAACCTTGTAGATCACATGGTGATTTGAGAAATGAGTCATGTTATACCCAGAAGTGAAAATTGATCTCACTGATTAGAAGTAATTTATATATGAAAATGCCAAACCCCAAAATTATTTACAGTTTTTGAAGATGTTACATGTGTGCTCCTTTTCTGATACTAATCATAAGTTCATAACTAACAGTCTATATGTTCTTTATCTTCTTTTTATGACTCTGGATTAAAAGGAACAATAAAAAAGCTCTCTACGTGAAAGTGAAAGCAGGTAAAAAAATATGGTACGTACAAAAAATATGCTGTTGTTCTTGACAGCTAATACAAATCTAATTATTTTAAAAGAAAATGAAAACAACAACAGTGGATACTTAAAAACACTATCGGAAGCAAATGTTTCTTAACCTGAGCAAAGAGGTTCTGTTGCAGGTACAGGTTATCTTTAACACCCTACAAAATCACATATAGCCACATAATTAGATGTTTACCCTCAAACTTTTAGTAAAACAACATGATTCAAAACATTAGTTACCCTTCCAGTCTTCTCTGCGAGTATGAATTCAAGAGAGTCTCCAGCAAAAGATGAATTTTGAGACCATAAATGTTGGGCCTAATTATTAAGCCTAATGGCTCAAATAATATATGGAAAAATGTGAAAACGAAATGGGCCTATGGGAGGGAAAATGTGAATATAAATGGACCAATTGGTGGTTTTATTTTAAATGAAAGAAGAGGTGAAACAACATCCCACATCGGCTGGGAGAAGAAAAGTTGAGTAATATATATAAGCTCTTGTATTATGAGTGGTTAAACAGCTCAGTGGAAGAGAGAGCTCCCCACGTGCGCGCCGCCGCCGCCGTCCGGCCGGCTTGGGCTTGGGCTTGGGCTTGGGCTTGAGCTTGGGTGGAGGGCCTTTGGCTTGGGTGTCGGGCCTTTGGCCCGATAAGAACTATTCTTTTTGGACCAAGTTAAGCTCAACGTTTTGCCAGTTATTTCGGGAAAAAACAGCATACAATTTTATTTAAAACGACAAGTAGTTT
>NC_027752.1:18471704-18473683 GCF_000695525.1 Brassica oleracea var. oleracea
CCTCGATCTCCGCGAGATTCTCGCCCACGTGCAGCAGCTGTTGCGGGAAGTGGGTCTTCTCTTCTCCGGCTCTTTAAGACTCTCCTCCTTCTTCATTTCACTACGTTTTTACATCGAAAACAAACAGAGAAAATCCCTTAGCGTAAGTAAATAATGCGAGAGTGTTTCGTAGAGTTTATATTTCGATAGGGCGATCACGACTGAGCCGTGATTCGTCTGCCATGGTTGTATCCTGGGACTCTATATTCGTACAGTCCCGTCACACTAACGGAGCGAATATTTTGAGTTAAGGAAAGATTAAGGAAAGAGATCATATCTCGCCTCCATGTCTATTTGCGAATACGGTTTCTTATCGTCCTCGTATTCGTTTTTCTTTATTCGTCTATTTCCTTAACTTCGCTTTTATTATATCGTTTACATCGGTCCGGTTTTCCGGCTTTTACAATAAATGCATAACTTTGACTTAAACCTTCCATCCAGTTTTGTAGGGGGTGACATCTTTCACTGAAGTAGTAACCATTTCCATTAGACTTTAACTTTTGAATCGTGTCGTGAAGAATGTATTAGGGGTTGGAAGATTATATGTAGTGTTTAGATACTAACAATTAGGTATAATATTTTCGTAGAGGATCACTAGAAATATTCTTTTGTCAGTTTTAAGATAGTTAAGATATCAAATCTAAATAATATTGATGGGAAGTTGTTACATAACGAACTCGACATATAAGGGGAAAAATCTTAAAATTAACTAATTTATTATCCATAGATAACAGTTTATATCAAAACTAAAGAATATTGATGGAAAGTTGGTAGATGACAAAATTGGAATTTAAGGGGGAAAAACTTGAAAAGAACCAGTTTACTTTTGAAAGATTAGGTCGTGTAGATTTGATCAAATCAATAAATATTTGGTTAGAATATTCTACCAAAGCTGATTGTATCTAAATATTTGGTTAGGATATTTCCGTATATGCTCTATTGAATATATAGGAACGAAACATGGAGAACTGTATTATATGTTACGTACCAAGGACAACATAATTGATATGAATTGGTTTGATGTCCACTTGAAGTAAGTTTTCAAGCGATCCTGTAAGCACATACAAAAAACGCCTACTGCAGTTTTGTTTGTATAAGGTCTGTTTACTATAAAGCTCAGCGTTAAAAAAGAGGTCTGTTTACTATAGGTTCAGTTTGAAATTCAAACAAAACATAAGTCTAGATATTGTTTGAATGTTTAGTATGATGAATGATGAACACATATGAACTGATATGAATTGATTTGATTATTGTATGTTGCAGGTGATGCGATAACTCACATACCTAATCGCTTTGCGGCAGAGCTCCGAAGCGTGATATGGGCTCTTTCTAGCTTGCGGGATCTAGGAGTATCGAGAGTGACAGTTGCTGTGGATTATCATGAGGTAGTAGAAGCTCTGAAGAAGCCTCAACAGTGGCCTAGATACAGAATTTTGTTGGAAAAAATCAGAAATCTCAAGGAAGAGTTTGAAAGTCTGGACTTTGATGAGGAAAAGATTTCGACCAATGGAATCGCTAGAGACATTGCAAAGAGTGTGCTTCGAGATGGACGTTTTCAATCATATTTGGCTTTGGGGTGTCCTTCCCGGCTTCATGATCGAATCGCTAGAGAAACAATCAGAAGCGACGTTTGATTCTTATTTAGAATGTTGTCGCTGTTTTCTTCTTTATTTTCATTACCTTAACTGTCAAGGTTTGTTCTTTGTTGGGTGCTTCCACCATTTCCGATTATTAACCGATTCAGACGTTAAAAAAAAATTATGCTTATGGTCAAGCTTAAGTTTGCGATAAAGTTTTTTAAGGAAAACATACGCTACAAGAAAACAGCGGCATACTGAGGGAAAAAATCGTCGGTATGTCGTCGTAATAACGCTATTCCGACGACATACCGACGAAAAAAAGTCCTCGGAAATAACTCTTCGGAAATTCATTTTTCCTCG
>NC_027752.1:18475212-18479139 GCF_000695525.1 Brassica oleracea var. oleracea
ATGGACCAAAGCGTAACAATGTGATCGATAGATGGGTATATGTCCAAAAACGCATCGATCGATCACTAGTTCGTCGGAATTTCCTCGGAATTTTGTAAAATCCCTATAATAGTTCCTCGGAATTTCCTCGGAATATTCCGAGGAAATTCCGAGGAACTAGTGTTTGGGGTTTCAAAATCTCGAATGTTTTTTTATAAACGGATCGATCGATGGATTTATGTACAAAAACGCATCGATCGATCACTAATATGGACCAAAGCGTAACAATGTGATCGATAGATGGGTATATGTCCAAAAACGCATCGATCGATCACTAGTTCGTCGGAATTTCCTCGGAATTTTGTAAAATCCCTATAATATTTCCTCGGAATTCATCGGTTTTTTCCGAGGAACACATTTTTCCTCGGAATTTCCTCGGAATATTCCGACGGATTGATGTTTCCTCGGAATTCCGTCGGTATATTCCGAGGAAATTCCTCGGGAAATTCCGAGGATTTCATTTTCCGTTGGAATATCCGTCAGAATACCGCTGTTTTCTTGTAGTGGTAAAATAGACCATACTACATAATGTTTGATCATTTCAGTTTATCATATCACCGGATAAGCTAGTCAAGCAACCGGATAACGACCATACTGAGCTAGACCACACATGCCTTCAGGCCACTCTACATCTCTACGGAGTCTAATATGTATACCTCTCCCCAAGTCTCGCCCCAAGAGTTCTTAGCCAGTCAATACTTGATCCCTTCATGGCTCTCCCGTACCCAACAATAGTCACCGCATGTGTCACAGTGATACCACAGTCAGACGCATTGTACACTCCGCTTGAGTAATGGATGAAACTGTCAGCCAACCTGGCAATGCACACCGAGACGGGCTGGATCGATACAGCCTCAAGCAATGCACGCTTGTTGTTGCGTTGAACGTATTGGAAACCTTTGATCTGCATGGCGGCTTCGGCCTTGGACTGGCCAGTCCCATCTTCCTCTTGGTAAGGTTATGCGTCTTCTAAAGAAATGCCTCCGTTTTGTGCTATGTAATTGAAAGCTTCTTCCATTGTTCCTCCCCTGCAACCTTCGTTAAGGCTCTCCGTCACAATCTATAAGTTGTTGTTCGGACAGTGATATGAGCTTTCCTTGGGTAATCTTTGTCAGACCTTCCACCGCTGCAATCGTCGAGAACGCCCAACAACTAGCTGCATGCGCATATATTGATTACTTCATTGTTAGAAGCCTAGAATGATCACCCTGACTTGGGTATTAAGCTTTTATGTGGAGTTTAATTACTACATTATTTCTAATATGCAGAGACTATTTCGACCTGCTTCACAAAAGTGTCACTTAGATACTTTTCACCTCAGAAACTGATTAAAATGCATTTATGTTGTTATTAATATCACATATTTAACCAATAGTATTTTAGATAAATAAATTTATTTATAAGATCAATATATTTTACAATTAATTTTGAGCTAAAAATAAGTATAAATTGTATTGGTATCGTAAAATGACACTTTTTGTGAAATAAGAAAAAAAAAACTAAAATGATACTTAATATAAAACAAAGAGAGTATATAATTTCAGCTAGCTTACAGCATTCTCCTTGCATTTTGACAGGTATTACAGCTCCCTCCTTTCTCCAGTCTTTTCTCTCGCCGACGTTATTACTACGTTCCATTTCCAAAATGAGATCGTTTCATCAACCACTTCAGATGGTGGAATTATATTAATGCCTCTTATGAGAGTAGAGTGGGTGGCTAGCAGGCGGATCTAGAAAATAACTTAATGTGGGACACAACATATAAATGTATATTGTAGTAAATATAACTTAATAAATTAAATTAAACTATAGTTTTTACAAAAAAATAATCATTAATCTTTACTCTCTTTTTTTTGAAAAAAATATTAAATTTATTCAAACAAAAAACAAAAAAAAACTTTCTCACAATGAATAAAATATAAAATAAATATTTTTTACTTTTTTTGAAAGAATGTTAAATTAATTCAAACAAAAATAACATTTTTACAATGAGCGAAACTTTGGAGCTAATTGTTTGGAACTTAATCACAACATACTACTATAGCAATTTTAAATATTCATTGTCAATAATACCATAAAGTTATATATGTTTTTAGTAATTTTATTATAAAAATTTATCCCTTTTATTTTTTGTACATTTTAGTTTCATAACTAGTATATATAAGGTAGCATGTGGCACGTGCCACACCCACTCCCTCTGTGGGTCCGCCCCTGGTGGCTAGGAACTCCTCGTTAGTCCGATCCGTGAACCTGTTGACACCAAGTTTGTAGCTTTGATTCGCCTTAGCATTGAGGTTCTGAATGAATGCCAAGTTTTTCTTGAACACTTCCAGCCTCGTCTGTTCCTCGGGTTCATTGCTATAAACTCGAGAGAATTGGATCATCCATTGTTGGAAGTGATCAGCAATATGGATAGTTTCTGAAAATTAAAAAATATTTTTCATATATGCACATGCTTAACTATTTCATGTTTTATATATTTCTTATTTTTTTACATTAGAAATATATTGATATGAATTTTTAGTTACAAAAAGATAGTAAAAGTCCAAACGTGACAAAATTTGATTTTGTACCAAGGGGACAATAGCTCAGATTACTTGTTCATTTTTTTCCAAATTTCCCATATTTATATCCTCTAAGCTTTTATAATATTAATACTCATGTTTCATTATGCAAGTTTATATCGATCACCATTTTAGCTTTTATATTTTCTTTTGAAATAATATAAACATACTATTATACATTTAAAAAAAATAAAGTTAAAATTTAAAAATAAAAACCACACTAAATATATTGAAATAATTTACATTTAGGCTAATTACAAAAATATAGGTGGTTTATTTCAGAGAAATATATGCAACTCAATATACATAAACAATCCAAATTCATACAATAAAATAAGAGATCTAATTAAGAAAATATAATATTAGTTAGAAAAGTCTTTATTTTGTCTCAAAACTAAAGAACAATTTAAAATGAAATATTAATAGTTTGTATTATTTATCAATAGAAATATTGATATATGTTCATAAGCTTTCAAAAAATTACTGGTTATGTTCATTTATGCAACTCTGAAATGATAATAACCTTTTTTCTAAATTAACATATAATTAATTTCACATAATGTTTAAAAATATACTATTATACAAGATAATAAAGCAAACAAAAATCAACTAATATGATTTAACCTACTTAGAATAAAAAAAATCACAGTTCAATTTAAAAGAGGATATGCAATCTAATACCCAAAAATAATCGAACCAGTCAGATTTCTTATAAACAAAATCACATGTCTATATAAATATTTATTTATTTTTCATGCATAAAAGGTATAAACCACTTATAACTTATAAAAAAAAGTAAGGAAAATGTTGACCAATTATTATGATTTTTGAAGTTATATGTATATATGTGCATGTGCACGTGAGAGTCACTTAGTATAT
Source organism: Brassica oleracea var. oleracea (assembly GCF_000695525.1). NCBI lineage: Eukaryota > Viridiplantae > Streptophyta > Magnoliopsida > Brassicales > Brassicaceae > Brassica > Brassica oleracea. The sequence continues at coordinate 18,478,695 of NC_027752.1, forward strand.
TTCTATTTAATGACTAAATTTAGATTTTAGTTTACATTGCTATTCTTGATAAGAATTAACGTTTTTCTGATCTTATTAACATTTTCCATTCTCTACTTTTATGTCAGTATATTATCATCGGATATATAGTTGTTTGAGAAAGTAGATATCATCCCATATTAATTATCAAAATTGTCATCATTCTTATTTCCTATGTGAAATTTGTAGTAAATAAAATAGTTTATTTCAATATAGTTGGGTAAAGATTTTATTATATTTATTTTCAGACAAACAGATATATCAACTTTATGGTAATGGCATATAGTTTAGCAAGGATATTGCTAACATACCCATAAATAAATATTATTTGTATAAGTTTTGTATAATTACGTTAAATACCTATCATTTCTTAGTTTAAGTTTATTTTAGCACCACATGTAATAATTTGTTGGGTGGGGGGGGGGGG
>NC_027752.1:18479305-18485250 GCF_000695525.1 Brassica oleracea var. oleracea
GGGGGGGGTGGTTAAAACTTAAAATATATATCTTTTTCGGAATACATATTTCTTGAAGATTGTCTTTGTTTTTCAGATTATTGTCTTGGATTTTCAATGCAGAGTTAACAAAACTTCACTCTTAACCTTATTTAATGTATTTGTAGAAATATATAATTTTGTATTAAGGCATAGTAGGAATAAGCTAGGAACTCCTCCTAATGAGACCGGTGTGGGTGGCTAGGAACTCCTCCTTAGTCCGATCCGTGAACTCGTTGACACCAAGTTTGTAGCTTTGATTCGCCTTAGCGTTGAAGTCCTCAATGTATTCCAAGTTTTTCTTGAACACTTCCAGTCTCATCTGTTTCTCGTGTTCATTGCTATAAACTCGAGAGAACTGGATCATCCATTGTTGGAAGTAATCAGCAATGGATAGTTCCTGAAAATCAACACGGGATGTGGCTTGAGAGATCCTAACATTCATTGAAAGAACGGTTAGAACCACCAAAACATATGACACTCCCAAGACCATTTTTGATGTGGTGTGGTGAAGAAGTTAAAATGATGAGAGTTGTTATATGTGGTGATGTTATAGTTTGGTTAACTTCTTTATATGGTGTTCAAAAAATAGTCCACACCATATATCTTTGACTGAATTACTTTCCACCCGTTTTTTAGCAAGTCCACCTTTCCTTTTTTTATAATGCCGTTGATATGATTAACATTATTTGTGTTAATCAATGAATGGAAAGGCTGTTCCTGATATATGGAGATCATCTGCGGATAAGTACCGTGACAGAGTTGCTGTGCTTGATCCCTTTCGTATGGTTTCGTTTTCATCTGTTTGTAAAGTGTTGGAATGTTCTACAAAGACTTTAAAGCAATAGTCTAATGAAAATATTCTGTTTTATTTTTTATGTTCAATAATTTTGTTAGCTTTTTTTTTTTACATTTAAATTTGCATAATCAAATTTTAGACAGTGTTAGTAATACTTTTATTTAAAATTTACATAATTATTAACTTATTTTGATTGATTTTTAATATTGATAATAAATAATAGTGAGTCAACTCATTGAAACTATCAACCTATTAATTTAAATGAGTTATGGATTGATCCAAACCATTACCTAAATAGATTGGGTTTATTCATGGTTCATATGAGAATGGGTTCATATGGATATAGGATGGTTTGAGTTGGATTATCCATTTTGACACCTTTAATAAAAGTTATAAAACACTTATAACTTATAAACAAAAGTGCCAAAAATGTTGATCAATTATTATGATTTTTAAAGTTTAATATTTATATATGTGCATGTACACAGGAAAATCACCTAGTATATTTTTATTTAATGACTAAATTTAGATTTTAGTTTCCATTACTATTTTTGATCAGAAAGTAACTTTTTCTGATCTTATTAACATTTTCCATTCTCTACTCTTATGTTAGTAGATTTATCATCGGAAATATAGTTTAAAAAGTAGATATCATCCCATATTAAGTATCAAAATTGTCATCATTCTTATCTCCTATGTGAAATGTGTAATAAATTAAATAGTTTATTTCAACATTAGTTGGGTAAAGATGTTGTTTTATTTATTTTCAGACAAACAGATATATCAACTTTATGGTAATGCCATATAGTTTAGCAAGGATATTAACATACCCATAAATAAATATTATTTATGTAGTTTAAGTTATTTTAGCACCACATGTAATGATTTTTTTTGGGAGGGGGTTAAAACCTAAAATATATCTATCTTTTTCCGAATAAATATTTCTTGAGAATTGTTTTGTTTTTCAGATTATTGTTTTTAATTTTCAATTAGCTTTTGACCCGCGTCCGCGCGGGGTGTTTGTTTTTCATATCATATGTTTTTAACTTTTAAAAATTCGATAAATTTAATTGTTTATACACATTATTAATTAGATCCATATCTTTTCAGATTTGACATTGGTGTATCTTTTTCAATAAGATTAGTCATCATTTATAAACTATGAGATTGTATTTTTCTTTTATTGTGCTTTTATTTAGTTTATTTGGTAAATTAAACAGCAACGTATTAGAGGTTTAAGTATACTTGTGGGTTTTATTAAATTATATTGTAAAATATTTTTTAAGTTGAAAATAAAGTTCAAATTTTTATTGAGATTTTTTAAAACAAATACAGTATTTAGACAAACCAATAAATAATAAAACCAATACATAAAACATTCAAAAATAAGAAGAATGTAAAAAAAAAAGAATAGATTTTTAAAAATTGTATTTAGAAAACCTAATTAATATTACTAAATTGAGCCATTTTTTGTGAAAAATTTGGTACATCGTAATGAATCTTTTCCAATAATTCAAGCCCATATGTGTATATTTAAAAAATCTATTTTATTAAAACAGGAGTGAATTTAACATAAAATATTTTATTTTGAAAAGAGAGATTTTTTAATATAAATAAACATACTAATTTTTTTTAAGTTTATAAATAAACACGTCAAAAATATTTAATGTAATTAAAAATTACTAATTGACGAATATATTATATAACATATTATTTTGATTAATTTAACATTTAATTATCTCATTTTAATCATTTAGATTGTATATTAGTGTATATATTGCATTTGCATGCATAATTGCATATAAAAGGATTAAAGTGCACACTTGAGAAGATTGAGGCAAAATTGTGTGGTTATTCCTGTGAACTTAGAAGTCTTGGGGCAAATGTGAAAACAACAGAAAATTCAGGTACCAAGGTTACAAAATTGGAATTTTCGATGGGTCTAGATAACATAATTAAAAGATTCGGGGTTGATTTGGTAGGATGTTTCTCAGTTTACAAAGCCTTTGGTCGATTTGAAAATTATCAGAAATGTGAGGGACCTAAAGTGCAAATACAGAAAAGCCAGCCATTGGAATGGATTGATTTTTGTCTTTCCCGAATCTGGGAATACGTCCATTAGTTCCATCTTTTAAAAAATCACACATGAATCAAAAACATGAATCAAAATTGTGATTTATGTTTTAATATATAAGACTAGGTAATAACCCGCGTCTTGCGCGGAATAAAATTATTAATTTTGTTATTTTTTAAAATAAGAAGACATTAGGTCTGTTTAATCTGGATATCGGTCCGGTTTTAGATTAAGTTTTTGGTGTTTAATCTACTAAAATATAACAACCATTCTAAATCAATATTTATTTTGTTTATTCTGTTAAAATACTTGTGATTTTTTATTTTTTCGATGATAACCAAAAAATATTATTATATGTTTGGTTTCATGTTATATGAATTTTAGACAGTCCTGATGTCGAACCAATGGTTTCATATTATAATTTCTAAATGCATGAAAAATCAAATCAAATTTAGATAATAATTGAAAAAAAGAAAAAAAAATTACTAAGATAAATCATTTCATTACAATTTGGTCGATGGTGAAAGGAAACATTAAAAAAAAATATTCCAACTTCCAAGAGAATTAGAATCTTCACTTGTAGTGAATATTTATTTATATAGGTGTTCAAGTCAATGTGCACATGTATGTAGGACTGAGAAAAATATCCGTAAATCTTGATTCGATTTGTTATCCTTTTTGATTCGAATAGAAAAATACGGATATATGTAGCTCTACGAAGCGAAGAATATGCAATATCCGTAAAAATGAAGCAAATCACAAATATTAATATTTTCTGAAACGGATATCCGATCCAATGCATATATATACATATATTTAATGAATTAAATATATAAGTTATATAAATATTAAATTTTATATGTCTTACAATACTTTTATTTACTAAATTTATTAAATAAGTTATTAGTATTCTAAAATGTAAATATTTTTTTTGTAATAAATTTTTATTATTTAATATTATTTAGATTTTAATTTATTTATACGGATCAAAACGGATGCCGGTTAAAAATCTAATTTTTTCTGGATATCCGGGACACCGAGTATCCATATGGCTACGAACCGAATCGGATCTGATAATTGATTATTCGGACGAAACAGATCGGAACACAATACCTCCAAAACTCCAAATATCAGATTCGTGTCCACACCTACATGAATGTGTATATAAAAAATATATAAAAATGGTTGATTAATATATAAAGATACCGTTAATTAACATTAAAAATATATTTTTGTTCAAAATAACACATGAAACATAAAATTTTTAAACTAAAATTAAGTAACAATAGAATAGGCCTATAAATTAGAGAATTTTTTGCAAATTGTCTTTTTACGTAAAACATTTGTATAACCCCTAGAATCATGCAAATTGAAAAAACATAAAATAATTTATAGTGTGAATACATTTATGCAGAATTTGGGTGAAAAGCTCTTTGCATGTGACACATCAGCGTATTTATTCTCTAATCGCTGTGAAGCTGCTACGTGGCGAATATAATGAGAACATATTAAATGTCCATGTTTCTCTTTTAATATATAATGACTTATTCTTGGGTTCATCTCCTATGGTGAACTTCTAAGTTCAACAACCACTAGAATTTCATTATTTCAAATTCGATATCTTTTAAAAAAAGAAACAAAATATTGTCAAATTATATTATCTTTTTAAAATTGAAATGTAAAAATAAATAAATAAAAAAATAGTAGTAATTACAAAAAAAAAAAAATTTAACGTCATCAGCAAAACATTAAACCCTGAATCCTAATCCCTAAATCTTAAATCTGAAACCCTTGGGTAAACCCTAAACTCTAGGATAAATCTTAAAATTTAAATCAAAATCACTAAACACTAAAACACTCAAGGGATTAGGGTTTAGAGTTTTAGGGTTTAGTGTTTTTATTTAGAGTTTAGGATTTATCCAAGGGTTTATGGTTTATCCAAGGGTTTAGAGTTTACCCAAGGGTTTAGGGTCTACCCAAGGGTTTAGGGTTTAGCATTTAGGGTTTAGGGATTATGGATTAGGATTTAGGGTTTAGTGTTTTGCTGACGACGTTAAAAATATTTTTTTAAATTCTTTTTTCTGTAACTACTATTTTTTTACTTTTTTATTTTAAAAACATAATATAACTTGCCAATATTTTATTTCTTTTTTAAAAGATATCAAATTTGAAATAAAGAAATTATATTGGTTGGTTAACCTAATTTCGCAGAGTATTATCGTTATTCTCTTTCGTGAGTTTTCTTTATGTAATATGTACATGCATGTTGCATTCCTGATGATGTTTGTTTCATTGTATGTCTTATTAGAGCATGAGCATTGTTGAACCCCCTTTGGAGTTCACCAACATTTTTTAATATTTTTTCGTGGGTCCATGAACAGTTATGAACTCGGATATGCTGTTTTCTGCATTATTGAACCCGAAGAAGGAGTTCATAGGAATAAAATAATAATATTAATTTTTTTAAATTTTTTTTTTAAAATATTCAAAAAAGATGAATAAAATATTAAAACATATTATTAAAATTATGAAAACATTTTATTCAATACATTAAAAGTACATTACATACATTGAGAAATTTTTCTAACATACATAACTTATTTATTCATCTTCATCACCAAACATTTGCCAAATATTTTCCACTAAATCAGCTTTCAAACGATGATGCTTGTCGCTATCTCGAACTTCTCTCCGCATGGCTAACATATCAGGGGTGACATTAACACTATCTCTGCTTCTCGCCTGCGAACTTCTGCTAGACTGTCCTGTCTCAAACTCAAATGTATCAATTGGAGCGTATCCGTCTCGTTCGTCCTCTACTATCATATTGTGCAATATGACACAAGCTATCATTACTTTTCCTATCCTTTCCTTGTCCCATTGTAGAGCTGGGTTCCTAACAATTGCAAACCTCGATTGCAATACTCCAAAAGCCCGTTCGACATCTTTTCTGGCGGATTCTTGCATTTCTGCAAATTTATGTGCTTTACGACCTTGAGGAAGTGGGATGGATTGGATAAATGTTGCCCATGGAGGATAAATGCTGTCGGTAAA
>NC_027752.1:18487941-18489497 GCF_000695525.1 Brassica oleracea var. oleracea
TTGAAAGACTAACTAAAAACCCCCAAATCCAATTCAAATCCACGATGAACGAACAGTAAAAGAAATCCGTATGTTGATTTAAACGAAGAAATTAAAACCCCCTTTTAGATTTCGAACCCTTACACGAAACCCCCAAATCGAAATGAAATCCACGATAAACGAACCCTAAAAGGAAACCGTATGTCGATTTTAACCAAGAAATCGAAACCCCCTTCTCGATTTTCAACCCTAAGACGAAACCCCCAAATCGACTTCCTTAACCTAGAAACCTCTCGAGATCAAATCGAAGCTATCTCGTCCTCGGAGTGATTGAGACTCACCTGAGAGCGTTTACGAGTGACTCCGACGACAAATTGATCGAGAAAATCTCCGGCTCTGGACTCGGACACGAAATCGCCTCAGAGACGGAGAAACCCTAGATTTCGAAGAGAGAAGGGAAAATGGGATCTTTCACGCGAAACCCTTTTTTCTCACTCAACACGCGAGATCGCGTAGCCACTCCCTCTGCGCCGCGTGGCATGACCCCGTATCATACGGACTCACTTGGAAAACCCGGTTCACGGGTTGAAACCCATTTATTCATTTCTTTTAATCGAAAAGGCCTATGATACCGAGCCCATGACTCTCTCATAAACCCCCGATGCGGGTGGTCTAACTTCCTTGGTTTTTGACAGGTGTTACAGCTCCTTCCAATCTCCAGTCTTTGCTCTTGGCATAGAATCCAATGATATTACTGACGTTCCAGTTCGAAGATGACATCGATTCATCAACCACTTCGGATGATGAAATTACATTAATGCCACTGAGACCGGTGTGGGTGGCTAGGAACTCCTCGTCAGTTCGATCCGTGAACTCGTCGACACCAAGTTTGTAGCTTTTATTCTCCTTAGTATTGAAGTTCTCAATGTATTCCAAGTTTTTCTTGAACACTTCCAGCCTCATCTGTTTCTCGAGTGAATTGATGTAAACTCGAGAGAACTGGATCATCCATTGTTCGAAGTAATCAGCAATGGATAGCTTCTGAAAGGCAACACGGGATGTGGCTTGAGAGATCCTATGATCCATGGAAAGAATGGTTAGAACCACCAAAACATACGACACTCGCAAGACCATTTTGACTATTATGGATCCGATAAATAAAAATTCCAAGTTTACACAAAAACGTATGAATGTGTTTTCCTTGTCTTGAATTATGTATATGTATTTTTACAAAAAAAAAAATTATGTATATGTATGTATATGGCTTGTTCTGCTGTGGGGAGGAAGGGGTAACAGGAAGAAAGAGTATTTATAGAGTGACGGATAAGTGTTGTTATTTGGAAAGCAATGGAAGTTGACTCTAGGGGGTGATGGTAGTTTGCACTGCTTGCTTCGAAATCTTTGGAGAACAATTTTCCTTAATTTGTTTTTTAGCAAGTCTACTTTCCTCGTATTGCTATTATACTCATTATGTTTCATAAAAAATGTCACTCTATGACATTATATTCTTTTTTTTTGTTTTTTTAAATTTCATTTTACATTTCAAATATGGATTTACATATTTTTGTCCTTTTAAA
>NC_027752.1:18489597-18508661 GCF_000695525.1 Brassica oleracea var. oleracea
CGTCGGAATGTCCGTCAGAATATCGCTGTTTTCTTGTAGTGCTAAAAAAACAAAAATAAAGAAGAAGAACTGATAAATTATCTCCAAAATAGTGGAAAACTACGTATTGGAGTTTTTTATGAATGAATAGTTAAACTTAAAAACATGCAACTTCAATTTTAAAATTTAATGTGAACTAAATTTTTTTTTCAGTTCTTGATCAAACTAAATAATAGATTGCTTACAATCCATCACAAATACTTAAATTTTGAAAATCAAAATACTTGATGCCAAGTGAAACAAAATTTAATTTGCGATCGTAATCAATATTATTAAATCAGAATTTCTCCTAATATTACTATTTCTTTTCTTTCATATAATTACGATAATATGCCACTCCTATATTTATGGTTAATACATTAATTATTTAAAATTATTCATGTTTATTAAGGTGCTACGATTTTATGTAAGGTATTTGGAATCATTATCAAAAAAAGAGAAATTTTATGTTTACCATTTTCATGGTATCATTTTTCATTTTTACCACCACTAAATGAGTATTTTCAAAAATATCTTCTTCATTAAGTGACAAAAGACTCTTATACCTTTGTTTTATATATATATATATATATATAATAAATCATTATTTAAATAAATAAAAAATAAAATAAAAAAATAGAAATAAGAAAAATAATTTTTTTATGTTTTTGAATTATCCTTTTTCAAATTTGAACTTTTTATAAAAAAATTTTCGAAATTTGTTTTTATTTTCTTTCAAATTTTCTTTTTGAAAATCAAAAATTACTTTTGAAACTATTTTTAAAAAATTGTTTTATATTTTTAAGCATTTATTTATATATTTATTAGAATTCTAAATTTCATATTCCAAAAATCTTATCCTATCCCTCAACTCTAAACCCTAATTTTAGATTAGTTAACCCTAGCGGTATAAATGTTTTTTTATCTTTCATTAAAATTGAGGGTAAAAATGATTAGTGTAAACATGAAAAATGGTACGTGGTATTTGTGGTAATTTTTCAAAAAAAAAATTGGAATCATTATCACATCTATTACGGTTGACCAACGGTTCTATTTAATAGTTGGTCATATATTATATAAAAAAATTCTTTAATGAGTCAATAACCTATGTTATGCTATTCACAACTATAGTTTAGTTGATATCTAAATATGCAATACTGAACCGATTACAGAAATAATTATTTTCTTGACGATTTGACATAATTTTCCTCAATATATGTGTTTATAAGACTATAATTTTAAACAAATCCTAATAATTTATTTAATTAATTTCATAAGTTATAACAAAATTCTAATTTATTTATCTTATCTCTTAAACAGACCAACAAAGGCCTAATTCATAGGTCAAATTTTGTTTGCCTTTAATTTAAAGATCAAAACCTCCTTGAACGAAAAAGCTACCCCATTAATGGAAATCCTTGGTCCATACTCCATGACCCTTGACGCCTATATGTATATATAGAACACAACCTTTCTATACGTATATGAATGATTTCTTCAAAAGAAAGAAAGTGCAGACATTACTTGATGAGATAAGATGCAAATTTTTTTCACGTTACTTTTACATCTCTAATGTTTTTCTTTGGAAGTAAAATCATTTAGATGGATAAATAATCTTGCAACCAAAAAGGGTGGATCACTACTATATATTAGTACTTGTAAATTCCAAACTTAAATCGCATAACGAAATGATAATAAAACGTAAGGCAATACGATACAAATATAGCTTAAGACGGATAAAGTTCAACGACTCTCGAGTTTTTCTTGCAACAACATAAGGAAAAAATCTAATAATAATTTGACTTTTTCTTGGGTTCACCCCCTAGGGTGAACCTTTAGGTTCACCAACCAATAGAAAGTTGTCATTTTAGATCTAGTATCTTTTAATTAAAGAAACAAAATAACTTGCCAAATTATATTAAGCTTTTAAAATAAAAAATAAAAAATTAAATAAATAAAAATAACAATAGTTCTAAAAAAATATTATTTAAAAAAAATATTTATTTTTAAGATTTAGAGTTTAGTGTTTAAGATTTATAATTTAGAATTTATCCAAATGTTTAGTGTTTTTCCAAGGGTTTAGGGTTTACCTAATGGTTTAGGGTTTACCCAAGGGTTTAAGGTTTTCCCAAGGGTTTAGGGTTTAGGATTAGAGTTTAGGGTTTAGTGTTTTGTTGACAACATGTTTAGTGTTTTTCCAAGGGTTTAGGGGTTTACCCAGGGATTTAGGGTTTACCCAAAGATTTAGGGTTTATGATTTGAGTTTAGGGTTTAGTATTAGAGCTTAGGGTTTAGTGTTTTGTTGACAACATTTTTTTTTTTTGAATTCGTTTTTTATATATTATTTTTATTTATTTTAAAATTTTATTTTGAAAAAATAATATAATTTGCAAGTTATTTGGTTTCCTTAATTAAAAGATACTAAATTTAAAATGACAATTTTCTATTGGTTGGTGAACCTAAAGGTTCACTCTAGGGGATGAACCCAATAATAACTCTAATAATTTTGTGTAATAATTAAATGCTCCACTATAGAGATGATCGATGTTTCCATTTTCTAACTGAACTGAGAAACCTTCATATCCTACTTGCGATCTAATAATACTTTTGTGTAATATTCTTTTGTCAAATGTTTGGACAGCTGATACAAGAATGAACAAAGATCAAACGGAAATTCTTTTGTGTAATAATTAAAAGTTATGGAAAATCTAATAATTCCTTTACATCCTCCTTGCGATTCTATCGCGGAAATTCTTTAGAAATGATCGATGTTTCCCATAATCCCATTTTCTAACTGAACTGATGAGAAATCTTTACGTCCTACATGCGATTCTATCGCGGAAGTTTTTTTTTGTTTTCGTCAAGTGTTTGGACAGATGATACAAGTATGAACAAAGATCAAATGGAAATTCTGGTGTGATATTATGTCCAGATTCTAATTGGATGTTGAGAAAAGCAATCAACATTGTATTCAACAATAGTATTGACCTTTTCTTTGCCATAACTTTTAACTCAATGGCGTAATAAATCCTAAATACTAAAAAATTGAGTTGAACAAAATGATAATTCTCAATGATCTAACATTAAGATTTGTAACATTGCATTTTTTAGTATCTGCGGAATCTAAACTATGATATCTAAAACCGATTAATGAAATATGTAGAAAACCGATAAAATTTAAAAAACCGAGTATTATTGCTGTTCGAGATACATTGATTAACCATGTATAGGTGAACCACGGTAAAAATATTCGAACTCTAACATCAATCCCCAAAATAAGTTTCCACAATCTTAAATCATTAGTTTTGTTCATGTCACCATGTGGACGTATCTCCCACTAAGTTATTAATTTACACAAATAAATTGTTTTTTTTTTCAAAACAGTTATACATAAAGCAAGGGCCCAAATTAATGGACTTTGTGTTGGAAGAAAAAAACAAATTATTAAACAAAACTGTCAACTTGTGAGTTAGAAAGAAAAAGAGCTCGCGCAAATGATTTTGGACGGAATAGCTGATGTCTGTATCATGGTATTCTGGCAGTTAACTTCATCTCTGTTTCCTTTGCTTTATCCGGTTTATTGTTTCTCTTTATATTATTGTTAGATTTTAGATACAATACAAATTTAGCCGCAGAATAATACTTTATGTTATACGGATAAAAAATTGTCAATTTATGTACCTCGTTCTAGAAAAAAAAAGCTTATAGTATTTGCAATGAGTCACAAAGCAACAATTTTTTAAAGCGACAAAATTAACCATTATCGAAATGGATGAGCAATGATGCATGGGCTCCTAATGGTGTTAATTCATATTTATTCCACTAGTTTTATTTTAAATTATCCATGCCTCTGATCTTGACTTGCAAGAGTCGAACATCTTTACGTATTTGAAACGACAAAGCCAAAAAAATATCGGTAAAAAGAGAATAATAACTAGTTCTTAAAAAATGAGAATAATAATTCACCTGAAATAAATCTTATGTTGTAAAATATAAGATATTTAAAAATATTTTTTTTGTTATCAACATAACAGACTACACTTGGACTTTGTAAACAAATTCATGTGAACGACAAAAGACGATTGTGTCCGAGCAACTATGTGCAAGAGTCGAATTTAAAATATAATTTTTTTTAATATTTAAGATGCATTTAACTTTATTACAAAGTGATTAATCAATTGTATTTAAAAATTTAATTATTATATTGATTATTTTAAATTTATATATTTAGTAATATTTTAAAATGAAGTTGATTTTTAATTCTTATCTTTTAACTGAATTATATATCATGAAGTATATGAAATATTTGTCATTTGCCTTCACCCAACTCTGAATTGTCCCCGTAAACATGAATCGTTTCAATTTCCAAAATAATCACTAGCATATACTATACTCTTTGTTCAGTAACTTCATCTTGGATGATTAATTTGGTAAAAAAACTCGAATCTTACAAAATATGTTGGTTTCCCGCAAACGTCAAAGTTAAGATAATTTGAAAATTAAATGTATTTATGAGTTGATCCCATAAATATGAATATTATCTGCTAGAGCTACGTTGAAACTAGGTTACTAGCACGAGTCTACTTACTTCTCTATTAATAATGGAAACTCTAATTAATAAACGTTGAATCTGTAATTGGCGGCGAACCTTTTCCCATCTACAAGTTGGGACGTCTTTCATGCGCGCCGCAACATACGCACTCGTTGAGACTACACTACATTATCATTAGCATGAATATCAGATTTGAAGTGTGGTATTCCGAAGATGTGGAGGACCCAGTGAACCACTAGCCGCCATGGATCCAGCTTAGTAAATATATGTTTTTTCACAAAGTAAATCGTGATATACAAGGATATTAATATTGACTAACTAAAACACTAATTGTTTGTACTCGTAGCACTGTTGCAGCATTATGAGAAAATATGAAAAACGGCACTAAATCTAGGCATTTGAATATCCGCTATTAGATCGATTATTTGATATTTTAGATATTTCAATATTGTAGGTCTAGGATCTATTCGGGTACTTCAGAATTTTGATTTAAATTTGGTTCGGTTCATTTAAGTTTGGGTCGGGTTTGGATACCCAAAATCTCCAAAAACAAAAGTTTTGGTTAGTTTGTATAAAGTTTGGTAAAATTTGACAAGTATAGTTAAGTAAAATTTCAGTTCTTTTTTGGTATTTCTATTTGTTTTTCTAAAAATAATTGATAACTTCGGTTCTATAATTGTAAATTTGTGAATTTGAGTTATTTTAAATCTAAAAATAATTTATGTTTGTAAATATAATTGTATTTACAATATTTGGGTTGTTCATTCAGTTTTTGATTCTTTGGATATAGGAGTAGGATCCATTCAGATATTTTGTTGGTTTTGGATTTGGTAACATTTTTGGATCAGATTTGATTCGGATCTCGGTAATTTTACAAGACGCACATGCCATGTGATTTATATGAGTTTTAAAGAAGTCCCAGATAAATATAAATGTTTTTGATTAAATAATTAAGGACTACGACTGACTGATGATAATTAAAAATTCTATTTATTTGCAGAAGTTTTATGATTTTGGTGGATATTTTTAGATTTCATCTCTAGTAGGCATTTTCTCGACAATTCTTCCATCAACATTTGACAGGCGAAAAACAAACCTTTTGTGTTTTAGGGAACAAATATTTGATGGAAACCATATTTTTCTAGAAGAACTATTGGAGATGCTATATTGTGTGCTCATTCCAAACCTCTAGGAAATCATAGAGAACTACATTAATAACTTTTGTACATTTGGTCATTTTACCTGGTCCATTGTATCTAGGAATAGATTAAACCTTTTGTATTCTAAATAGATGTCTTTTCATCTAGAAATTATATTAGATCATTTGAAACATTGCTACTAAATGTGTAAAAATCCTCAACCATAGTGGATCATCACAACACACTAAAATAAACACACAAGAGAGAAAATTAAGTCGAAGAACACATGAAGCCACACCGGTGATAGATCAGATTTGAACTCTAAAGATTTACTACAAATGCACAATAAAAATAGTATTCGGGTTGAATCCACTCAGATCAGTGTTCTACAACAAATTTGTGAAATAATTCAGAACAAAGAAAATTAATGTTTGGTTGGATTTCTGAAACTAAGCATAATTATATATAATCACACGAGAATTCAATGTATAGTAAGAAGCATTACACACTAGAGGATTCACACGGATCACAGCCCCACGAACATAGAAGCATGTAGAAATAGAAAATTATATATAAAATAAATAGTTAAGCAAAGTTTTTTATTTATAGTTAATCTACTATGGTGGAACTAACTACCATAGCCATGTTCTTTTCTCGAACGCTGGCGGCAGCGGCAGCGATCAAAAACTACACCTTTTACCATCGGAAATGCATCGCCGGTAAGACAACACCAAATTACTTTTTCAGTCGCTCCGACAAACGGCGATAACAAAATTTGAAGCCAAAAAATATCAGCGATCAACAGCCTCTCATTTTTCTGTCTCTTCAACTGTGCTAGCGATTAAATTCACTTTCATAACCGTTCGGTTTGTCCCCATCGACGTGTTATTCTTTGTTTAAGACAACTTCCTCGTATATGTTTTTCATGTATTTAATCAAACACTTTTCATGCGCTTAATAACCTAAGATCATAAACTAAATTGTGATGTAATTTTATTTTATAGATTTTTATCAGTTGCATAATTAATTTATATGAAAATATTAACATTATAGTTGTGAGAAACTTTTAGAAATTCTTAGTTAATAATACTGCTCTAAATTAACAGTTTAAATATTTTGAGGAGGTACACGCGGTCTGCAGACTTTATGGTGGAAGAAAGTTGATGTCAGCTTCCACTCCACCTTTTGGCATGCCTTAGAGCATCTCCAACCCCATATTTTCCACTCTATTTTGCAGTTTTTTTGCAGTGGGGTTGGAGATGCTCTTAGCTCGTAACAATGCTCAAGTAAACGTTCATCATATACACGTTGGAGCTGTTTTATCGTTTCTGATATGAACTAAAAGAAATTTGGGTCTTGTCCTCAGGTGAAAAGTGAAAGACTTTATAAAGCAGGAGCTGGAGTTGTTGCAGATAGCATATAACAGCAAGAGTCATCGACGTTCATCACGGGCAGCTTGTAAACTCTGTAAGTCTTTTCAATTCAAAAAAAAAAACTCTGTAAGTCTTTGGATGTTTAACCGGTTAATGTTGTGTGTCCAGTTGCTGCCTGCCGCAAGAGTTAAACCATTCATGTCTTTCTTTCTTTTTTTAAACTTTACAGTCTGAGAGATTGATGCAGATCAAGCACGTTCACATTCTTAATTCTTTCTTTTTGGCCAATCAAAGGAAGGAAGTACAATCCAATTATGTACATTATTTTCTTGTATTAGCTTGGTGTTGATACCACTCTTTATAGATGTTATAGATAAAGGGCTCTATAGATTTTTGTTTCCCATTTCAAAATTACAGATTCATTTCGAGCTTTATAGAAAGATTCTATTCATTTTGTTTTATTCTTTTTTTTCAAAATCGTTGTACAAGAACTTACATGCGTGGTTCAAATAGCCATTTAATACTTAGCTACATTTCCATTTGGGTCTAGAATCCCACCAAATTCTTTTAATGAACATACATAAACATAAGAGTATCAGTTTGACATTTGAATACAAGTCCTCTTTTCCACAACAGAAAATGGTCTAACTGAATCCACTGAGAAAAAAAATAGATGGCAATGAGAAAAAATCGGGTTCCAAGAATACAACATCCGTACAAAACTCAAGAACCATAACCACTTTCTAAAAATAGATATAAGATGACATGTTTGTGTTGTTTTGTCTATTTATTCTCTATAACAGGAGATCTTTGAGTAGATCTATCATACCGTCTCCTCTCAACGAAAACTTACAAAAAATTCACCCTAAATACTTTAGTTTATAAATAAAGCTCCCAAAATCTAAGAGAGGAGAAGACAAAGACTTACAAGATAAAAGGCATCATAATGGCCAAATTCTTCATCGTGTTCCTTGCCTCTGCCCTATGTTTCACCACTCTCCTTCACTTGGTGGCCGCTGATGCCGACGACTTTGACCGTTTCAACATCACGGGCTCCGTCTACTGCGACACATGCCGCGTCCAATTCGTTACCCGCCTCAGTAAATTCCTCGAAGGTAATTAAGGACGTTCTCTTATCAAATTCATTTATGGATCGATATAGTACAATCACTAGGAACATTTACTTTTTTATATAGTAGATCCCTTTTTTTTGGTTTTTAGTGGTTTGAATTATGAAGAAAGATACATTAGAGTTTTGCTTAGAAAAAGAAAATCTAATTTTTTTTCTTCTAATTTTTTTTAATATTCTTCGAACAAATATACTCGTGGTTTCACATTTTTAATCTTTAATTAAAACAAGTATTATTGTGATTTTGCGTGATTGAAATATATACCAACATGCGTATATGATATGCATCTACTCACTGTTTAGTCAAGGGTTTGCAATTTTAAATTTTGTGTCTGTATTTTTCATCTCTTAAATCATTCTACATTTATTTTTATTTTCCATTTAATTCCTTTAGGTTTACAGATTACTTATAAAAAAATCATTTAGTACTCGTTAGTCGTTGCAAGAAAATACCAACATATTGTTTTAAATAAGCGTTCTCAAACTTCTAGACATGACATGCTGGCTATTCACATGTCTTATTTTAGTTCAATAAGATTATACAAAACCTTTAACCAAAAAAAAAAGATTATACAAAACCTTACTTCGTTGTGTATTCACAGGGGCAAAGGTAAAGCTTGAGTGCAAGAGTCGTGTGAACCAGACAGTGACACTGACCAAAGAAGCTGTGACTGACAAAGACGGAAAATACCAGATGGAAGTTATGGGAGACCACGAAGAGGAACTGTGCGAGATCATCCTCGTCCAATCACCGGACGCAGAGTGTGGCGAAGTGAACAACGAAGAGTTCCTAAGAAACGCAGCAAGGATCAGTCTCACGGCTAACGATGGCATGTGTCTCTAATGAGATTCGAACCATTAACCCACTTGGGTTCATGAGGAAGACTCCTCTCGCCGATTGTCCTCAAGTTTTCAAGGAGCTTGGAATCGTCCCTGACGTCATCTTCTAAGCTTAATACCGATATACATCGATCTCTGAACAATTTTAATTTTTGTTGTAACTCTTTACATTTCGTATATAACAACATTTATATTTGATTTCACTTGTTGTCGGTAAAAGATACTTAACTAACGCTGTTTTCTTCTTTTCATATCTTGTGTTTGTGTTCCAACAACCTTTTCAAAAATGATTTGATTACCTTTTAAATTTTTAGTTTTCGGGAGTTCTTATTTTAGAATGACTTGAACACAAGCATGATTTTGAGAAAAAAAAAAACAAAACTTCATTTTCATGTCGCTTAACGTGAAAGAATCGAATCATACGGAATAAAAGCTAAAGGCACAAAAGTAAAGCATTGCGCACTTTTTTTTTAAAACACAACTTACTTTCATTAAAAAATTAAACTTTTCGAATACAAACGCAAGAAAAAATCATCTATCTTATTCGATACGAAATATGAACTGCAATAGTAGACAAAATTAAGAACAATAAAGTCTTCATAAGAAATAGCAGCAAATTTGAAACAAAATTTGAATGTGCCAATAGATGGAGCTTTCGCGACAAAATTGGACATCTGAAATTTAGTCACAACAAGAGTGCTATGTAGAAACTAGTCAACCCTCACCTATAAGAAACCCTTTCTCGAGTGCATATTTTATCCCGTAGACCGTTCATGACGACAAAACTTTCAGCAAGTTTAAACAATCAATCCGAGAAACATCTTTTTATAGAAAGAAGCTGGTGGTGATATCTTCTCAGAAAAGAAGGATCATGAAAACTTCCCCGATGAACGGATTTATATATTTTTAACAGAAAGATAAATGGCCGATATGAATCAATTGGTTACGGCCCATTTGAATATCCGAAGAAATGGTTCATTTGTGGACTGCACTTCCATTTAGAGATTAGTCTGGACCCTTCAAAAAATCCGGGATATCCGAGGTTAATAAGAAAAAAAAAAGATACATGGCAAAATGAAACTAGTTCGACCCAAAATCATAGCAGATTGTCTATAGAGCCATGCACAAAGACAAAGCCTAAAGCAGGCAATATCAAATATAAAAGTTTTTATATTGGGCCTTCAGTCTTGGCTAGTGGGCTTGAATCTCATTACCTTCGTTTCGACGTCGGGAGTTTACACAACATGCGTTTCCTCTCTTTAAACGCTAAATACTTTTAAAACGCTCAATCCCCAGGTTTAAATAAAATGACAATTGTACCCTAAACCAATACCTTTGTCTTCCCAACCAAGACAGAATAATCTTGGACACTTGTCTTACTCCACCAATCGTCGAATTGAATTCCATAGACGACGATTCACAAAAGTGAGTTTCTTGCCCGATTATCAGATCTAGTTTACTTGTGGGTTTTAGCATTCGATCGTTCTCCTTTGAAATCAAATCTGGTTCGGTAGATTCTAGGGTTTATATCTGATTAGCACGAAGCTACCGAGGAGAATGAAAAAATAGATCTTTGTAGGAAGTAGATAACGCCACGACATTGATCTGAATAGTATATGTCCTCAGTGATTACGTAAAGTTAGGGTATCCTTTGTGTTCTCCTCTCCCTGCTGCTCACTAAGCTTGTCTTTTGATGTATCTCTTTCTACTTTTCTCGTTGATTTTATCAGAATATCTTGTTATTGTATCGTTAACTTGTTAGGTTTATTTAGTGTTGTCGACATGAGGACAAATCTATGGTTTTTTTATATGTTGCAGGGGGTTTTGAGTTCTTTGCATAAACAAACACAATGGTTTCGTATCCCGCTACCACCGAGACTATCTCTCTAGCTCTAGAAGCCAACAGCTCAGAGGCTATCCAGATACTCTACCAGGTCTTGGAAGACCCTTCTTCATCTCCAGAGGCTCTCCGTGTCAAGGAGCAAGCCATTACTAACCTCTGCGACCGTCTCACCGAAGAGAAGCGAGGCGAGGATCTCCGCACGCTCTTGACCAAGCTGAGACCTTTCTTTTCCCTAATCCCCAAGGCCAAGACGGCCAAAATCGTCAGAGGAATCATCGACGCCGTGGCCAAGATACCCGGAACGACTGATCTCCAGATCACTCTCTGCAAGGAGATGGTGCAGTGGACCCGCGCCGAGAAGCGTACTTTCCTCAGGCAGCGTGTGGAGGCGAGGCTCGCTGCTCTTTTGATGGAGAACAAGGAGTATGTTGAGGCTTTGGCGTTGCTGAGTACTCTGGTGAAAGAGGTTAGGAGGTTGGATGATAAGCTTCTTCTCGTTGACATTGACTTGCTTGAGAGCAAACTTCACTTCTCGTTGAGGAACTTACCCAAGGCGAAAGCTGCGCTCACCGCAGCTAGGACTGCTGCTAACGCTATCTATGTTCCGCCGGCGCAGCAAGGTACTATTGATCTGCAGAGTGGGATTCTTCACGCTGAGGAGAAGGATTACAAAACCGGATACAGCTACTTCTTTGAAGCCTTTGAGTCTTTCAACGCTCTTGGAGATTCGAGAGCTGTTTTCAGTTTGAAGTACATGTTGTTGTGCAAGATCATGGTCAGCCAAGCTGATGACGTTGCGGGAATCATCTCCTCAAAGGCGGGACTCCAGTACGTTGGCCCTGATCTTGATGCCATGAAGGCGGTGGCTGATGCTCACTCGAAGAGGTCGTTGAAGCTGTTTGAGAACGCGCTACGTGACTACAAGGCGCAGCTGGAGGATGACCCGATTGTCCACAGGCATCTCTCTTCTCTTTATGATACGCTTTTGGAGCAGAACCTCTGCCGTTTGATCGAGCCCTTCTCACGAGTTGAGATAGCTCACATTGCGGAGTTGATTGGGTTGCCTGTTGACCATGTGGAGAAGAAGCTGTCTCAGATGATTCTTGACAAGAAATTTGCGGGTACTTTGGATCAAGGAGCTGGGTGTCTCATCATATTCGAAGATCCAAAGGCGGATGCGATCTACTCGGCTACTCTTGACACCATTGCAAACATGGAGAAGGTCGTTGACAGCCTTTATGTCCGGTCTGCCAAAATCATGGCTTGAATGAGTGATTGAGTTCGTCGTTCTATCTATTTCTTTACTCCCTTTTTCGGTTTCTTAGTTAATCGTTTGGACTCGAAAGAAACTGATGCTTCTCAATGGAGAAAGTGAAACTGTTTGGATCGTTCCCATTACAGATGCATGTATTTGTCTTTACTGCTTAAAATTTTTAGGATTTGCTTTACGTATGGATGTTGCAGTTTCCTTCTCTTTCAACTTTGAATGGTTTATTTACTGCTCTGCATTTATATGTTTCTGACCAAAAATTCACAGGATCCCACCAGTTCTTTTACCAAAGCAGGACATGACTTGCACACAAGTCTTCGTTTTGTTGTCTCTTCTGTCTCATTCTTTAATGTGCTTTGAATATCTGTGAATTGCCTTACCTTTTGTTGACTAGTTTTGGTTATGCGGTTTTCAATCGGGTAAAACCGAACCAATTTAAACTAAACCAAACCGAAAAAAGTGGTTTAGAATTAGTATATAAACCAAACCAAACAAAATTAGATATGGTTATAATATGGTAATTAATTTTGATAACCAAAACAAAAACCGGATCGAAATCCGGATTGAACATGCCTAGTTATGTCTATGGAGCCTTGGCTCGGAACATATCTAATGTAAAACTCTATTTTTTCTTTCCAAGTTAGTAGTCTAGGCTTGTACCAAAATGATCCTCTTTGCCATTCATTCGATTCCAGCACTAAAATGTATGACATATTATTACCATCTTAATGTTTGATCTTGGTATATATTTTGCGGATTAGAGTTTTCTGTAAGATATAAGACTAGTGGTATTTTAAAGTTAATGTTTTTCACTATTCAAAAAGTTATGTACTACTTTTTGCTATTTTTGCATTTTTCTCTTTTTTTTTTCTAGTCATCAGTGGTCTTGATGGAAATACAACATTTAGAATGTCCCACTTTAGTTCATTATATCTTCATTCACAGTTAAAAAAACAAACTATATACTGCTATTTTTGTAGGTCAGTGATTGTTTGTTTGTTGTTGAATAACTGAAAAGTTAAATGCCCAATTGAATGAGGTTTCTTGGTTTAAAATTATACTACTAGACTAATGTCCAAAATCTTCGATTAACTTTATGTACACTTAAACTAACTGAAATGTACATAGATCAGAAAACTATACTTTTTATTGGTTAATGAGACGAGTAAAAGTTGACAAAAAGAGATTGATGAGCAATAATACTATCCTTAAAGCAAATCTGATCGACGTTAATTAATTATACTATTCAGATCTTGAAATAAGCAATTTAAAGGGTTAATTAATGGTCAACAACACCGTCTTTCTTTTATAGCAGAAAAATCCCACGAGCTTGAATTTACAACTAAAGTTTTCAACAAGAAAAATTAAAAAAGAAAAGCGACAGCTGTTAAGTAGAGAAGCAAGTACTTAAACCTCCTAATTAATTAATTAACTAGTTAATTTTTGTTGCTAGCCTGTACGTATCCAGTAAGCAAATCAAAAGCAAACATAACCACGTTCTTTCTACCGGGTTATATCCAAAACCCAAACCCAAACCCAAACCTGAAACAAGAACCAATGATACGAAAAGAAAATTAACAAGATTGACCATCGGTATAGCAACGTAGTCTCTTCGCCGGAAAATCATGCCGGAAACCACCGTGAGAAGCCGCTGCTCGCCACTCTTCCACTAGCAAAGCGTCAAGCTCGACCTGATCAACGGTTGCAGTCGCAGCACCAAGCAACTCTTCGAACCCACCGACACGACCCGGAGGCTTGGCTTTCCGACGACCGGCGCCGACGGGAACATTCCTGAGAGCTCCACCGGCGGTCCAGTAACGCTGACAACCTTTGCAGAAGTGTCTTGGTTGATTAACGTTGTAGTTATTGAAGTAACAGAACTTTGTCTCCATGCTCTTGCATCTCGGACATGCTATGATCTTGTCTGGACGCTTCTCGGCCGTTAGATCTGATGATGGTGATCCAACGGCTGATTTTGTTTGTATCTCTGGCTGTTGTTGCTGCTCTTCTTTTTTAATCGTATGTGTGAGATTATTAGCGTTGAATGTTATGGTTTTGCCGAAGAGTTTAATCCCTTGGGAATTTTGGGAGGCCATTAAAACGAGAAGAGAGATAGAGAAGGAGAGTTGTTAATAAGTTTCTTGCAGTAATGAAAGAGAGAAGAGACGTTTATAGGAAGAAGATTTTTTTTCTTTCACTTTCTAAAAAGATTTATGAAAACGTTATTATTATATCGTTTTCGTGGGAAAGAAGAGAAAAGCAATAGTCTTGTTAGTAGGGAGAATACATATATGAAAGAATATGTTAGGCACATTTATTGCTTACTGCATTCAAAGATATGTCATACATCGATCCATATCAGCTTACAAATTGTGCGTATTCTTTTTCCTTTTTTCTTCAAAAATGTGTATACACTATTCAGTACAGTCTCCGTATATTTTATCAAAAAGGTTTCTGGAATAATGCTGTTTAACTTTGAGAAAATGGTTCATTCCCCTGTGAACTAGTTGTTCCCGGTTTTTTCACACACGAATTTTTAAGTCATGTCAAAAACTACATGAACAACGGAAAAATAATTTAATCCCCTACGAACTAGTTGTTTCCGGCTATTTCACACACAAACTTTTAAGTCATGCCAAAAACCACATGAACAATTCTATTTTTTGAATTACATACACAAACTATCGATTTTAAACTAATTCTCCTAAAACCGTAAATGGTGTTGTTTAAACGTTAACTTGGTTTATGACAGGTAGATAGTCGGTTTCATTTAGGTTGATAAAAATAAAATACTATGTCGTTTTGTTCTTCTTCTTTTTGTCAACTGCTCTTATTCTTCAGAAATCGTTTTACTCTTCATCATCAATTAAGGATAAAAAATTTTATTCAGCATTTTCGAGTTATATGACATAGTAACTGGTTGGGTAGATATTTTTCAGTTATATTACATAAAGCATATAAAGAGATCATATGACATTAATTTCCGGATTGAGGAGAATATATAAATCCCTGCAGGACCGGAACCTGAGAGTAACATCCGCTTACGGAACCAATCAAGCGTCCTAGACTACGCCAATTTTATAGTTCCCTGTGACAATACATGGAGATTGGTAAGTTAGTATTTGCTGCTCTTCTTTCTTTAAACCGTCTCTCCACCTATCATAAACCAAGTTAACGTTTAAATAACACCGTTATGGTTTTAGGGAATGATGCAACAGCACCTAGGATTCTCGACGATTCCACCTCCACAACTAATTAGGATTCTTTCCTTATTATCTATTGACGGTTTTATTTCCTTTCAGTATGTTTTCCTAATAATTACGGGTTTCCCGATTCCTTTAGGTTTTAGCTTTTATAGTTATTATAAATAGAGATCGTGATTAAACTTTGTAAGACACGATTAATTAATAAGAAGTTATAAGTTTTAGATTTTAAAAAAGCTTTGCAAAAGGCACTGCGAAGAGTATTCGCGCCCTATCCATCTTGTTTTCGAATTACCTTCGACTACAAGAAACCAGTTTCGAGATCAAACCTTTGATCTTTGAACTTCACAGCTTACGCTCTCTATCAGTTGGTATTAGAATCAGAATGTTCCGAGAAGAACTTCAGGTTTTCGATGACAAAGAAAACAAGAGGCGCAGGTGGGGACAATCGGGAACAGCTCCCGGAGGGATCCACATCGGAACTTACTGAGTTACGTACACTATTCATGGAGGCGCAGACAGCGACTCAAACTTCCATCCAGCAACTAGGCGAGATGTTAGCAGCTCGTCTGGACGCTTTAACGGTAGCTCTAACACCGTGCATGGAACATCAAGGCCAGCACGGGGTTCAAGCTCCATTACCGCCGGTTCAGCAACAAATTCCTCCGCCTCAACACCCCTAGCAACAACAACAGCTTCCACCACCACGACCAGGACACCATCAACGAGCTCCACCTCAACACCAACTCCACCTGCACCAGCAATTTCTCCCTCCACCACCACAAGACCGGCGCCAGAGAAACCAGCATCAATACCCCATCGAGGACGATGAAGATGATCAACATCAACAAGTCTTCCTTGAGGATCTGCGACAACGGGATAACTATGGCAACCACTGGGAAAAAAGTTTCCGCGTGGATATACCGGAGTTTCACGGCAGCCTACGGGGTGATGATCTCATTGACTGGTTGATATCAGTCGAAGAAATACTTGAATTTAAACAAGTACCTTCAGCTCGGCGTGTACCACTCGTCGCAACGCGGTTCCGCAGTCATGCCGCTACATGGTGGAAGCAACTGAAATCAACGCGCTCTCGCACCGGGAAAGCACCTATCCACTCGTGGGAGAAGCTTACGAAACATCTACGACAGACCTTCCTACCACACAACTACGAGAGAACCATGTATACGCGTTTACAAAACCTTTGACATGGCAATCGCAGTGTCGATGAGTACGCTGAAGAATTCTCTTTGTTACTAACGCGTAACAAAATTAATGATAGTCAAGTTCAACTGGTGTCTCGCTTCATTGGTGGTCTCCGGTCGCAACTACAGACAGCCATGGCACAATTTGATCCTTCGACAATTGGGGAAGCTCTTAGGCGTGCAGCGTCGTTTGAACAACAATCACGTTCGTCTTCTTGGTCTCAATCAGAAACCTGATCACGGACACAAGAGCAACCAGCGAGCAATACATCATCATCAAAAGAAAACGTTGAAGCCGCATCTTCTGCAACCAAACCAGTCGTCCAGGACGAGCAGACAATACGTCGGTCAACGCGACCCAACGCCCTCCGTTGTTATTCCTGCGGTGAACAAGGCCACCGACAGACGGCTTGCCCGCATGCTAACCGCCGTGGACTCCTGCTTGACGAGACACTCGACGAACCAGAAGTGTATGACTCCCAAGAAGAAGGCGACCAAGATGATGATATCATCCATCCCACCACCGGTGATACTGGACACGTACTTGTGCTCCGTTAGACATGCCTCACACCACA
This sequence comes from Brassica oleracea var. oleracea, assembly GCF_000695525.1. Taxonomy (NCBI): domain Eukaryota; kingdom Viridiplantae; phylum Streptophyta; class Magnoliopsida; order Brassicales; family Brassicaceae; genus Brassica; species Brassica oleracea. The sequence goes on from NC_027752.1 coordinate 18,506,745, forward strand.
TAAACATGATGAAAAGTGGCTTCGTACGAACATCTTTCGCTCAACTTGCACCATAAAGGATCGTGTTTGCAGCTTTGTGATTGATTTTGGAAGTAGCAAAAACGTTATTTCCGAATATGCAGTCGACAAACTAGGTATCGCACGGGAAACACACCCGGCACCCTATTCTCTAGGATGGCTTCATGAAGATACCACGGTGTGGATCACCCAGCGTGCCCTAGTCTCTTTTTCGATCGGTCCTTATTACAAAGATCGGATCTATTGTGATATTGCAGCAATGGACATAAGCCACCTCTTGTTGGGACGTCCATGGGAATACGATCGGAATATCATTCATTATGGTACCGATAATACCTATCAGTTCACATGGGACACACATAAGACACTACTTCTTCCATCGAAAGAACCAATGCTACCAATCCCTACTACACCAGTCGTTCCTACGCCTCCGTCAACTAGGATTCTCGACGATTCCACCTCCACAACTAATTAGGATTCTTTCCTTATTATCTATTGACGGTTTTATTTCCTTTTAGTATGTTTTCCTAATAATTACGGGTTTCCCGATTCCTTTAGGTTTTGGCTTTTATAGTTATTATAAATAAAGATCGTGATCAAGCTTTGTAACACAGGATTAATTAATAAGAAGTTATAAGTTTTAGATTTTAAAAGAGCTTTGCAAAAGGCACTGCGAAGAGTATTCGCGCCCTATCCATCTTGTTTTCGAATTCCCTTCGACTACAAGAAACCAGTTTCGAGATCAAACCTTTGATCTTTGAACTTCACAACTTCCGCTCTCTATCAGAGAATTACTTCAAAATTGATAGTTTGTGCATGTAATTCAAAAAATAGAGTTGTTCATGTGGTTTTTGGCATGGCTTAAGAGTTTGTGTGTGAAAGAGCCGAAAATAACTAGTTCATAGGGGAATAAGTCATTTTTCCATTGTTCATGTGGTTTTTAGCATGACTTAAAAGTTCATGTGTGAAAAAGTCGGGAACAACTAGTTCATAGGGGAATAAGTCATTTTTCCGTTTAACTTTTCATGACTTTTTTATCAAAATTTCTAGAATAGTGACATTAAATAAATTTTTTTATAAAGCTTGGAACACTAGCGCCAAACAAAGCGGTATAGAAATATAAGGGCATCTCTATCTCCGTTCCATAATATACTCTAAAAATGTAATGAAAAATAGAATATGAACAAAAGATAAAATGGAGTAATCGCTTTTTGTTTTTTCATTACTTCATTTTGCACTAAATTAAGAAGCGGAGTTTGAGATGTTCTGTGACAAGTGCAATCAGTTAGAATAATTAGAACTGGTTTCATTTTCTTGGATAAAAATGGTTTTTATCGATAACTAACTCATTCAATATTGTTTTGATTTTATCCAGAAAAGTTTTTAAAAGATGTTTGTGTGCGTGCAAGGGCATTATTTTTAATATGTATTTCTGAATTGAGATTGTGTCACCAAAAAAATAAAATATATAATGTCAACATTCAAAACCTAATTGTCCCTTTGTTTGCTAACTAAAACCTAATTATTCTCCATATATATTAGAGTTATTTAAAATTAGCAGAAAGAATCAATCATCTATTTATTCTTATTTTTATAGTAGTTGACTAACATTTTAAGATGATTCAATCTTTGGAAACATGAGTCTACAGAAAATTGAGTAGGATTCGACCACAGTTGTTTGATGCCAATTCTTCAATATGAAATTAAAATTCAAGTTGATGTTACATGCAGGGCCGGTCCTGGACTAAAGCCTATAAAACAAGGGTTTTAGGCACCTAAAAAGATAAGTATTTTAGGGGCGCCAAAATTTAATAATATCTGTTTAGTGTAGTGGTTTAAAGATTTGATTTTTTCCTTTCATGCAGGAGGTTCGATTCCCTTTTTTTTTTTTTTTTTTTT
>NC_027752.1:18508951-18533319 GCF_000695525.1 Brassica oleracea var. oleracea
CCCTTTTTTTTTTTTTTTTTTTCTTTTTCTTTTTAGTTATAGTGATTATAAACAAAAATAATAATAAGTGAAGACAAAACAAACAAACTCAGATCAAATATGCATTGAAAACTGAGAATATACATCTTTTAAAAAAAAAAAAAAAATTAAAACATGGATCTTTTAGGAACAGAGGGTAAATGATATAAACGAAAATCTAATTAATAATTCATTATTATTTAACGGCAGTTTATGTATTAGGTTTTAATTCTTCTCAACTGTTTTTATTCTAAAATAGCTATGTCCTCATTTGTTGTTGATGACTGTTTCACATCTTCGATGTATGCCTACCTTCTTCTCTATTTCATCTTATTTATTTTCATATTTTTATAATTTATTTTAAGAATTTCTTGAAATCTGAATAAATATAACATTATTAGAAGTAAGATATGTTTTCTGGAATTGTATAAAATTCTATAAAATTTTATAAATGAAAATACTTTTGAATTTATTTTAGTCCTATGAAGAATATTTATTGTATGGAATTTCATTACCTTAAAAGAATTTTGTCAAAGAAAAATACAAAAAGGTTTATTAGAATTTTCAAAATAATGAATGATTTTTACCCAAACACAGAATTGCTTATTGTGTATTTTTTTATACCAAAATTGCAACTCATAAAAATTATATGTCTCGTGAGTGATTAAACGGATTGTCAACGATGATAATAGAACACAAATAGACTGAAATATTTGAATATTATAAATTAATGAATGACTTTTAGAAAAAGTAATAATTTTTTATAAATAATATACTGATGTTTATGTTCTCTAAACTTAAGTTTTAATAATATTTTCATTATTGTGATTATATAAAAAATATAGTTAAGGGACAACAAAAAAATTAGAAAAAGAGGGGCAACAATTTTTATGCACTTTTAAGTTTAATGAAATCGTTTTGCACAAAAAAAAAATTAAAATGCAAATTTTTATGATTATATAAGATAATTTCTTTGAAATTCAGAAATAATGAGTAACAAATCAAGAAAATACAAAACATAATAACTTGCATTTTAAGAACTATGGAAGTTCTAGACTCGCGATCCATAATCTCTAATGCTAGAAATCAATCTTTAAATAGTTTGATTTAGGAAAAAAATTCATATACCAAAAAAGATTTGAATCTACAGCAAAGAAAAAACCAGCCCCACTTTGAATTATCACTAGGCCACCATATATTTGTTAAAGTTATTAATGTTATATTATATATATATATATATATATATATATATATCAATCGCTAGTACGACTATTAACCTATATCTTGTATTTTTATATTTCTTTATCATCCCATTTTAGAGACGGGTTTTAGAAGTGTTAATATGATCTAATTTGAAGTATTATGGTTACATGCGATGCAAACCTTACATTAATATTTCATTGAATCTTATTTAAGTGAGAAGGATTTGGAGTTGGGAAAAGTCGCCTAAGAGAAAGAGAGTAGAGTGTGTTGCGTAGAAAAGGAGAAGTGATGAAAATAGCCTAGATAGTAATATGGAATCAGCTTTCAATTCAAAGGCACACATCATCTTGTGGCCCTCTATTTCCAGGTGTTCCTGGTCATCCTTCCATTTTCTTCATTCGTTTTATTTATTCTTTGTTGAGAGATTTAAATTTACTCCGACGAAGAATAAATTGTTGTTATTAACGTTATGAAAAGTAAAAAAAAAAACTCAATTACGTTCTAAGGATGTGCAACGTATATTATTTCAATCGATGCAATGGTTTTGTCGTATAAATTGATGTAAATGATATGTTTTTCTCTTAAATAATGAAATTGCAGAACAACTAAATAATTTCCAAATTTTTTTGTTTTGTTTTTGAAAGCAGAATTTCCAAATTATGTTAACATTAAAATGATTCATTCCCGAGGTGTATTAAGATTATGTAAGCCACAAGGGTTCATGTATCTTGGTATCAAACATCTGATTCTGATCTTAATGAGTTTAAACCAAACGGAATATATAATTTGTATTTAGATGTTTGTTTAGTTCGGTTCAATTTTAGCAACCCAAAATGGACCATTAATATCCCTTCTTATCGGTAGTGAATAGTGTCAACAATTTTATTTGATCGATTAATAGAATGGTCGAGGAGATATTGCCTTGGAAAAAAGTACTTGTTTACCATTAATGAAAAGAAAATAAAGTTGAGCAAAGCATATTTTAGAAGTATTTCATTTTAATGAACATATTCACGTACGTTATAAAACGAAAAAGAAAGTGTTAAAGATGAGAGTAAGGGAAAAAGAAGAGAAGACGAAAAAGAAAAGGATGGCACTAATCGATGTTCATGTTTCTCTTGTGTTCTCAGATTCCAACTTTTATACTATATGTTTTCTCACTGGAACCTTTACACTACGAGTACTTTTAAAAGAGATCGACTTTTCCGGTTACACTACAAGTACTTTTAAAAGAGATCGACTTTTCCGGTGAATATGAATTAAAGAAAATTTTAATAGACTTATTCAAAAAGGGAATATAAATGTGTGTAAATATACGTGTATATATGAATAATTTCATCCATTTCGCTTTTATGCATATATCTATAATATACAACCCTTTAACAAAAAAAAGATAATAAATAACAAACGTATTCTGATTACTAACAGTTGGATTCATAATCCTCTCAAGGTGATTGGATTTAAGTTTATATATTATAGCCAAATCGAATTTAAAGCAATTAAGCTACATTAGTTTAATATGTTAATTATAGGTTTGTAATATAAAACTTAAATTATACACATATCTATATATAACTATAACTTTTTTACGGTTCTTCATTCTAGAATTGTGATTACGTGTTCGACGAATATGAAGTACGTAATAATACATTCTCTCAAAGAAATAATAATACCTATTGCGTTGCATGCTATATTTCTGATACAATATGCAATATAAAAACAAAGGAGCTTTCAAAATATATATATAAACAAAGGAAGTTTAGTCCGCATTGATAAAAATTATATATGCGTGTATATGGACACATATAATTAGTTGTAAGTTGTAAAGGTGGATTATCTTTTCTTAGGCCTTTTTTTTTCTTCTTTCTTTGGGGTTTCAATGGATTTGGTGACTAACTTTTGTTGGTTGCCCCTTTTTTTATATTTTTCCTTTCAAATCTTAATCTTTTCAGTATGTGCTTCTTTTAGGATCGGAAAATTCACTTTATAACAAAGGCTCTCTTTTTTAAGAAAAGCAAATCTTTTGTATTGGTTTTGTACTTTAATCATATCTTTAATAAAGTGATTTAAAATTAATTAGACGAATAAATAACGGAAACTATTACTTTCTCTCTTTAATGACTATTATAGATATGACTTGTACTTTATTGAGCTTTTACAGAATAAAATGACAAATTATCCATTTGTATCTCAACTTATCGGATATATGCTCATATATATTGAATCGAGCTGTATTTAAAAATGAACTAGATCTTGATCCGCATGCGGGTGATTATTTTCATTTTTATACATATAAATATTTGATTTACGTGATTACTGGTATATAATTTTAACGTTTATCATATAATTAATAGTTTAATATAATATTTTCAAACACAATAATTTTATAGTTTACATGCAGTAATTTAATTTATTATTTCAAATTATTAGTGATATTTTTCTTATTGAAACATGAGCATTAACTAAAACCTTACATTATGTGATATTTACGACAAATTCTGCTCAATTTAATATTAATTTAGATATTGATTTCCTTACGATTATACTTGTATTTTAAGTTTAGGTCATACATATATGTTAATCGAATTATTTGTATGAATTAAATTTTTAACTGAATAACCTGTATTAAGTGTAATTTATAAAAAAAAATCCGATTCATTTAAATTATTAAACTGAAAATTGTAATGCAATGTGTTTGTTTTTGTCTTTTAAAACCTGAATTTTCTCTTTATTATCTATGTTTTTTGAGGTTGCTTATGTTTTTTATTGGTGATTTAGATTTTTCTACCCAAAAGTCTTAGATTATTTACAATGAATCTCTCAATGTAAACTTTTATTTGCAATTCTTCATCTATCATACATAGTGTTATATAATTAACACTTAAACATACAACTACATTTGATAATAGCCACACTGAAAACAGAAATATTTACATGTAATATATTTTTCAATCATTCCTCTGTTATTTATGTTGATGACATAAATTCGTACAATACCGATTGCACATTCAAAATTGCACAAGATAAAATAATCAAAAACAATTACATTAATAAATAATATATGAATATGATCTATACAAAATAAGCTTGATTATCTTTCATATAATTTTTTTTTGAGAATAGTGGTTTTTTTGTATTTACTTAACAGGGTTCTTTAACAAAAAGTGAACTAATTCAAAATATCAAATATCCGTAACAAGTTTGGAGTTTCATCGCATGGTCGATATTCAGACATGAAAATTGCATTAAGAAGGTTCAGAAGAAAGCTTCTTCGGATTTTAATTCTATGTATTGTAATATTATCTTTTATCTTAAAATTGTATTTGGTTGTATATTTATTATTTTATGTGTAATGTTACATTTTATATAAATAAAATAGTTGTTAAAAAACTCAAATGTCCGTGATAATTAGTTCCTAATGCAATTCATTTTTCTGGTGATAAATATTTTCAATTATAATGGTGAGAGTTTCTCTGTAGAAAAAAATCATTTTAGATGAGATTAGTTAGAAAAGAACAGACATATGATTCAAAATAGGGTATTTCGTTAAATTATTCCTTTTATATGTTCTGTTGACAAAAATGATAATATTCTTTTAAAGACCTTATATGTTGCTTTGTCATAGGACTTTGCACCTAAAGCCTAATGTAAGATACTAATTTCTTATAATCAATCATCAAGCAGAAAGGTGTGTAGACACCATCATGTTGTATATATATTTCTATCATCTAGTTGAGATTATAATTCTGTCACCCATACTTGTATAGTCCAAGAAGCAACACCAAATGAATGCATAATATTGTTTCCGAAAAAGTTCATTTTCCCGTCACATGTCTATAAGCCACAATCAAATTTATAAGATTTAATACTCGATGTTAACTAAATGTGAGACGGACATTTAAGATAATGTAGATAACATGTTTAACTAGAAAGAAAATAGTACTGTACACACAAGGAGATAATCTCTATTATGTAATCTTTTGATCCGAGCGGCAGGGGAGTGAGCTGGAATTCTCGTACTCGATGCACCAGCTTTACATGAGCGTTGAACGTTGAACACCGTTGTAGTCTTGTAGAGCAGGAAGGAGAGATGCGAATGGGCTTGGGCATTGGGCTTCAACAGCTTCTCTGTTTCTGGCCCAGTGCGATGAGAAGACTCTCAATGTCTCAGTGTCTTGATCACTTCCGTCTATAGATTATAAGTGACTTCATGGCCTAATGCTTTCGAAGACGTTGTCTTCTTTGAAGCCTCTCTACTTGCCAACTCACTTTTTGATTTTTCTTTTGAAGTTTTCTCAGCAAAACCAATTTATTAATCTCTTAGAAATATGTTTGTTCAAAAAAAAAATCTCTTAGAAATATATATACACTACACTATTTTCTCCTTCGGCCTTTTTGATTGCGATTGCTTACGGAATCAATAGCACAGCTGACACAAACCTGAGGTTCTTTGGTATAGTATAAAGACAGAATAAAAACATAATTTATAAAAATGCATTTCAAAAAAATAATAATTAATGTCCACTACGTGTGATTAACGTCAACCTTCAAGAAGAATTGAGCATAACAGATTGTATTTTTATATTTCATTTCTTGAACATATATATATATATATATATATAACGTACGACAAAATCTACTACACAATACTCACATGTATAAGATTCGATACAATAAAAATTGTTTGCAACACAAGATTAAACCTAAATAGGTTGTCTCTCCGCAAGCTATGGCTGTCGTGCATAGAGTAATTTGGACACAAAAGTGGAACAGCCTTCATAAAATATCAGATTTACTTTGGGCTAAAGTACCAAAGGAAGGTGTTGTTCGTTCGTTTGCTCACCCAAGTGATCTATTTGGGTGAAGATGCAAATCAATATTCGTTTGTACATTAAAATGCTACATCCAGATCGATTACCCAGCTGAATTTTTAAAAACTCATCTCAAATTTTTACATAAATGAAAGTGGTTTCCATACCAAAGCTCAATCCAATTAAGTCCGTAGCGTCTACCAAAAGATGCAAATCAATGTGCAGCTGGGTGAGTGTGAAGATGCAAATCAATGAAGCAGATGCATATACTCTAGTCCAAAATGATAAATGACAAAAATAATCTTTTAAAATCAAATATTGTTTTTCAAACCAAAAATCTTAATTTTTTGCATATAAATTTTTCGTCAAAACCAAGAAACACACTTTCCTGCTTTAACCACAAACAAAACATATTTTCCCGCCAAAACCGTAAAAACGCATTTTCCCGCTTTAACCGCGAAAAACATATTTTCCGTCAAAACCGCAAAAGCGTATTTTTCCGCCAAAACCGCAAAAAAATAATTTCCAGGGAAAACGCAAAACACACTTTTTCGTCGAAAACACATTTTTCCACCAAAGCCGCAAAAAGTATTTCCCGTTAAAACACAAAAATGCATTTTCCGCCAAAACCGTGAAAACACACTTTTCTGCCAAAATTGTAAAAACCCCATTTTTTTGTCAAAACCATAAAGAGTTCTTTTTCATCAAAACTAAAAAACACACTTTTCCACCAAAACCGTAAAAACGCTATTTTCCGCTAAAAATGTAAAAACAAATATGTTTTAGTCATTTTATTAACAAATCCACCTGGATGCAGATGAAAATTAAAAATATAAAAAACAAACGAACATAGTTGTATTGAGATGATTCATCTCGATGCTTAGACGAAATATAGAAACAAACAACGCCAAGATGGAGCATCTGAATAAAGCATCTAGATGGACCATCTGGAAATGCATCTTTAGATGTACAAACGAACGGCCTAAGAGGATTAAAGGACATAACTTACAGAGTTTTCGATTCTTGAAAACCAAGATGATCTTCGTGTTTATGGTAGTAGCCTAGTAGGGTCATCGTTGTGACACCACGTGTATCTAGTTGAATTCATGTTCATAATATGGATCGAAAGATATCAAGAATGTCGTTAAAGATGATATAACACATCAAGCATCGAGCATACTTTTTCCAGTAAGAGAATCGATTACACTGACTGATGTTCGGACCACCTTTTGTCTTCTTTTCATTGGTATTTTGTTTATCCTCCCTCACAAAAATTCTTTGAGTGCACCTCTGAGAACACATGCCTCTTATTCGTTGTTGGAAATAATATCAAAAACGATTCTTGTGATATGGAACTTATCCACAATTCAACGAAACATTTAAGGGGATGTTCGTTTCACCATCTGTCATCTCCATCAAGATGATCCATTTATATGATCTATTCAGATGATCCATTCAGATTTTTGGGACTGTTTGTTTGTCCATCCAAATGGATCATCTAGATGAATCATCTAAATGGAAATGTGTTTTGTGGTTTTGTCATTTTTTGTGTGTGATAAAAATGATATTATGTTTTGGTTGGTAATTTGTGAATTATATCAGGGGTATAATAGAAATTATATCATTTTGACAGATCCATCTCCATCCAGATGGTTCAATTTGGATCAGCCAGCTGATTTTCAAAATTAAGCTTAAATTTTTGAAAGTCATCTGGATGATTCATCTAGATGAGTTGCACTTTTAGTGCCTAAACGAACAAAACTCTCATCTCCATCCAAATGGATCATCCGGATGGAGAAACGAACAGTCCCTAAGGCTCTTCATAGCACCTAAACTTGTTAAAAAAGCATACGTTTTCAAGCCTAGTCATTGTGATTTGTGATTGATATGTTTACTGCTCCGTATACTTTATGTATATTTCTTTCTTGAACCATTTTTTTTATGTCAAGATACAATCAAAACGTATAATGTATATGCTATACGACACAAATTTACGTATCAACTACAGAAACCACACATTAGTTATGGTACAATAAAAATGCTTGCAGAAAGTAAATAACAAAGGTGAATTGGAATCTTTATTGAAAAGGGTATTTACGCATCACTCCATGTATCACTTTCATCTCCATCGTTGCTAGCTACAACCAGAAAAGGAAAATAGAAAGAGAGAAAGTGAGTGAATGTTAGATAAATCACGTGTTGGAATTAGAACAAAATAAATAAGATTCTGAACCAAAGATTGGACATATGTTGATGTATAGAGGATAAAAACCTGGCGAATTGGGTTTGCTTTCTTCAAAATCGTGCTGATCTTAGTGTTTATTATAGCGTCAGTTGTTGCAGCAGCTGCAGATAACGTCGGTGTGGTAACCGCGTGTCTCAGATTAAATTGATGGTTACAATATATACGAAATCAAGTATGTACACAAAGATTGTTAAAATGTATCAAGAAGTGGAACATAACTTTTTCACAAAAAGAATCCACTGCACTCACTTGTGTTCTGATTTGTTGCAAGTCTACAGCTCCAGTCTCTTTTTCATTGGCATTTTGTTTGTGCTCGCTTGTTGAAGATAATCTTGAAGTTAGCTTGATTCCCAAGCTAACCTAATTCTAATTGAAATAGGAAACACATACTATCTAGGAGTTATCTAGATAAGCTTTGTTTAATGTGTTTAGGAAATAAATAGATCTATGTAGGAGATGTCAACTTGTGACATAACTTATGAGTTTGAGAGATCTTGTGTGAGAGCTTAAGTTTTGAGGAATTTTCTTATAAGCTAATAAGAGTGATTCTTATTGATCTTTTGAGTTCATATTCTTGTGATTAGAACAATAAACAAAAAGAATCCACTGCACTCACTTGTGTTCTGATTTGTTGCAAGTCTACAGCTCCAGTCTCTTTTTCGTTGGCATTTTGTTTGTGCTCACTGACATCATTCTTCACATGGACCTATGAGAACATATGCTTGTTAATATTTCGTAATATGAAATATATATCGAAAACAATTGCTGGAATATGGAACTGACCCACACAGTCGTAAGTGTGACGAAAAGAGTAGAATACTTCTGTGTACCCTAATTTCTGGCTTAGGAGCACAGATGTCACAGTCTTAGGCTCTTCTTTGTTGATTATAGACAATGAAATATGCTTCTTAGTTGATAAAAAAAATGCTTCTTAAAAGAGAACCTGAGAGTCTTGTAGTTGTAGGGACTGCATTCTTGTGTTGTCAGATGCTTTTTAGGCTGTCTTAGAAACAATCCATTGCACAGGTGGACATGGCCGTGGTAAAGGCTCAACAGGATTCTGGAGGTATAAAAGGTTTACGGCCACACAACCACACTCTGCTTCAACCTCTAGAGAAGAAGGTTCACCATTGCTATCGACATGCATGGTTGGTCATGGACTTGCAGAGGAGACAAAAATTGTCTAACACAACATCATATAGACTTTTAAATAATCAAAGAATTGTGATTATATGAACTTTTACAATATATCAATGTTTATGAAAAACAAATTTGTTTACTCGGACACTAAAGTAACATTTTAAATGTATGATTCGGACAATCTTAATATTACCGAGCTCGGTTCTTAATTTTCAAATTCTAAGAATTAGTTTGTAGTTACATAAAACTAGTGGAAATAAGTTAGAGACAAATTATTGTTTACTCGGTGAGGCATAACTCTATTCTCAAGTTAATCAATTCGTTCACCCTATTTGCCAATCCAAATTTGTGAGAAGAGAGTATCTGCAACATGATCTTTTGTACACACTTGCTCTGATTATAGATTTTGCTATTATTTTTCATTTTATTTAATTACATTGTTATTGTTACTGAACATGAAACAAAACACTCACACTATTCACAAACAAGTCTCTTAACACTTATCATCATGGGCAATTTAACTCCTAACTCCTCTTCATATTTGGTCCACAGCCTCTCCACCAATGCGTCTCGAGCAGAGATCACTGTCTTCAGCAAGCAACCTGTTTCCTTGGAGACAAGATCAAACCTCTCCGAGAGTTTAATCACTGATTTCTTCAATACCTCCACCAATACATTAGTATCCGACCCTTCTTGGACTGCTTTGTGAAGCTTCTTCACACCTAATTCAACTGCCTCTAGATCTTTAATAACCGTGAACCTGTCTGATAAGAATGCGTTTTTGATCTCCGGGTTAACCATGTTCTGCAGTTCCATGAAAGCTTGCGTCCATGGAACCTCCTCCATATTTGGAATGGTTAGATACAAGAGATTATTAGAAGAACGAGAAAACACTGCAGCAAACACGCTGGTTATGTACAGAGTCTTGACCTGTACACCGTATAGAGCTCGTAGGAGGACTTTTCCTTTTCCAGATAGTTTCTTCTTGGGGAGACTATGATGATGTTGTTTCAACGATTCAACAAGACTGCTCAAAATCGCGCCCCAGTTTTCGAACCTCGGGTTCTTGGAAGCCATGTGCTGCCTCCAGCTCTCAAGATGCAACAAATAAATTTCCTCAGAACAACTGCTAGTCTCCAGCTTGCTCAAAGTAAACTTGAGTAATAGGCTTCCGTGGTTGAGACGGTCGAGCTCTGAGGTGAAGGAGTTGCAGAGTTCAAGCAGCTTCGAGCTAATGCTAGAGTAGATATAAATAAAGTTTTCTTCCAAGTCCGAGACATGAAGCTCTAGATCGGTCACGAGTGTCCTGATACTCTTGTGTGTCTCACACAGAGATGCCATTGCTTCCTTCATCCAAGAAACTGTGAGAATAGCCTTCCCATCACCCTTTGGTATAAGTTCTCTAATTGATAACATCAAGTTTGTCTCGAAACTGTTCAACAGTGAGAGAAGATTTGGGGATATGCGTGCATTGTTGGTCTTGGGAAATAGATTCTTGAATGGGTTTCCACAGCGGAAGAACACTCTTGGTGGATGATCTTTTATACGGTGGCTCATATTAACTGTTACACACATAAAGAAAAAAAAGTTACATATCAAAAATAAGAAAGAAAATCCAAACATTATTGTTTTTTTGGGAACTAAAATGCTTTTATCTAGACATCATTGTTGTGAGTCTAAACTATTACTCACCTGGAGAGAGAGATTCTTGGGAAGTGTTAGCGCTTACTTCAATGTTGGCCTCAAAGAACTTCGAAATCAGAAGAAAATGAGAGGGAAGAAAGAAAGAATAAATTACAGTTTAATTAGTAAACCCTCTAGGAGAGAAAGTGTATAAATAGGAGGAGACATGAGATGTGTGTTCCAGGAAACGCAAGTGTTGAAACACGCGTTCTTATAAGAGAGGAATCAAACAATTCTTGCCGTGTTCTACAGATCAACGCAACACGGGAAGCAAAGTTACTCTCACGTTGGTTTTGCCTTTGCAAGTTGTAAAGCAGTGTGGTTAGTTTCAGCTACGCGGCAGTGACGAAGAATAATATAGCGTGATGTACACGCGTACGGTTGTAGTGACTCGTTTAATACAGATCGATTTTCTGTCTCAGTTAGTTGACTACTATGCGCGAAAATAAATAAGACTCAATCCAACGGCTGGAAAGTTCTTTTCCTTCACGAAAACAATGGTTAATTTCGGGGTGTACTTTAGTAATTCTCTCAACATATTATATATAAAATTTGATCTAAGAGATATTTTATTTCATATAATATTTTAACTTTTTTTGTCAACTGATATCTACTAGCTATTTGTCAATGGAACCAACCAATAAACTCTCTTGAAACATTGAGTTATGCTATGTTACATGGCACATGCATTATCTAAACAAACTCATGTCCTTCTAAGACGAAACTGATCCTAAAATCATATAACTGTGTTCAACATTATTTTGAGAGGAGTATATTTTACTTCTGAAAATAAATATGAGATATTGTCACTCGTTCGTCGAGAGCCTTGGTGGACCAACTTTGACGTGTATCAAGCTCAAGAATACTCAAACGAGAGAGAAAAGTTTGTTATGAAACAGAATTTTCTCATTAATTCTGTAAAGTGTACATTGTTTCATATTTACACATAAGCGGTTTATAGTGAACTAGTCTATAACAATGGTTAGCGAAAGAAAACTAACCAATGACCAATACGCTCCCTCAAGCCTTCAATCCGGAGCCACATAAGGATTGGTAAGGCTTGCCATGGACAATCTAATAAGCAGAGCTCGGAAAGGACCAGGATGGAGCGGTTTAGTGAGGATATCTGCAAGTTGATTGCCACTAGAAACATGAAGCGCCTTCAAAGTACCAAGCTTTAACTAATCACAAACAATGTGACAATCATTCTCAATATGTTTAGTCCTCTCGTGGAAGATCAGATTATTTGCGATGTATATAGCTGATCTGTTGTCACAAAACAGCTTAGCAGGCTGAACTTCCTTCACCCTGAAGTCTTTAAGAAGCTTCAGAAGCCAGATAACATCACATGTAACATCTGCCATGCTTCTATATTCTTCTTCCGTACTACTCCTACTAACCACTTGCTGCTTTCGCGACTTCCATGTAACGAGGGATGTACACAAGTATACACAAAATCCTGATGTAGAGCGACAAGTATCCGGACAAGAAGACCAGTCAGCATCAGCAATCACATTCAAGCATAGCTTTGTATTAGCTGAATAAAACAGACCAATACATGGATCCCCTTTAAGGTATCGAGGTATACGCAATCCTGCAGCATAATGAACATCAGTAGGAGCTTGGAGAAACTGACTCAGTCTGTGAACAGTAAAGGTTATATCTGGACGAGTAATAGTCAGATATAATAAACGTCCAATGAGTTCCCGATATAGTGTGGCAGATGGCAAAATTTTGCCTCCTTCCTGGCTCAATTTGACATAAGGATCCATCGGTGTAGATGACGGTTTGCATGCTAACAACCCTGCATTTTGAAGAAGATCCAGTGCATATTTTCTCTGACACACTGATATCCCAGACGATTATCGAGCTATCTCAAGTCCCAAAAAGAAACATAAAGGACCGAGATCCTTGATCTTAAAAACCGAAGCCAATACTTTCTTCAAGTCAGCAAGATCAACGGCATTATTGCTAGCAATATCAATATCATCTACATACACCAAGAGGGCAAGAAAGCTTGTTTTTGTAGCTTTGATGAACAATGTTGTATCAGACTGAGATTCTGTAAAACCAGCCTTGAATAAGACATTGGTAAATGTTTGGTTCCAACTCCGTGAAGCCTGCTTGAGTCCGTAAATACCTTCCACAGTTTGCAAACAAGATTTGACGGTGGAGAAGAACCAGCTGGGGGAGTATATCCCTGAGGAAGACTCATATAGATCTCCTCATCAAGTTCACTATGTGAAAAGGCATTTGAAACATCCATCTGAGTAAGCTCCCATCCATGTGAAGCAGCCAATGCTATCAACAATTTCACATTAGCAAGTTTGGCAACAGGGAAAAAAAGTCTCAGTATAATCCACTCCCTCTTATTGAGTGTAGCCTTTAGCCACTAAACGAGATTTAGGACGTTCAATCGTACAATCAGCCTTATACTTGATGGTATGAATCCATCGACAACCCACCACAATTTTATCCTTTGGCAGTGAAACAACATCCCAAGTCCTATTCGCCTCCATTTCCTGAAGCTCATCATTAACAGTTGCTTTCCATACATCAGAGGCCATAGCTTCTTTGAAAGTTTTGGGTTCGGTTTCAAGAGAATGGGCAAGAAGACACATGTAATAGGAAGGGGAAAATTTTTGATAGGAAAGAACAGAGGAAAGAGGATAAAGTGTTGTATGATGAGGTGAAGGAAGAGATTTAGAATTGGAGGATTGAAGGAGAAGAAAATGGTACTCAGATAAGTAATCTGGAACCTTAGTCTTGCATTTAGGTCTTTCAGGGTTTAAAGAAACCGAAGGTGCATTCGACACAACAGT
Organism: Brassica oleracea var. oleracea; assembly: GCF_000695525.1. Taxonomy (NCBI): domain Eukaryota; kingdom Viridiplantae; phylum Streptophyta; class Magnoliopsida; order Brassicales; family Brassicaceae; genus Brassica; species Brassica oleracea. Next base: position 18,522,874 of record NC_027752.1, read on the forward strand.
TTCTCTAGACGAAGGAATCTAAGTCTCAAGTGGAGTAGATGATGATGCATGATCAGATAAACCAATAAAATAACGAGACAAAGACGAGGCATCATGAATATAAGGAGTAGACAATAGCAATATAGTATGGCCAAAGAAATCTGGAAAAACCGATTTATATGGAAAAACTGTTTCATGAAACACAACATGCCGAGAAATAGAAATAGATTGTGTATCCAAATCTAAGACTTTGTATTCTTTATACCCAGACGGATAACCAAGAAATACACATGATCTAGCACAAGGAGAAAACTTGTTTCTATCCTTTGGTAAAGTTGACACATAGCACAAGCAACCAAAGGAACGAAGAGCATTGTAATCAGGAGTTTTACGCAACATGACTTCATAAGGACTAAGATTATTCAAGAGAGGTGATGGCGTCCTATTTATCAAGAAAGAAGCTGTCAACACACAATCACGCCAGTAAGCTAAAGGAATATTAGATTGATATAACAGAGCCCTAGCAAGATTTAGTAAATGTTGATGTTTACGCTCAACAACAGAGTTTTGTAATGGCGTGTATGCACAAGAGAAGTAATGCTTGATACCTAATCGTTTAATCAATTCAGGAAAAGCAAGTTCTGGAGAATTATCAGTTCTTATTTCTTCAACAGATACTTTATATTGAGTTGAAATGTATGTGAAAAACTCAGGAAACACTTGTTTTACTTCACTTTTTTTTCTTAACATATGAATCCAAGTTACTCTAGTACTATCATCCACAATGGTAAGAAAATAACGGTAACCATCAACAGATTCAGTTGCAAATGGACCCCAAACATCAAGATGTAATAGATCAAATGCATTTACAGACATATTTTTTTGAAAAGGAAATGACAGACGCTTTTGTTTACTATAGGACAAACCGTACAATGTTACTCAAGAGACAAATCTTTAGGAAATAAAGAAAGAGTACCAGATAAAAGCCGTAACTTGACAAGAGATGGATCCCCAAGGCGTTGATGCCAGAGACTACCATCCACTGACAAGGATCCACAGAAAGGAAGTACAGACACAGTTGGTATGAGCGATTGTGAATTCAGAATGTACATATTATGATGCAGTTCACCCTTCCCAATCATCAAGTCCTGAGAACACGCCTGAATAAAACATGTATCATGATAAAAATGTGCAGAACATTTGTTATCACGAAGTAAGCTACTAACACTTACCAAATTGAAATAAAATGTTGGAACATAAAGAACATTCATTAAAGTCAAAGAATCAGACAAATGAATTGTTCTTATATGGCTGACATGGACTTTGATTCCATTCAGTAAAGAAACCATTATATCAGAAACAAGTGAAGTTTCTTTAAAACGAGAAAGATCAGAACACACATGACTTGTGGCTCCTGTATCAATTATCCAAGAACCATGTGGAATAGATGATGATAAAGTGGAAAGACATTGATGATGAAAGGTGAGAATATGATTTTCAAAACGAAGGTTAGAAGAAAGCGGAAAATAATTACCAGAAGAAGATTGACTATCCATATGACCTCCTTCAGTAATGGTAGCAGTGGAACATTGAGTTGTTGGCGCTGAAGACTGAATATGAGTATTGTGTTGTTGAAGTAGGGATTGTAGCTGATCAGGAGTGAATTGATTAATCTGAAGATTTGTTGCAGTCAAATCCGGAGATGGTAAGTAGGGCATTGACTCTCCTGAAGCTGCAGCAATCATATTAGCAATAGGTCTTTGTTGTTGTTGTTGTGGGCGAAGAGATTGATTAGCCCACGACCAACAATACCAGACTTGTTAAACGATTGCCCTGAATTGTAATGCTTGTATCCAGGAGGATATTCATGAAGACGAAAGCACTTTTGAATGACATGAACAAGCTGCCCACAGTGTGTACACAAAGGTATACTTGAACGAGGTTGATAAGTGTTGTAAGCTGTGGCATACTCGTTACCATCTGACACAGGAAGTGTAGAAGCTCCAGTAGTCTGAAAGACTGCATTCTCAACCTTTAGAACATGTTTAACCAACTTCTGTCTTTCATCTTGGGCCACCATTTTAAAGACGTCTTCAATAGTAGGAATCGGTTTGAGCATTACAATATGCCTACGAGTTTGCTCATAACCTTCATTGAGACCCATCAAAAACTTTGTAACTCGACTTCTCTGTTGAAGCTTCTTCAACAACACTGCAGCACTACACTCACACTTGCAATACATACACACAAGCATCTCAACATAGTTTTTATATTCTCCCAAAATGTGATCGACTCAGTATAGTATGCACCAACATCCTTAGATCCCTGCTGAATCGTACTAAGATGTTGTTCAATCTCATAGACACGAGGTGCATCATCTTGTTTGAATCTTGACATGAGACTATTCCAAATTCCTTATGCCGTAGACATATACAATAGCCTTTGACCAATTTGCTTCGAAACAGAGTTCATCAACCAAGTAATCACCAAGTCATTGCATATTGCCCAAGAACCAAAATCATGAGCATTATCAGAAGGTTTACGAATCATACCATAAATGAATCCAAGCTTGTTACGCACATTGAGCGCCATCCTTACTGAACGTTTCCAAGAATTAAAGTCGGCTCCGGAAGTAAGACGATCCGAGACAAGTTGCAATCCAACATGATCGGTGATATGCAAGAAGAAAGGATTATCATACTGATCTTGCGCAAAGCAATGATTCTGATTCGCATCACCCAAAGACGAGAACGGGGGAAGAGTCGCATGATTCGCCACGGAAATCAAGTCGATTTGAGCTCAGAAAAATAGAAATCGAAGCTCCAAAACAACAAATCGAAGATCGGAGAAGAAGAAATGATTAAAGAAAGCGAAGAATCCGTAACACCAAAGATGATGCTAGGTCAAATCAGAATGAACAGAAGAAAATGAAGAATCAAAGCACCAGCAAACCAAAGAATGAGATGAATCGCCGATACGAGATGAATGAGAAAGAGATCAACACGCGAAGCACTCATGATCCAAGATCGTGATATGCTCTGATACCATATCAAGCTCAAGAATACTCAAACGAGAGAGAGATGAGGTGAGGAAAAGTTTGATATGAAACTGAATTTTCTTATTAATTCTGTAAAGTGTACCTTGCTTCCTATTTATACATAAGCGGTTTATAGTAAACCAGTCTATACCAATGGTTAGCTAAAGGAAACTAACCAATGACCAATAAATTAACCATATTACTCATGATAACATGGTTCTCAAGATTCAAGGAAGAGTTCATCGATAGTTTTTGTGAACTATCCCCCGTAAGCAAAAAGCATCAGCAACATATCGATGGAAGATGTTGCAAGGTGAAAAGAAGGATTGAGGTTCTTCATGGAAAAGATCAAGGGTCTAGCGTCTAAAATTCATGTTCCAGATGCCACTGCATTGGAGGCATTGAGCAACATGCTTTGGATACATTCACCCTTTAAAGGGGATATATATAAACCAACACCAGTATCATGTATGAAGGAGTTCTCCATCGTGTCAGTTGCTTCATCACCTTGGAGGAAGACAAAAGCGCTTACGTCGCTAAGGATAACGAGATGAAGAGCCTCGTAACCGCAAAAGCAGTGGGTGCATATCATGAATCTCAACAACACTCGAAGTATGACAAGCAAAATAAGAAAAAATTGATTGCATATTTCTTAAAACAAAATAAAACATTCTTTTACAAAGACAACTTTCGTAGAATCAAATAAACTTGACGATTTACGACCAGGAAACTAAGCTAAATCACACAAAACCATAACCAGAGAACGAAAGAAGATGAGAGGATCCAACGAGGGACCCTTCTCTTTTTGTGCTCATCCACTACTTTCTCTTTCCTCTCTCCTCTTCTCCCCGAGCAAGAGTTGTCGCCCGCTTCTCTTTGGGAATGGAGTCATCGCCCACTTCTCCTCTAGATTGGATCCATCGCCCACTCATCTTCTTAAGAAGTCATCGCCCACTTCTCCTCTAGAATTGATTCATGGCCCACTCCTCTCCTTTAAAAATCATCACTAATTCTCCTAGGGAATGAATTCATCTTACACTCTTTTCCCCAGGCAAGAGTCGCTGTCGACTCTCCTCCTTGCACGTAGAGTCTTTGCCCACTCCTTTCCTCGCTCGAGAGTCATCGCCCACTCTCATCTCAAGATGAGACTCGTGACCCACAGCTCTTGTCATCATGTCCTCATTCGTATGTCACCTACAACGCAATGTTTTTCGTCTTAACGAACTTACCATTGCAATATTTTACATAATAAGTAAGAAATCCTTTATTTTGTAGAATTAGCTAAACGGCGAATCAAAAAATTAAATGTATACATCAAATATGTTTTTGATGTAATAAAATTATTTTCATCATTTCGTAAACTAACGGAACAAAAACCGTGAATTGGAGTGAAATGACAAGAGTTTCACAAAATGATCCTCAAGGTTATAGTCAAGATGTATACACTAATACTAAGGGATACAAGAGTCTCTACAAGATTCAGAGTGTTCGGGTCTACAGTTGGTTCGACTAAAGGCTCGGGTTATTTCCGGTTCAATTGGAGTTTCTCTGGATGAAGACATGTGTCTTATATCACGTGTAGTTATAAGGTCTCAGTCTCTTGTTGATTGTAGTTGAGCTGAGAGAGGTAAAGAGAGACAATCTTGTATCCAGACGGTGGCTCAAGTTTCCGAGTCACCGGAGTTTAGTGTATTGCCGCAGCAGTCGGTCCCGGTGAGTATAGCAGCTTCACCACTTTGGAGGAGTGTGGTAAACATCAGGTAAACATCTCTTGTGTCTTTACTTTCTTCCTTACACACGAATGATCGATTAGAGAGAAAGATTGTAAGAAATGTAGGATCGTAGTTCAACAGATCCAAAACGAGTCAATCCCAAATGACCTAAGACGATTTAAACCGTAAGAAATCCCAAATTGGTGAAGGTTACATACTTGGAGATGCATAAGGAAGAGAATGAGAAAAATAAAATTTTCGAAAAGGATAAGCTTGAATTTTTGAGATAAAAAAGATCGGAAACATTGGAAGATCATAAATATGAATCTACACAAAATTGGTAACATAACCGATCTAATGAGCAGTATATAACTCTTTGTACACTGAAATACGTTTGGCTTGATCCTCGAAAGAGGTATATAGAAAGCCTTTCATAAGGTCCAGCATGTAAAAAATATAAATATCTTACACCTTTTTTGTCTTTTTCGTTTTGTATGTTTGTTGTGATTATAGTAGAAACTCAGGTTCCCAAAAGTTATGTTTCTTTTACAATGTTTATTTTGCGAATTTTGGTTCTCGCACATATGTGGTAAGCAATTTTTAATCCAACGAATCAACTTCAATGGCTCTCAAAAAAAATTTGAAAGATTTGGAAAAGAATGATTTTTTGTAAGTAGATATCTTAGTGTTCTTGTTTTAATAGTAACCAGAGTTGGACCAGCGCGTTCGCGCGGATGTTTGTTTGTTCTTTAGAATCAATATTACTTCTATCTCTTTGGCAAAATATTTGTTTAACAGTTGACTATTAATATAATTTCTGGATTATAACACATTTATTCATTTGTTTTCTAGTCATGAATTGCATACGTCGTATGTTTATATATTTTTATTGAGTTTGACATTAGCCGGACTAATATTTATATTAAATGTATGCAATATAATATTTAAGATGAGTGTTATATTTAATATATCTTAAAAAAAAAATATTTACATGTGATTTATCGTTTTGGTTATTAGTAATTTATAATGAATAATGTCTTGCAATTCCATAACAATATTTTGTTGTACAATATTAAAGGATGGAATTTGATCATAAATGGGCCAAGATAATAGTGGAACATAGATTTAGCCCATAATTAATTTATTGTAACAGATTATTCCGAAAAAAAAGTATTGAGTTGGATCCTTTTTTGTGGGTAAACCTCAACCTTTCTCCCCTTATCAATTCATCTCTTACTCTAAAATTAATCTCAGTGACCGCCAGAGATGAAAAACAAATAATCATCCTATAAGTTGAAAACTCCTACTATTTAAGTAAATTATTTTTTCTTATAATGTGAGATAATAAGCAACTGGTTTCATAAATTTGAAATGTTTCATTCTAAGATTCCATTATTGTTTTTTTTTCTGAAAGAAGACTCATTATTGTTTTAGACAAATTGTAAACAATTGCTTATAGGTCCATGGGCTTGAAGCAAAACACTATTTATTAGTGTGTTTTAAAACTATATAGTAATACTAGATGATAATAACGCGCGCATGCGCGAAGTGAGTTCTTATAATAATTTTTGTTTATGAAATGATTTTAACATTTTGCAACACTACAATCTTTATCGATTATAAAATGATGAATACAAATGTTGGTCTCTTAAATATATCATCGTTGTTGAAGAGTTAACGTATTACATCTCATTTTAATTATTTTTAAGACTTCATATGCACAAAAGAAAATTAAGTTTTGCGGCTGACACAAATCACCAAAACCAAATAGGCAACATCAATTGTATAATGACGAAATAAGATTAGGTTTTCTGCTCTCGATTTGTTTACTATTGACTCTCCATAAGTGATTTCATTTTCTACCTCTATAGAATTGTGCTTTCGTTCTCGTCTTTGTTTCATTGATATGAGTTAAGTTTCTTTTTTTTATATTCTTTTATGAATTCAGTGAATTACACAAGTGTCAATTAAAAAAATGGACATATGTAAAAATTAGTTTCACTCCATATACATATCTAAGAATCAAAATTTTGAAAAAAATCACCGGCAAACTATATTAACAGGTTAGTGTTCAAATCTAATATATCAAGCTGTTATAGAATATAAGTGCAGACTCAAAATATAAATGTTTGTCTAGTATATATTCACCAGATCGGTCTAAAAATCATCTAACTAGAACAACAAAACAAATTACTTATTCCACCAGTTCAGGTAATATCTGAATCCGAACGGATAATATCCGAACCCGAATGAATATCCGAAGATAACCAAACATAACTATACTTAACTCTATATTTATAGTGTATTTCTCTCATTTTATTCAAAATATTTATACTAATGATTTTTATTTCTCAAAATTAGATAATATACATATAGTTATGGACAAAATCCTTTGCTACTCACTTAAAATACATATCAAGTTCTTGTTTCTTGGATTAACAAAAGTTGCATCTAAAATATAAAAAAACAACTAAATTAGTGTCTTTCTATTTTTAAAGTTTTATCTTCAAACCTATTAATAGTTTAATCTTTTAAAAATTAAAAAAAATAGTTAAGTTAAAATATATTTTAAATACAAAAAACTTAAACAATGAATAATTTATTTATATTTCCTTCAAAATTTAAATATCCGAACCCGACCCAAAATATCCGAACCCTAACATAAAATACCCGAACTTGACTCGAAGTGTAGAAATACCCTAACGGGTTCTATACCTTTATACTGAAATATCCGATACAAACCCGAACGTGTATCCGAACGCCCACCCCTATGATATATGATCATTGTATCTTGCTTGAACAAAAAAAAGTTAAACCATTGATCACAAATTTTTAATGTGGGACTCTTACCATTTTTAGTAATTTATAGTCGTTTTTAAAGTTCAAAATATAACATATAAGAAAAAAATCTAATTGTTTTTATTATATGCTTAATGTGATTGCTTAATTTCTTTTAATATTATAAAATTAATCAAAAAAGAGAGAGGTTATAAACTTTTTTTATTAATTGTCATATATATGTTAACCATATTAGGTAATTTCGTTGCTTTTATTTAAAGAAAGAACATTTTGTACACTATTAATTAATTTGATAGTTAATTTAATAAAAAGCATAATATATGTTTATATGACCAACTTATTTTTCTAACAATTCTAAGAATCATTCTCGTAATAACACGTGGCTACGAAAACATGTTGTAATGTTCCGGGTTTAAAATATAGGGGATATGCAACACCTTAAGTTCTAACCGTTAGAGAATAGGACTTGTTTGGCCATAGTATTGTTGCCTTTCAGAAAAGACTTGATTTTTTAAAGGTATTGAACCATAGACTTGTTGCCTTTCTTAGTCAACTGAATACGACTCTGGAGATCAAGTTTCTTGGTCGGTGAAACACCACCATTGTATTATGATCAAAAATAACATGTCCTTTTGTCATTAAAGCCGTTTTTTTACTTGGGATATACCAGCCAGATAACTCGAGCATAGCTAAGATTTCTTCAAATGTTTTGTTCTTCAAGCATTCCTTGAGTGTTGTTGGTCACTAGTACTATCACTTAGCTTGTACTTATTCTGATCCTACCAGTGCTATGATCGGGATAGTTAATTACTTGTTGTCCATGTAAGATTAACTTTTATGATTTCTATTATGAAATCTCCCAAGTTCATAATCTAGATTTAGATTAATTCAACCCTAATATTTTCTAGTGAAGAAGAAAGATACTACTAACCTTGATCCATGCTTTCCTTGGTTTGTTTGAATCAATTCATCAATTTGATTTTCTCCTCCCTTTGGCCCTTAATCCTTTATGATTCCCTTTGATGGACAAAGGAATTTAAAACCTCTCCTAATCATTTTTTTTCTCTTACGTACGTGATCGTTTTATTATTATCAACACCAATGTAACTCTTCTTAGATACAAGAAAAGTCACTTGTCACATTTTGATAACCACCACACGTGAGTATATATATGTGTGTGTCTTATTGTGCCTTTTCAATTATCACCTCTTTTCATTTGTACTCTTTCAAGTACAAACTATACTTTATATGTGATTAATATACATCCAAGCACAAGTATAACACATATACATAAATGATTGTATATAACCATTATAGAAGAATCATTTATAACTAACAAGGCAAGGAAGAAGGGTTATCAATACACCCATATTCTAATTCTTTTATCGAAACCGATCCATCATAGTATCATCTTTTATATTAGAATATAAAACATTAATATAAATTTGAACTTTATATTAAACGAATATACACATAGGTCATATAAGAATTTAAAATATTCTTACATTCTCCCACTTGACATTTGTGTTGCCTTAAGGGTTAAATAACTATAATGTGCATTTTTACTTCAAGTTCACTTTGATCTTTACTAAAATTAGAAATGATCGAATCATGGTGGTTGTATGTCATTTAACCGGTATAGTCCCTTCCATGTATCACAAACCAATTCTAACTTTATATTATTCTTACATGAGAAGAATTTTATTCTCAAAACTATACTATATGTTATCTTTGAACCATAAATGTGTACACATACTTTAATGATAACATATCTAATAAATCAGAAACTTAACTTTAATTGAATTCCTAGGTGTCAACAACTTAATGAGCATTCCATAAATAACATAGCAAGGTTTTATCTATAATACCCATACGCTCTAAATGGCCATCGAACGCCTTGGGTAGTAAAGCTTTAGTTTGCGGATCCGCTATCTTTATATCCTTTCTTATGTGCTCAAATGACACTCTATGTTTCTGAACTTCTTCTTCTTTAATAGATAAGTACTCTAACTTAATGTTCTTAGCACCCTTCTAATACTTGTCATCCTTTCAAAAGAAGACAGCTGCAAATTTATCACCATAATCTCTCAGCGGTGTGGCGTTAGTGTCGACAATCCAAAGCCCTGAGATAAATTTCCGCAGGCTCCATACATGAATTGTGGCTTCAAAGCACACCACAATTCAACCTTAATAGTGGAAGTAGCAATGACAAACTACTTTCCACTTTCCTTTAAATTGTTCCCACAAATAATAGAAACAATACCTAAACGTTGATTTTTACCATCAACGCATCCGGCTTTATTTGAATCTGAAAATCCTATGACCTTTAATTGATTGGATCTCTTTTATGTAAGCATGTTGTCGTTGGTGCCTTGCAAGTACCAGAGGACCTTTCTTTGCAGCCTTCCAGTGGTTCATTCTGGGATTACTTTATCGGTCCAACTTTCCAATATCAAAACTGATATCAAGTTGAATATGTTTCCAATATATTCAAAATCCCAACCACTAATGTATCAGGAATTATTTCTATTTCTTTACGCTCCAATTCATTTTTAAGACATTACATTTTACAAAACTTATCTCCCTTCTGAATTGGAGCTATTCCTACGCAGCATTGTTCTATTTTATATATATATCTAAGATCTTACTGATATGTCCTTTCTGAGACAAACTCAACAATCCTTGTGATCTATCTCAAAAGGATTTCTATTCCAATCACATAAGACGTCTCACCCATATCTTTCATTTCAAAGGTCTTAGAGAGATACTACTTTACATCATGTAACATGCCTTTGTTATTTTCAGCAAGCATAATTACATCAACATATAAGACTAACATCAATAATAAGCTCCCATTGATCTTAATGTAGATACATTGATCTACGATGAGCTTTACAAAACCATACGACGTGATGATAT
>NC_027752.1:18534646-18535284 GCF_000695525.1 Brassica oleracea var. oleracea
GGAGCAGTTAAGTATTTTTTGGGTATAGAGGTGGCACGAAGCAAGGCAGGATTTTATCTTTGTCAGAGAAAGTATGCGACGGACATTGTGAATGAAGTTGGTCTACTTGGCTGTAAACCGTCTGGGTTTCCCATAGATCAAAACCATCAGCTTGCCAGAGCTGATGGAGCATTATTGGCTGATCCGGGGACCTATAGGAGACTGGTGGGACGTCTCATCTATCTCACTGCGACAAGGCCTGATCTTACGTACGCTATACATGTTTTGGCACAATTTATGAATGCACCATGGGAGGAACATTGGTTAGCGGCACTCAAAGTGGTTCGATATCTAAAAGGGACGTTGGGGCAAGGAATCTTGTTGCGTGCTGATTCACCACAACATATTAAAGGATGGTGTGACTCAGACTGGGGAGGATGTTCATTATCTCGAAGATCACTTACGGGATATTTTGTGCAGTTTGGAGAGTCACCAATATCATGGAGATCACAGAAACAAGATTCAGTCTCTCGGTCTTCTGCGGAAGCAGAATACAGAGCAATGGCGGAGGTGACAGCAGAACTTCGAGGACTCAAAACTTTGTTACTTGATTTTGGAATTCGGCATGATGAGCCAATGACGATCATGTGTGATAGTAA
>NC_027752.1:18556239-18561461 GCF_000695525.1 Brassica oleracea var. oleracea
TGAAATTGCCTATTTTATCTAAGTTGTGATCTCATTTTTAAGGTTTAACTTGATCTTTTAAATTGTAGGCTGAGCAAACTGGATGTTCTATTCCAGACTTGCTTGGGGTTCTCGAGATCACTAAACGAAACCCGGATGGTTCTTTTGTTGATGGCAAATCTGAGCAGCTCTACAACGATGTGACATCTAAATTTCAGGAATTATCTCAGGCTGCTAGTGATGATCCCGAGAGCACTGGTTCTAGTGGCCTCTCTCCAATGGAAAAGAGCAAGATCTATTGTGAGGTAATTTATTACTGCTTTCAATCTCAAATTTTTTAAAGTCTTCTTTGATATTGATCCTTCTTTGATTTTTTATGCAGTTCGCTCCCCGCAAAAAGGGACGACTGTATGGAGTGGGTTCTCTAAATACATCTTTACGATCTGTTCCTGCTTCGTTTCCTTCTAGCAGTACTAGAGACCAATCTTTGGAGAAGATCATCTATGACCAAGCTCAAAAGATTGAGAGCCAGGGAAATGAAATTTCGAAGCTGTACAAGATCGTTCGTCATCTCGCTAGCAAAGACTCTACCGTGGCCGACATTCTCCAGTCTGAAGACGTGTCTTCTGCTTCTGGTGATGATGATGAATCTGATGCTATTTAGTTTGTTTTCTATCACTTTCTAATGACTTGAAACTTTTTTGTATGTGTTTGTGTAATGACTCTTGAATTTCTTTCTATTTTAGTAATATTTTCGCTAACTATTTAAATCTCTTCAGAATTTTATAAATGTATAATAATTTATAAAATTTCAAATTCTGCAGGAAAAAAATTAATTAATCGCAAATGACTTGCAAATTTGCGACAGAACAAGCCTCGTAATTTTGCAACGAAAAAAAACCCTTGCAAAATTGCGACGAAACTGTTAATTGCAAAATTGCGAGGAACAACTAAACCGTCGCAAATTTTTGCGAGGAAATCAGTTCCGTCGCAAATTTGCGAGGAATATCATTCCGTCGCAAATTTGCAAGGAATTTATTTCCGTCGCAAATTTGCGAGCGTTTTGCGAGTGATTTTCATTTGCGACGAGCGATTTGCGAGGGAACGTGGTTTCTCGCAAAACCCTCGCAATAAGCGATTTGCAACGGAATTGCGATGCAGTTTTTCCTTGCAACTGACGTGTTTTCTTGTAGTGTATGAAATATTAACACAATATAGAAAATTATGTTATCAAATATAACATAATATTAGGATAAATTTATCTATTAATCTTTTAATTTTCGTATAGTTTATAACATGTTAGTCACCAAAGTGATCTTGTTATTTACTTACAAATATTAAAATTAATAGTAGTATAATTGATCATGATAAAAAAGACGCTAAACGACATTAAAGTTTTAGTGATCAATTATTTTATTTTCTATATTCTTGGAGATCATCCAAAGGTGGATCATTGAATATAGTTAATAATACGAAAATAACTAGTCATTTTTACTATAGTTGATAGTATATATACCCAAAGGCAATATACCATTTGAGTTGAGTTTTTAAATGATTAGTTATTAAAGTGTATTTTGGTGTCACTGAAAGTGTTTGTGTTTAAGTATTGCCCAAAGGTTGCTTAAATACAAACGTGAAAGTTTATATTAAGTTTAGAATCTGAAGTAAAGTTTCAAAGTAGTAAAGAGTAAGCATGTATTAAAGCTTGCAGCTTCAGCAAATGTATTTGCATTTGCTAACTCCGTCGAAAAGTTCAATGGTCTCAATTGTGGCGAGTGGTCTGAAAAGATCCGGTTCATATTGGGTGTGATGACATTAGATTTCGCCATAGTAATTGATGTGGGGGCCTCAGCCATTAAGGAAGATAGCTCATAATATAAAAAATTTATAGAGTATATTTAACGAGTGTTCATAGTCGGATTTGGTTGTAAGGTGATGAGGTCCTTTTCATCGCTTCATGAAGGAGCATAAAAAAAGCCATATTACAACACCAGTAAAGATAATGAAACATTAGAAAATTAAAGGCTATGTTTATTCAAGAGGAGAGGAGATCAAGGAAGATGAAAGACAAAGTTGCTAACCTCGTAGGTCTTGGAAGTGTCAGTAGCAGCAAAAGAATCCCAAGTAGAAAGAACAAAAGGAATAACAAGTCTTTCCTGAAAGGACTTAAAAGTCAAATCCGAAATGAAATGAAGTGTTTCTTTTGCAACAAAATGAGACTCTTCAAATAGGATTGTCCTAAAAGGAAGACTTGTTTTGATAAAAAAAAAAAAAAAAGTAAACATTAAAGTCTTGTTTGTTATGAAAGGAGTTTTACTGAAATTTCTAGTAATACTTGGTGGTTGTAATTAGATGCACTAATCAGAGCACATCTAATGAAAGTTAGGTTTCTTGTGGCATCAAAGACTAGGTCACATTCCCAAAGAAAGAATGAGGTTGGTGAAGAGTGAAATTCTTCCTCAATTGGATTTTAGTGACCTATATGTATGTATAGACTGCATTAAAGGTAAACAGACTAATCATATTGTAAAGAAACCAGCCACAAGAAGCACTCGGCCTCTAAGGTTAATACACACCGATATATGTGGTCCTTTCGATGCTCCTTCATGAAGCAGTGAAAAGTACTTTATCACCTTTATTGATGATTACTCACAATATGTATATACCTATCTACTACATGAAAGGTCTAAGTTTATGGAAGTCCTAAAGGTGTTCACTGATAAGATGGAAAGGCAGCTAGATAGAAAAGTAAAAGTAGTGAGATCTGATAGAGGAGGTGAGCTCTATGGAAAGTTACTTCAAAGTAGAGGCATTTGTGCACAACACAGTATGCTTAATACTCCTAGCAGAATGGTGTAGTAGAGAGGTGGAATCGTACTATAATAGAGATGGTTAGAAGCATGTTAAGTAATTTCTCTTTACCCCTTTCTTTGTGGATATATGCATTAAAATTGCAATGTATGTGCTGAACCAAGTTTCTAGTTGGGCAGTTCCTAAGATCCCTTATGAACTGTGAACGGAATGAAAGCTAGTTTGAAGTATTTACGTGTAACGGGTTGCTCATCATAAATAAAGCTATATATCCCACATGAAAAGAAACTTGATCATATGACTGTCAATGAATTTTTTTTTATTGGCTATCCTGAAAGAATCAAAGGAGTGGAAATTTTATTGTTCTAACCATAGTACGATAATAGTTAAATCGGGTAATGCTACGTTCATTGAGAATGGTGAAACTAGTGGGAGTAGTGAACTACGAAGGGTGGACATTAATGAATTGGGGTTGAAGTTCCTTCACCTGAAGTTGCATCTGAGGTAGTTGTTTCTACACAATAGAACAACATAAGGATGCACCGATACCACTAGCTAAAACATATAGTCAATGATCATGTCGCAATTCAAGTTAAGAATAGTGAACCATAAGTAATTTTAAAAGCGGTCTGAAAGGAAAAGCAGATCTGCCATATCAAATAACGTGGCCGCTATTGAAAGTGAATGTGCCTTAAAGATTCATGAAGACCTGATCTCATTCAAAAAGCCATGGAAAGTGACAATTCTGGAAAAGTTTTGGTGCCGCAAAGAGATAAGATCTAAGGGTGATAGCGAAGTTTGGTACTTAGTAAAGTTTCCTAATGGTTTCAAAACCGTTGATTGTAAATGGGTCTTTAAGACTAAACATAACTCGAAAGGTAATATTGAAATATATAAGGCTCGCCTTGCTGCTAAAGGTTTCACCTTGAAAAGATGGCGTTAACTATAAAGAGATCTTCTCTACAGTTTAAAAGAAGGATTCTCTTAGAATTGTTTTGGCTTCGGTGGCTCATTATGATCTTGAGTTTCACTAGATAGATGTTTGAGCGCCTTTCTGAATGTAGAGCTTGAGGAAGTAGTATATATGACCAACATGAAATTTTCATGGCCGCATGAAAAGAAAATATGGTGTGTAAGCTGAGAAAGTCAATATATGGACTAAAACAAGCTTCCGACAATGGTATTTGAAGTTTAATAATATCATCACGTCGTATGGTTTTGTAAAGCTCATCGTAGATCAATGTATCTACATTAAGATCAATGGGAGCTTATTATTGATGTTAGTCTTATATGTTGATGTAATTATGCTTGCTGAAAATAACAAAGGCATGTTACATGATGTAAAGTAGTATCTCTCTAAGAACTTTGAAATGAAAGATATGGGTGAGACGTCTTATGTGATTGGAATAGAAATCTTTTTGAGATAGATCACAAGGATTGTTGAGTTTGTCTCAGAAAGGACATATCAGTAAGATCTTAGATATATATATAAAATAGAACAATGCTGCGTAGGAATAGCTCCAATTCAGAAGGGAGATAAGTTTTGTAAAATGTAATGTCTTAAAAATGAATTGGAGCGTAAAGAAATAGAAATAATTCCTGATACATTAGTGGTTGGGATTTTGAATATATTGGAAACATATTCAACTTGATATCAGTTTTGATATTGGAAAGTTGGACCGATAAAGTAATCCCAGAATGAACCACTGGAAGGCTGCAAAGAAAGGTCCTCTGGTACTTGCAAGGCACCAACGACAACATGCTTACATAAAAGAGATCCAATCAATTAAAGGTCATAGGATTTTCAGATTCAAATAAAGCCGGATGCGTTGATGGTAAAAATCAACGTTTAGGTATTGTTTCTATTATTTGTGGGAACAATTTAAAGGAAAGTGGAAAGTAGTTTGTCATTGCTACTTCCACTATTAAGGTTGAATTGTGGTGTGCTTTGAAGCCACAATTCATGTATGGAGCCTGCGGAAATTTATCTCAGGGCTTTGGATTGTCGACACTAACGCCACACCGCTGAGAGATTATGGTGATAAATTTGCAGCTGTCTTCTTTTGAAAGGATGACAAGTATTAGAAGGGTGCTAAGAACATTAAGTTAGAGTACTTATCTATTAAAGAAGAAGAAGTTCGGAAACATAGAGTGTCATTTGAGCACATAAGAAAGGATATAAAGATAGCGGATCCGCAAACTAAAGCTTTACTACCCAAGGCGTTCGATGGCCATTTAGAGCGTATGGGTATTATAGATAAAACCTTGCTATGTTATTTATGGAATGCTCATTAAGTTTCTGACACCTAGGAATTCAATTAAAGTTAAGTTTCTGATTTATTAGATATGTTATCATTAAAGTATGTGTACACATTTATGGTTCAAAGATAACATATAGTATAGTTTTGAGAATAAAATTCTTCTCATGTAAG
>NC_027752.1:18561767-18581894 GCF_000695525.1 Brassica oleracea var. oleracea
GTTTAATATAAAGTTCAAGTTTATATTAATGTTTTATATTCTAATATAAAAGACGATACTATGACGGATCGGTTTCGATAAAAGAATTAGAATATGGGTGTATTGATAACCCTTCTTCCTTGCCTTGTTAGTTATAAATGATTCTTCTATAATGGTTATATACAATCATTTATGTATATGTGTTATACTTGTGCTTGGATGTATATTAATCACATATAAAGTATAGTTTGTACTTGAAAGAGTACAAATGAAAAGAGGTGATAATTGAAAAGGCACAATAAGACACACACATATATATACTCACGTGTGGTGGTTATCAAAATGTGACAAGTGACTTTTCTTGTATCTAAGAAGAGTTACATTGGTGTTGATAATAATAAAACGATCACGTACGTAAGAGAAAAAAAATGATTAGGAGAGGTTTTAAATTCCTTTGTCCATCAAAGGGAATCATAAAGGATTAAGGGCCAAAGGGAGGAGAAAATCAAATTGATGAATTGATTCAAACAAACCAAGGAAAGCATGGATCAAGGTTAGTAGTATCTTTCTTCTTCACTAGAAAATATTAGGGTTGAATTAATCTAAATCTAGATTATGAACTTGGGAGATTTCATAATAGAAATCATAAAAGTTAATCTTACATGGACAACAAGTAATTAACTATCCCGATCATAGCACTAGTAGGATCAGAATAAGTACAAGCTAAGTGATAGTAGTGACCAACAACACTCAAGGAATGCTTGAAGAACAAAACATTTGAAGAAATCTTAGCTATGCTCGAGTTATCTGGCTGGTATATCCCAAGTAAAAAAACGGCTTTAATGACAAAAGGACATGTTATTTTTGATCATAATACAATGGTGGTGTTTCACCGACCAAGAAACTTGATCTCCAGAGTCGTATTCAGTTGACTAAGAAAGGCAACAAGTCTATGGTTCAATACCTTTAAAAAATCAAGTCTTTTCTGAAAGGCAACAATACTATGGCCAAACAAGTCCTATTCTCTAACGGTTCGAACTTAAGGTGTTGCATATCCCCTATATTTTAATCCCGGAACATTACAGCATGTTTTCGTAGCCACGTGTTATTACGAGAATGATTTTTAGAATTGTTAGAAAAATAAGTTGGTCATATAAACATATATTATGTTTTTTATTAAATTAACTATCAAATTAATTAATAGTATACAAAAGAATATTTGTTCTTTTTTTAAATAAAAACAACGAAATTACCTAATATGGTTAACATATATATGACAATTAATAAAAAAAGTTTATAACCTCTCTCTTTTTTGATTAATTTTATAATATTAAAAGAAATTAAGCAATCACATTAAGCATATAATAAAAACAATTAGATTTTTTCTTTATATGTTATATTTTGAACTTTTAAAAACGACTATAAATTACTAAAAATGGTAAGAGTCCCACATTAAAAATTTGTGATCAATGGTTTAACTTTTTTTGTTCAAGCAAGATACAATGATCATATATAATAGGGGTGGGCGTTCGGATACACGTTCGCGGGTTTGTATCCGGTATTTCAGTATAAAGTTATAGAACCCATTCAGGTATTTTTATATTTCGAGTCGGGTTCGGGTATTTTATGTTTAGGTTCATATATTTTGGGTTGGGTTCGGATATTTAAATTTTGAAGGAAAAATAAATAAATTATTCATTGTTTAAGTTTTTTGTATTTGAAATATATTTTAACTTAACTATTTTTTTTAATTTTTAAAAGATTAAACTATTAATAGGTTTGAAGATAAAACTTTAAAAATAGAAAGACACTAATTTAGTTGTTTTTTTATAAGAGAACAAAATCAAATAACCCAATGGATTTCTCCAAGCAAGCAAGAGATGAACATAAGATAGAAAGATAAGAGAATTGGTTTTTAAATCTGTATTAACCACTCTAAGGCTGGATTTCTCCCCAGTCAGCAGGATTTCTCTTCCACCACCTAGCAAAATAAATCAACCTTTTTTTTTCTTTTCTCTTTTTTTTTGATAGATCTTTTTTTTTCTTTTCTTTTTTTTTTTCTTTTTTTTTTTTTATAGAAGAATGGCAATAGGTAAGGTAGTGGCCCGGATTTGAGATAGAAAGATGAAGAAGAAGTGTTTAGAAATGGAAGATGAGAAAGATGGATAGTTAGTACCGGTTGAGTGGCTCTGATACCACTTCGATACGCCTTAGAAAGGATCACTCAGCCGGATTGGAAAAGATATGAACTCCAAAGGAGAACTGATGGATCGATGGGTCGCACAAAGGTTGCGGATTGGCCTTTGATATTCCCGAACCAGATCGTTGCCGGATGTGACGCACCGGTCCAACAAAGTGGCGATCGCGAACCGATATGACTCACAAGACCAACGGACAAGAAGAGTTTGCTTGAAGCTAACCACACTAAGAAAACAAGAGAAGTTCTAATCAAAGAACAAAGAGTAAAGACTGAAAAAGTTGAAAGAAAAATGGAATGATTTTAAGTGTTTGCATATTTATAGTAGAAAAAGACATAAGTAGTATTAATGATAGATCTAGAATTAAAGACAAAGTAGAAAATATCTTGAGTTCTAGATCTGGTCATAACTGACTAACGTCCAGGTTCGTCTAAACCAAGTGATTCCTTCGCGGTAAGGAGTAGGACGGGCGAGGCACCTTCTGGATAGTCGGCCGGGTAAGGCCCATGCATCATCTTGGTTCCAGTACGTCCCAAGTCCTTGGACAGTTGTAGAATCCTTTCCTTAGAGAAATTTTTATCATCAAAGTTCAAGAACTGATCATACTGGCCGGCTGATCCATCAGTACGCTCGTCGGGACACTCGGCTCGGATCAGACGGACCAAGAGGGAAAGACTATGGCCTGTCTCGGTTTCCACTCGACCCAAGTGAGTTCTGGCTCGACCATCAGTCTTGGCTTGGCGAGTTGGTCGGGGAAGACGGGCTCCGGTACGGTCGGTTCGGTCATCTGGACGTGGTTCCAGCCTTTGCTCATTTCCGGCTGCGCGCGGGTCGATCCGGTACATGGCTCGGTCTGTCTGTCTGGAACGGTCGTCTGCCTGAACCTCGGTTGGAATGATCTGATCGTCCTGAACTCCATCCGGGCTTGGTTCCATGTACTGATCTATGTACTCAGGCGCATCATTCCCGAACCAGATCATTGCCGGATGTGACGCACCGGTCCAACAAAGTGGCGATCTCGAACCGTTGCTTGATATGACTTACAAGACAACCGGACAAGAAGAGTTTGCTTGGAGCTAACCACACCAAGAAAACAAGAGAAGTTCTAATCGAAGAAGAAAGAGTAAAGACTCAAAAAATTGAAAGAAAAATGGAATGATTTTATTAAGAGAAGTGTTTGCATATTTATAGTAGAAAAAGACATAAGAAGTATTAATGATAGATCTAGATCTGAAAATTAAAGACAAAGTAGAAAATATCTTGAGTTCCAGATCTGGTCATAAATGACTAACGTCCAGGTTCGTCTGAACCAAGTGATTCCTTCGCGGTAAGGAGCAGGACGGGCGAGGCGCCTTCTGGATAGTCAGCCGGGTAAGGCCCATGCATCATCTTGGTTCCAGTACGTCCCAAGTCCTTGGACAGTTGTAGAATCCTTGCCTTAGAGAAATTTTGATCATCAGAGTTCAAGAACTGATCATACTGGCCGGCTGATCCATCAGTACGCTCGTCGGGACACTCGGCTCGGATCAGATGGACCAAAAGGGAAAGACTATGGTCTGTCTCAGTTTCCACTCGACCCAAGTGAGTTCTGGCTCGACCATCAGTTTTGGCTTGGCGAGTTGGTCGGGGAAGACAGGCTCCGGTACGGTCGATTCGGTCATCTGGACGTGGTTCCAGCCTTAGCTCCTTCCCAGCTGCGAGCGGGTCGATCCGGTACACGGCTTGGTCTGTCTGTCTGGAACGGTCGTGATGCGCCCTTGAGTAGCACACCGGACAAAACAGACATGCATGGCTTGATCATGGAAAGCAGTAATGATATATGTTCATTGTTTGACTCATATCTTCCAACAAACGAGTCCTCTTCGCATGAAATCACTTGGAGAATGTTCTCAACTCAATTACGGAGCTCCTCGAAGAAGAATCAGATCAAACGGAGTTCAGATGTGGGAGTTATGCAATTTGCAAATCAGGAGACCTTCAGTTCTCGCGAATTTGGGCCGTATGGATCGTCCAGCTCACATCTTGATCCTTACCGCGAATGAACTACTTGGTTCAGACGAACCTGGACGTTAGCCGAAGAGTCTCTTTGACCAGATCTGAGATCCAAGAGTTTTAATACATTGTCTTTAAATTTCTCATCTAGATTCAATTTACTAAGTTTGTCTTTAATACATTCTTAAGTCTTTTTCTATTCCTAAAGTAGTATAAATATGTAAACACTTCTCATAATAAAATCAGTCGAAGTTTGAGTTTATTTTTGTTTTCTTCTTTTCTCTGAGTGAGAGAGAGAGTTCTTTAGCTAGTTCATTGGTGTGAACCGGCTTGTTGATTTGGTGGTCAGCCAATTCATCTTTGTGTGTTGTTTGGTGGTTAGCCAACACATTCATTCATTCTTGGGTGGTTAGCCTTAGATCGTGGGTATATCAAGAGCCATTCCGCATCTCTTGATGATCCTTTCAATCCATCTCAGTTCCAGAAGTGCCGTTTGCCTTCTCGGATCATATGCAACACCCAGCTAAAGTGATCCTTCCTGATTTAGGGCGTATCAGGTCGTCTGCCTGAACCTCGGTTGGAATGATCTGATCGTCCTGAACTCCATCCGGGCCTGGTTCCATGTACTGAGGCGCATCATTCCCGAACCAGATCGTTGCCGGATGTGACGCACCGGTCCAACACAGTGGCGATCTCGAACCGTTGCTTGATATGACTCACAAGACCAACGGACAAGAAGAGTTTGCTTGGAGCTAACCACACCAAGAAAACAAGAGAAGTTCTAATCGAAGAACAAAGAGTAAAGACTCAAAAAGTTGAAAGAAAAATGGAATGATTTTATTAAGAGATGTGTTTGCATATTTATAGTAGAAAAAGACATAAGAAGTATTAATGATAGATCTAGATCTAGATCTGGATCTAGATCTGGATCTGAAAATTAAAGACAAAGTAGAAAATATCTTGAGTTCTAGATCTGGTCATAACTGACTAACGTCCAGGTTCGTCTAAACCAAGTGATTCCTTTGCGGTAAGGAGCAGGACGGGCGAGGCGCCTTCTGTATAGTCGGCCGGGTAAGGCCCATGCATCATCTTGGTTCCAGTACGTCCCAAGTCCTTGTACAGTTGTAGAATCTTTGCCTTAGAGAAATTTTGATCATCAAAGTTCAAGAACTGATCATACTGGCCGGCTGATCCATCAATACGCTCGTCGGGACACTCGGCTCAGATCAGACGTACCAAAAGGGAAAGACTATGGTCTGTCTCGGTTTCCACTCGGCCCAAGTGAGTTCTGGCTCGACCATCAGTTTTGGCTTGGCGAGTTGGTCGGGGAAGACGGGCTCCGGTACGGTCGGTTCGGGCTTGGCAAGTTGGCCGGGGAGGACGAGCTCCGGTACGGTCTGTTCGGTCATCTGGACGTGGTTCCAGCCTTAGCTCCTTTCCGACTGCGCGCGGGTCGATCCGGTACATGGCTCGGTCTGTCTGTCTGGAACGGTCGTCTGCCTGAACCTCGGTTGGAATGATCTGATCGTCCTGAACTCCATCCGGGCCTGGTTCCATGTACTGATCCATGTACTGAGGCGCATCACCATTGACAACAGAGCATAATTGACTGTGTCTTCGATGTTCCCCTCCAATGGAAGAGAAAAGAAGTTGGAAATAATTGACAATGACCTTAGCAATCCGCTTTTCATGAAACACAATTGTGTCGTCTGTGTCTTCAATCACCGAAAATGCATTTGCACGCTGTTGCGTGAAAAAAAGGGTATGTGTTCCTATCTCCGAGACTGAGCCACAAGAGCCTGCTTTGTTGCTTCCAGTAGTTTTCTTCAGCCAAGTAAGCACTGTTAATTTTTTTCTGAGATCTTCAGGATCAGAGAAGTATCATTTGCATCACAAGTAAGGGCGTCGTCGACCTCTAATTTCTTCTCTTCAATAAGTAACCTACTATATTTCCGCTGCTTCTTGGTCCACTTAGTAATAACGCTTCTAACAATAGATATTCTATCATTGACAGTTGAGTTTGTGGCATTTTTCCAAGCTTGACAGACAAGAGCTTTGATCTCGGGATTGTCTCTTAGTCGTCTATCGTAGCGGAAGAGCCCTCGTTTCTTTTTCTTCTCGGGTTTGAAATAAAACACACGAGGCTTATGATCGGAGCAGATAGTGTGATCTCGCTGTTGGGAATAGTTCAGCCCAGGAGCTATTTGCTGCGGCTCGGTCTAGCCGGCAGCGCACTAGATAGTCTCCCCATTGGGCCCTCCATGACAGCAAGTCGCCCGAATGCAGTAAATCAAAGAGATCCCCCTCCGAATAGAAGGTGCGGACGTCCGAAAAGGAGCTTTCCGGGTGGGCCGGGCCACCATTCTTTTTCTCATTATTTAAAAAATCAATGAAATCTCCGGTTAAAAAACAGGGAGCATTGCAGGCTTCATTTAGAGATATCAAATGCTCTAAAGAAATCGTCTGTTATTTCTATCAGTAACTCTATAGATAAACGATGAGGAAAAGATCTTTCCTTCAAAATTAATGCAAGTATCAATACCGTTTGCTGAAGCACTTAAAACTTGAAGATTAATTTCTTGTTTCCAAAGCAGGGCCAAGCCTCCTGCTCCGTGTCCAACCGGTGATACTAGATGAATATTATCGTACGGCAGAGCTTCTGTCTTTGACGTGACAAAAGCGTGGGTTTGTTGGTCTCCATAAGAAAGAGAATGTCCGGGAATATGCTTTTCTTTATTTTCCTCAGTCGACGAACTATCCGGGGATCCTCCAATCCCTGACAGTTTCAGCTCACAAGGACCGAGAGGGGATAGATTGTGAAAATCCACCCTTCTCCTAGAGGAGGCCGGGATCAGGTTGGAGATAGGTTGATTCTCAGAGGTTGTGAGAGTTCCTGTCTTTTTGTTCGAGTTCTAAGACGCACAAGAGGTTCCTGAGAGCGGTTTTGATCTTTCTTTTGGAGACTCTATCACTAGTGTCCTGCGAGTAGGTGGGGGGTTTTGATCCTTGGATTTTTCTCTTATGGGAAGTAGAGCCTGCTGTTAGTTTTGGACTTGATTGGGCCACCTTCCTCCCAGGAGGGCGCCCTGGTTTACGCTTTGGGAGCTCAGCTATGGATCCTTGTACCCTTGCGGCAAGGGCCTCTGGGTGTCCAAGTCTTTAACTTGCTGGGACTCTCATCACAGTAGAATCCTCTGCGTCTGTTTGGGTTCCAAGTCTCTGGGATACTGGAATTCTCTCAGTAGAAGGAGGGGCACTTTTGGCGTGAGATCCAAAACTCTGGATTGTTGGAACTCTCCTATAAGGAGGACTCTTTGTTCCTGGCTGAGCTCTCATATTTGCTTGAGTACTCACGTCAGGGTACGGTTCAAATATAGTTAGGGTAAATTCCGGGAGTCCCCGAGAGGCTCAAACAATTCATGCTGCTGTTTCTTCAAATTGGCCTTCTTCTTCAGCGTTGCGTAATCTTTCTTTACGTCCAGCACTCTCAATTGGGTCCGCATACTGGATGTATTGGATCATAGCGTCATGCACATCATCCAAAGCTTCATTAAACGAAATGTTACGTTGGAATCAAAGGCGTCTCCCGGGGATTCCCCATATCAGCCTGTTCCATTGCTATTTTGGATGAAACAGAGTCTTCTCTGTGTTCATGTCTTCTTTCTCTTGAAATACGTAAGAGATCATTTTGCTTCCTAGTGCTCAGTTGATTACTGGCATCATCCCTTATTAGCCTGCCACGATGTGAATCTGTGAACCGGAGGTTGGAGATCGATTGCGACGGGTTTGCCAGTCCCTAGGAGGTTCTTTGTGAACTCTTCTGGAGCTAAGATCTTGATCAGGGCGAGAACGGCGACGTTCCTCTATCTTGTGTCTTGCATCATGTCTACACATGTCATACCGGGATGTATGAAGATCTTTGTGTTCTGCCTCTTCAGCTCTGGAAGCAGTGAAGCGGTAAGCCTCCGAATTATCTCTAGGACGGCTTCTATCTGCATTCATATTGTTATCCATAACCGAACCATTTGTGGACTGTTCTTTCTGAAGAAGTTCCCGAGCTTGATGTTTTGCAACTAGACAATCCTTAACTTCATGGTCCAATATAAAGCACTTCGAACAATGTTTTTCAATTCGTTCATACACAAAGAACGATGTAACCTCGTCTCCATTGGGGTACTCTATAGCAGAAGATTTAACCAAAGGCAAGAGTCCGTTGACTTGCACCCGCATTCTCACCGCGAAGTCAGTGATTTCTGCTCGTTCGAAAATTCCAAAGTCTTCTGCCAAACTCTTCATGGTTGCTTCTGACCAGAGGTGGATAGGGATTCCTTGTACCTTAATCCAGAAAGGGATAAGTGATGGGAAAGATGCCGAAGCAGTTGGTTCTCATCTTTGTAGTAACACCATCCATTTGACATAGTGGAAAGCCCTTCTTTCGAGCACAGCGTTTAGATCATCGGACTCACATTCGAACTGGAACATGAACATTCCATTTCCTAGGTCCGACCAAACTGGTCGCCTATTGACCTTCCATAGCTTAGCGAAAAAGGAAATAAGGGACTAGACCTTTTGGGCAGTCCGGTTTGTGACCCTTTCGATGAGCGTGAGTGAGAGTTTGTTAGCGCGGTTGTCGTCAATGGGGCTAAATCTTTGACACGACCCGTTCGAGGTGGCTGGAAAGGCTCCAAAGAACCCACCTTTTCCTTTTGCTTCTCGGGATAATCTTATTCCCATATTTGACGGTAGATTTAGTTTTTTCTTAGAGAGAAAGATAGCAGACCAATCTTTGTAGATTCCTACAGGTTTGAAGATGTGAGAGTCATACACTTGACATTAAATAAAGAGTCAGCCAGCAGCAAGCAACAGTCTCCGCAGGATACCCTGTTCTAAGTCCAAAGCTCTTTCTTGTCGTTCGAGCAAGAAAGCCATGCAACTGAAGCAACAAATAGTACATGATTCCTTGTTTACTAGTCTTTTCAACTTTTGAAGGCGGTAGGTTGTAAGAGAGCTTCACTCAGGAGCAGTGAAAACCCTTTCTTCCAGAGAAAATACCCGCCTTGACTCCAAGCTAAACATCATAGATAGAGGAGGCCAGAGAAGGTGTGTTTTGCTGGCTCCGGCGGTCTTCTGATGGTCCCTCCGACCCAGGATGGGGGAAGAACCCGGGGATAAAGAAGCCGAGGTTGGTTTTATCCAATAGATACAGCCGTAAAGAGAAAGGAATTTGAATATTTTAGAAATAAAGTTGAGATTTTACTCAAAATAGCCAGAAGCCTGTCGGGTAAACGGAAAAGGTATAGTAAACCTAAAAGTAAGGACCTTTTTTGCTAAAATTGCATGATGAAACCAGTTGCTTATTATCTCACATTATAAAAAAAAGTATTTAAATAGTAGGACTTTTCAGGTTCCAGCAACAGCAAGAGATTTATGATAATCATCCCCTACAAATGAAAACAGGATATACCAAGCCACTAGATAGAAAATGGGGGAAGCCAGAAAGAGGCGGAGAGCTTGGCTGGTGCACCTTGAAAAGGAGTGGAGTTTCCGTTGGTAATATTGTAAATACCAAATCCTTGGCCTATATAGTAGATGGAGTTAGGCTTGAGACCAGGGAAAGAGCTCGCTTGGACGCAGAAAGCCTCACTACTTGAAAGAAAGATGCACACATCGCCAATGTTGTCAGTGTAACACATGTATCTTCCTCCTTCCAACGTCTCCTCCTCTCTAAATACCATGAACTGCTTCGTTTTGTAGTCCTGCCCGTTCTTGAGATACGTCTGGATATACCTGAGGAATGATGTTTCAGTCACAAAGTTGATAACAAAAGTAGCTAGCAGAGTTAAAAAAAGGTATAAATACCGTTTGACGAGGAAATGTTCACCAGTGGAGGCTGACTCCACCAGATATTCTGTCCTGTAACACGAACTCACCAAAATCTCCCATTCGGATTGAGGCAACTCGGGCAGATCACGAAACTGCAACACATGGAACTTGGGATTGGGATGATCCTTGTCTTTTATATCATAGGAGAACAAGTGGTGACCTCCAGGAGAAGGCAAGTAGAAGCATTGGTCTCTCTTGGAATACATGAGATTTGAGTTATCTAAGTAGCCTAATAAAGGGGTTTGGATATTAGTCCAACGGAGGTCACGACGGGGCCTACAGAGACTAAGCTGTCCACCTAAGAACTTGATAGCAACCACCCAATCATCCTCATCGTCTTCATCAGGAGGAGAAGAGGACATTGCCACATTCCAGCCAACCTTAGATTGGCAAAGTTGCAAAGAAGCAAGCGGAGGCAGAGGAATCACTGTCGTTTCTCTCTTGGAAGCTAAAGGGTTTAAAACGTCAGTGACACTTAGGGAACGATCGCGTTGGTCTTCCATAAATAACCATCCGTGGGAAGCTCCGACTCCTTTCCCCTCAACGATCATCTCTTCTGGTATTGTTTTCTCCACCGTGAGCACATCTTGCTTAGCTGCGTCGAACAGGAGGACACTTCCAATGATTGTTCCTCCACCCTCATTCAAATCAGCACTTATCTCCAGTGATACATACGGGTTGGTGGCTGCTGACGATGACAACACCCTCCTAGCCTTCTCATAAATCTTTCAAATCAATGACTAATTAGAATTTTTTTCTTTAAAAAAAAAAAAGTAAATTCTAGAGAGTGAAGAATCTTACGAGTGAACTGTTACGGGGAGAGAATTTGGAGAGTCGTTGGAGGAGAAGCTGAGACATTGACGAAATATTCCACAATAATATTTGAATTCAATTTTTTATTTATAATTACTTGTTTTCTAAACACAAGAAGAAGAAATCCTTTTAATGTTTTTCACATATGTAAAGATATTTTCACTCTCTCTTGAAATAAAATGTATACAGAAACAAATCAAAATAATATAGAAAGAAATCGTTACAGTATATCGCATCAATCCATGATGAAGACAATCCATTAAGAATATGTTGTTCCAAGAATCTGCACAATCACAACTTTGACTAGCTAGGAGGAAAAACTGAGTCACTTAATCTAAAAATCCCAAAACATTAATTTAAATTAAGTTACAGCATACAATTATGTACAACTGCTAATACTAAATATAAAAGTAAACTAGTATAACTGAATTTCGTAATGATATTAACAACAATTCGGTTTAATTTTTTGGAAAACATGCAAATCACATAAAACAAATAAATATATGTTATAAACCATTATTATATACAAAAAATTTATTAGTTAGATCAAATTAATTTATAACACCACGGTCGTTATTAGAATATCTACACAACGATACCTCATATTTTATGATCATTTTTAATATTAACAACTTTTGGATGAATAATAATACATAAAATGTTATTTTGCTTTTAAAACTTCTCGTAGAGAAAAGAAGATGAAACTTAATAAGAAGATCAATAACGTTCGAACTATAATTTATGAATAAATTGAAAGAAAGATTTCCTCGGGTTAGAGATCATTCATGTACCACGAACGTAGAATTTAAAGGCGGATAGTCTAGCACGTAATATCAGGAAACAATCTTCTTTTGCCGTTAACATGGATGCGGAACTCCCAATTTGGTCTAGAGAGTTTGTATGAGTTTGTTTTGTTGATGACAAAAAAATGTATGAATAAATTGAGATGCATCTATTCTATTAAAATAGCAGTGTGACCCATTAATAACAAGTTATGTCCAATTGATTTTTTTTTATAACTGTATCTACTTTAATTAAATCAATAACACGTTCTTTTTGTATAATAAGCAGTTACGTTTTCTTCCAACACAAAGAAGGAGTTTTTGTCGGTTTATGATTTTAAAATTGGGCCATGGGCCTCGATTTTGTTTTTAAAATCAACTGATTTGTTCCATTTGGTCTGATTGCAAGGAGCCATATAAATTTATATTGCTTTCTTAACCACATCTAGGTTTATGGCTAATTTAATTTTAATAGAAAAAGACTAATAATATTGATTATTAAACAAAATTGCAATTATACTCGATTATTATCTATTATATTAAAACATAAATATAACCAATTGATAAAAAGTTATGTCCAACTAAAAAAACTAATTTTTATATAACTGCACAAGTTATATAACTTCATCTAAATGAATATATTTTAAAGTCAGGGATAACCACTTTAAGTCATGTTTTAAAGAACTATGTATATGGCAACAAAAAATTATAAAAATATATTTTTGTATTTTTTTGTTATTGGGTGTTTAAATAAAAATTATTTTTTGATTTTAACCTTTTATTTGATTAATATAACACATTATTTTATATAATTATGTATAGCGTTACGTTATTGACATAATATAATAATTATTCCTCATAATTATAATAAAATTTGATATATTTTTTTCAAAAAATATTATCACACTACAACAGCATAGCTTACATCTCCGCCAAAAAATTAGATTTATTCGACTAGACATTTTTCTTTCAATTTTTAAATACTTTACACAGACATTAAGTTTATCAATTAACAAAGCATTTGATGTTAAAAATAGGATTTAATAGGGTTTAAGTGAAATTTTAATGGAAATAAATATTCATATAAATGAAACTCATTTAGTATAACGGGTTTTAAATAGGTTATTCGATTAAAAAATATTTATTAAATATGTAATTTTACTTAAAGTTAGTGAAGGTCTTACTAATATTAAAATTTTCAAAAATAACTAAAACAAAAAATATACCCGCCCTAGTATAATGATTAAAACCATTGTTAGACTAATTTTGTTTCTTCTTTTAATTTGAATGTCAATTTTGCAAATATTTTGTTTTCAGTTCAAAGTGTCTGTAACTATACAGAAACAAATCCACATTATATAGAGAGAAAAAAATATATAACATATAGAAAAATATTTTCACTATATCAGTGGTAACATGTAAACACAAGTAAAAAGGTAAAGAGTGGGTGAGTAAAAGAAAATTTCACAGTT
Source organism: Brassica oleracea var. oleracea (assembly GCF_000695525.1). Lineage (NCBI taxonomy): Eukaryota > Viridiplantae > Streptophyta > Magnoliopsida > Brassicales > Brassicaceae > Brassica > Brassica oleracea. Next base: position 18,574,887 of record NC_027752.1, read on the forward strand.
TACAAAAAAAAAATACAAAATTCATCAAGTGAAAAAAATTAAAAACAAAGAGGGCTAGGCTTCACCTGAGTTTAGTGCGTTTCAACAAACAAACAAACAGAGTGAGAAGTTCAATAAAATAGGCTGGCTTGCTTGAAAATACCAGACCATAACACTAATGAACCAAACACAGAACCATAGAAACTTAGACTGAAACGGGTGGAAGCCAACAAGGGACGCGGGAAATCTTCTCTGGTGCATCTATGGGGTATTTAAAATGATGGGAAGGTTTTGGTGGTGAGATCGTACACAGAAAATACACGGTCAGCGACATAAATGGAGTTAGGCTTGAGACCAGGGCAAGAACTAGCCGGGACGCAGAAGGCCTCACTCTTTGAAAGGAAGATGCAAATATCTCCAATGTCCTCTGTGTAACACATCTTTATTATTCCATCCTTTCTGTCTTCCTCTCTGAACACCATAACTATCGGCAATGTAGACAAGCTAGGGGACAGTGAGACACGGGAGTACCTACAAAGACATAACGTAAGAGCCAAAGGGTGTTAGAAATGATGCATAACAATTGGCAAGGTTAGCATCAATCTCAATATGTACCATTTTACGAGGAAGGATTCCCCCGATGGTGACTCCACCCAGTGATCCTCTCTGGGACACGAATCCAAGAGCTCCCACATGGACTGGGGCAACTGGGGAAGGTTGTGAAAAAGCAGCTTATGGATCTTAGGGGCAGGGTATCCATCCTTGTGGAACTGGATATCCCAGGAGCACAAGTAGTTGCCTACGGGAGCAGGCAAATTAAATGTTTTATCTCTCTTTGAGAACATGAGATTTGAGTTGTTGAACATTTTAAAAGGAGATGAGACGTTGGTCCACCGCAGGTCACGACGGGGCCTGCAGAAACTCAGCTGGTTACCCAAGAACTTGATACCAACTACCCAATCATCTTCATCTTCTTGCTGACCAGGAGAAGTCGACATTGCCACATTCCAGACAACTTCAGTTTGGCAAAGGTGGAGAGCAGTAAATGTAGGCATAGGAATCATCGTTGCGTTTGTTTTGAAAGCCAAAGAGTTGTAAAAATCGGTCACATATACGGAATGATCGTGCCGGTCTTTGAAAAACAACCATCCATGAGAAGCTCCGACCACAATACCGCCGTTAGTGATTACTTCGGGTATAGTTTTGTCAGTGACTGTGACTAACCCTTCCGTGGCCGCATCGAACAAGTGGACGTCTCCGACCATGCCGCCGTTGCCCGGCGAGTCTTTCTCCACGACGCAAAGCGGAAAACAGGGGCTGGTCGAAGACGATGAAAACAAGCGAATGGTCTTGTGCAACTGCCACAGTAGATAAATAAGCTAATAAACTATATCGTGACTAAGCGAATGGTTCATATCTTTTATTCTTTAAAATTAACTACTAATACTTTATAAAGAAGCTAAAATCTTAAATCGTACAAGAAGAAAGCTTACGAGCGAGTGGCCGCTGGGAGAGAGGTTGGAGAGTCGGGAGAGAAGAAGGTGAGACATTGACGATAGATTCTACACAAGAAAGAAAGAGGCAAATGTCTATCATCTTCAAGTTAACCAGGAGAATTATTAGATTTGGACACCAACTTTTTTTTCTTTCCTCTTTCCATTTTTGGCTAAATTATTTAATTTATCAGATTTTCCGGTCTAATAAAGAAAGATATCAAAATGGCCAAAACACTGATTTATTTCTTTATATTTTAACTTTTAAAAATAATTTTAAATCTTTTATATATAATATTAAAAGAAAAAATATTTCTTATGTAAAATATTATATTTTATTCAATATTATTATTAATGTATCACTCTCGCATTGATAAACTTTTCAGGGGAATAGACAGAGATCTTTTGAAACTAGTTCGATAAGCAAAGATCTTTGCGTGAATATCAAGACTGGTTTAATGCAAATGAGATGATACCACCAGTAGTACAGGCCAGCAACAATGATGAAAACCAAGTCTTAAACTTGGGTAATATTTGTCTATTAGATGGATCTTGGACAGCTTCTGATCGATTTAGTGGATGTGGATGAGTTTAGATGGATAGTGGGGAGAACATACAACTTATGGGAATACGGAACTTCACTCGATGTGAATCAGCGTTGCATTCGGAGGTAGAAGCACTGCGATGGGCGATGAAGAATATGCTTGAACACTCGCCATGCCAGAGCTTTGGAACAGACTGCAAAGAGCTGATTGCAATGATAAATGAACTTCAGGAGTGGCCAAGCTTCGCGACAGAATTGGAGAAGATAGAGACGCTGCACATCTGTTTCCCGGACTTCAAAATCATCCATGTGCCACGAGTGCGCAGTCAGTTTTCTGATTTTTTAGCTAAGACTGACTGCTAGGACCTTTCGTATGGAGTTATTTTTCATTGGTTGTTCTATTCCGGTCTGGTTACCCAGAGCACCTTAAGCTTGAGTGATAGAATGGCCGTTTGACGTTACAAAAAAAAAAAAAATGTGTCACTCCTAACACTAGTGAAAATTCCGAGGTAGGTCGGTCGCTCTTTTATGATTTTGTGTATTGTAGCCACTGCCCACGTTTCAAAGGTATCTTACCGTATGATAACCTTGCAGGTTTGGCACTGGCTACGATGATATTTTTGTCAAGCAGCACGATGTTCTGAGAGACGTAGCACTTCGTCTGAGCAATCATGTGGAAGTAAATAGGAGAGAGCGGTTACTGATGCCGAGAAGAGAGTCCATGCTTCCCAGAGAATGGGAGGAGAACAATAATCAGCCATTTGATGCTCGGATAGTCTCCATTCATACATGTAAGAACTCTTTTAACTTTGTATGTATTAAATTGGTGATTGCATCAAAGAGCTTGATGGATTTTTGTGTTGTCAGGGGAAATGAACGACTGGATTGGTTTGACATGGAACTACCTAAGAAAGAAGTTTTGATACTGAACTTTTCTTCAGACAAGTACGTCTTGCCACCGTTTATTTGTAAGATGGGTAGCCTCAAGGCGCTTGTGATCATCAACAATTCCATGTCTTTTGCGTGTCTACATGGCTTCCCACTCTCGGCCAATTTGGCCAAGCTGAGGAGTCTCTGGCTCGAGAGGGTTCACGTTCCTGAACTCTCTAGCAGTACCATTTCACTGAGAAACCTTCACAAGATGCATCTGATCCTTTGTAAGATGAACAACAGCTTTGATCGAATGGATTTGGATATTTCCAACATCTTCCCAAGCTTGTCTAATTTCACAATCGATCACTGTTATGATTTTGTGAAACTCTCGACCATTTGTGAGATCGTCTCTCTCAACTCCCTCAGCATAACCAACTGTCCGCGCATTCTTGTACTGCCAAAGAATCTGAGTAAACTACAGTCCCTTCAAACTCTTCGGCTATATGCTTGCCTCGAGCTGAAAGACCTACCAGTCGAAATTTGTGAGCTGCCGTGCCTAGAGTACCTTGACATTTCACAGTGTGACAGCATAAATTCTCTTCCTGAAGAGATTGGGAACCTAAAGAAACTTGAGAAAATCGACATGAGAGAGTGCCCTTTATGGGGTTTACCGGGTTCTGTAGATGCACTCGAATCTCTCCGCCATGTGATTTGCGATACGGAGGCTTCGTATATGTGGGAGGAAGTCAAAAAGGCAGTTCCAGGACTTTGCATCGAAGTCGCTGAGAAATGGACCAAATGTTACAGCTTGGAATGGCTCGACGAGTAAGCTCTTTTGATACCTCGGACTCTTAATAACCTCTTGTACAAATCATTGCTCATCAGAGCAAGTTATGTGTACTTTGAAATATCTCTCTATATTTATAACAATAGAACAGGAGCAAGTTCTATTGATTGTCATCAACCACAACGAAAAAGAAAACCTTGTTCATCTATGTCTGAAATTTTTCCATCAATTACATGGCATTTTGTTTATGAAAGATCCCAACTTTATTATTCCACAACAAATAAAGAGGAAACTCAGAGACTTAAACTTGTTTCAACTAGCTCTTGGATCCATCCCTTGCTGCCAAACATAAACAAGCTCGTCCCAACCTGTACTCGCCATCAAACCTTCAACAAGAACACTCATATCAATCCCAACGGCAAACTCAGTGTGATGGTCATACCGACCCACCAAAGCATCCTCCACCATATAGTCCCAAAGGCACACAGTCATATCATAAGAGCAAGAAGCAATCAAGTTCCTCCTATGCGGCGAGAACTTCACCTTCCTCACCGCATACCCATGCCCATTGAGCACAGCCAAAGGAGCCCTGTAACTCCTCACATCCCACACCTTAATCGTCTTATCCACCGAAGAAGTCGCTAAAACACAATCATCGTACTTGTTCCAATCACACGACAGTATCTCGAAGTCATGAGCAGGGATGATCATGGTGGAGCCAGGCTCTCTCACATCCCATATCCTCAGGGTACAGTCGCCGGAAGCAGAGGCGAAGATGTCTCCATGCTTAGGGTTCCAAACCGCTTGGTAAACGCAATACGCGTGCTCCTTGAAAGTCCTGATGCTCGCCGGACGATCCATGGCCCACAGCTTCATCGTATCGTCCCACGACGCCGTGAGGAAAGAATCGCGGCGTGTGGGGTTGTAATCAACCGAGTGAACCTCACGCGCGTGTTCTTGGAACGATCGGATGGGATTGGAGGGAGGCGGGAGCGCTGTGTCGTAGATCTTCACGGAGCCGTCGCCGATGGCGGCGATGAGTACGGAGTCGTGAGATTCTGACCAGCAGACGTCGTAGACTGCGTCGGCTGTGTCGAAGGCGATGGACTCTGTGACGCCGGGACCTCCGGGAGAGAGCTCGAGGACGTGGATCCGGCCGTTTCCGAGGATTCCGAAGTTCTGAGCTGTGGCGACGGCGAGGCGGGACTCGTAGAAAGGGCTGAATTTCACTGAGTAGCCGTTGAACGGCGCCTTGAACATCGGCATGGCTTCTCCGGCGAGTGTGGATTCAATTGTAGAGTGTCTCAATCTGATCGGATAAAATAATGTTCAAAATAGATAATTATATTATATTCTCATTAACTAATTCTCCGCCATTCGGGCCGTTTGGGCCTTAAACCGGCCCATTGTAATATATCCAAACGATGTCGTTTCTGTTACCGAGTTAGGGTTTTTTGGGGGGTTTGGTTACAACGGAGAAGCTTCATCGTCTCTTTCTATCAGTTTGTGAGACAGAGTGGGAGAGAAAAGAGGGCAAGAGTGTTTATTTCAATGGAAGGGATCACAGAAGGAGTAAAGAGCATGAGCTTGGGCGTTGATACCCAGAAGAAGAATCGGATTCAGGTTTCCAACACTAAGAAACCATTGTTCTTCTACGTCAATCTCGCCAAGGTACTAAACCCCTTTTAAGTTTGAAACCTAGGGGACTCTACTTGCTGTTATTGAGTTACTAAACCCCTTTTAAGTTGTAACATTTGAATGTGTTATTAGTGGTGCTCTGTGTTGTTATGTTATCTCTCTTTAACATGTTTATTTTGTTGACATTAACAGAGGTACATGCAGCAGTACACCGATGTGGAGTTGTCTGCACTTGGAATGGGTAAATGTTATTTGCTTCTCTCTCTTTAGTGATCTTTGTGTAAATCAAAATATAATGTGTGGTTTTTAAGCAATGTAACTGAGTTTATTAAACTCGAAATTTGTTTCCATAATAGCAGTTTTTCCATTTATTGTCATGAGATTTAGAATCTGAACTTGCTTTATTTGAAAAGATTGTTCTGGTTCCTTATTGAATATTTTGAACTGTGCAGCCATTGCTACTGTTGTAACCGTAGCTGAGATATTGAAGAACAATGGTTTTGCTGTTGAAAAGAGTAAGAAGATCTTGAATGCCCAAATTGAAGAACAATGGTTTTACTGCGACTAAGTTTTGCTTATTGTTTCTTCTTGTAGAGATCATGACTATGACTGTGGATATCAAGGGCGATTCAAGAGGACGTCCTGTGCAGAAAGCCAAGGTTATATTTCTCAACAATATGGTTTCCTTTTGTTTAAGTTGTGGTAAATATCAATCTTGTGTTCCATTATTATTATTCTTGTGTGAAACTTGAGTTCCATGACTTTACAACTTGTAGATTGAGATAACGCTCGCTAAGTCTGACAAGTTTGATGAGTTAATGGCTGCGGCCAATGAGGAGAAGGAGGCTGCAGAAGCTCAAGAGCAGAACTGATTTCTTCTTTTTTTTAGTCTGTGTTTCTGTCGAAGATCCGATTTCTTTGTTCTGTAGCTCGCTGCTTATTGTTAAAACACTTTGATTTTGCTTTATTTAGCGTAATAGGCGTAGAAGAGATTATGTTGCATAACAGATAACAGATTTCCAAATATGAATCCCATTCGAACCATAAAAGTAAAATGATTAGGATAGCAGTAAAAATGTTTTTATCACAAATATAGCATTTAAGAATAAAAATGATCAAAATAGCGTTTAATGTTTTATCAAAAGAGATAAATATACACTTATATCTCAATGGTAAATTAATTTAGACATTAGGGTTTACAGTTAAGGGGTGTAGTTTAGTATTTAGGATTTAGGGTTTAGGATTTAGGGTTTAGAGTTTAGAGTTTAGGGGTGGGGTTTAGGGTTTAGAGTTAAGGGGTGGAGTTTAGGATTTAGGATTTAGGGTTTAGAGCTTAGGTTTTAGGGTTTAGAGTTGGAGAGTGGGATTTTGGGATAAGATTTCAAATTTTGAAAAATAAAAAAAATTTAAATTTTTCAAAAGATGAAATGCTATTTTGGTCATTTTAGTTTTTGAGGGCTATTTTTGTGATATAAACTTAGAAAAATGCTATTTTGGAGATTTGCCCATAAAAATATACGGGAAAAAAAGTTGCTTTAAAATGTTACTTCTGAAATTTTGAAATCTTTTTGTTTTCCGTAAAATAATTAATTTTGAAAGATTTGGAATCTGGTCAGTGAAAAATGGTAGCGGTGCATTGTAAGACTTGGCCGTAATAACTAGTCACTTTGGTTCTCAGCCATATTTGGGGGGGG
>NC_027752.1:18585164-18600336 GCF_000695525.1 Brassica oleracea var. oleracea
TATATATATATATATATATATATATATTTGACGTACAAAAGATTGGTAGTTTTCAAAAAGACTTGTATATATTCCCTTAAGAGGAGATTTTTTATGAAAAAAAATATGTATGCAAATCTATAAAAGTTTATAACAATTAACAGAAATTCATACAAAATAGTTGATAAAATATTTGTTAAATCTACTCAACTTTTAAAATCTCTGAACTTTAAAAATTCTAAAATTCCACACAAATTTTTGTCCCAATAACCCCCCCTTAGCACGAAAGGCAACAACAGTCCAATGATTTGAACTAATAAAAGTTGTAGAAGAAACTATTCAAAATTTTCCACGGCATTTCATAACATAATCTTATTAAATGGGCCTTAGATTTAACAAAATTAATTCAAGTCCAAGTAATAATGGGGTTTTAATGGCTATGAGTGAGTCCAATTCATTTAGAAAACTGCGTCGTTTCAGTTAGAAAGACATAAATGTGTTCTTTGAATTCGGTGGATCACTAACCCTAGATTCTTCGTTTCCGTCCCCAAATTTGATCTGTTCTTGCAATTCCGCTAATCCTAATCTCGAATTTGACCTGAGGCAGTTTATCATGGCGTCGAAGAAGAAGCACTCTGAAGGAATCGCTTTACTCTCCGTTTACAGTGACGAGGATGACGAAGAGATGGAAGACGCCGAGGAAGAGGAAGAAGAGCAGAGAAATCAGAAAGAAGCCGAACGAACTGAAGAGGGTCAGCAAGAAGGAGCCAACTTCATGGACGAGGAGAAAAAAAGAGGAGAAGAAGATTCTGGAACGCCTAAGGTCGTCATCGATGGTGGAGCTTCCAGCGCTCACGCGACGCCTCGTTCACTCGACAACGACGAACCCGACTGGAGTAGTCCAATGAATTTCGAGTCTGAGAGAGCAGTAGATGATACCTCAGGGGAAAGCACTGATACGTTGTTGGATCAGTTCCTTCCTCCACGACCCAAAGACAAGTGCTCCGAGGAGCTTCAAGTAAGCTCCCCCTATTGGTGCTTTAAATGTTTGATGCTTTTGAACTTTGAGTCCATTTGCAATGATTCTTGGACTAGATTGGAATGTTGTTTAGATCACTTGGTACTTCTTTTGATTAGAGATAGCATATCTCTCTGAGCTCTGATTAGTTAGAGCTTGGTCTGATACGTTCTTTTGGGGATTTTACTTGACAAGTTTGTGGATGTAATTGCAGAGGAAAATAGATAAGTTTCTGAGCTTGAAGAAGATGGGGAAGAGCTTCAATAATGAAGTGCGGAATAGAAAGGAATATAGGAATCCTGACTTCTTGTTGCATGCTGTCAGTTATCAAGATATTGACCAGACTGGTTCTTGCTTCAGTAAATACGTTTTTGATCCTAATGGTTATGATCTGAGTGACTTCTGTGATGCAATAGGTAAACACTCCCACCTTCTAATGGCTTCTTCCTTCTTTTCTTTTTCTTTCGTTGTAAGAGTATTAAGAATATGTTGCATTATATGTTTTGACTCTTGTGACAAGCATCTTCTGATATCTTGTTACATGTTTAAAATACCCTGTCCAGTATCATTCACTCATTTGGATTGCTGGTTGATATATAGTGATCCTCTTTATGTGTTAAATACAGAACTTGACATGAAGCGTGAGAGGGAAAGGAAGGAACAAGAAAGCAAGAAGAACCAAAGGCTTGACTTTGTTTCTGTTGGCACTCAACCCGGGGCGGTATTTGCTTCTCAAAAGCCTAACATCCCCATCCCAGGTGTGTTTTAAGTCGCAGGGAGTTAGAGAAAAAAAGTTGTCGGTTTGGTTCTTTATATATCTCAGCTACATCTCTGCAAGATTTAATGGATAATAGGAGTTTGATAAATCTCAGGTGTTCCAGCTTTAGCTACTACTGGATTGCCCTCCGTACCAACTGATATCGCTGCTCGTGATGGTAGACCGAACAAGAAATCCAAATGGGATAAGGTATTTTATCAGAATCAGAAGATTCTTGCATCTTTAGTTCTTCATTGACTTCGTTTTTTTGTTAAATCAGGTTGATGGGGATGTGAAGAATCCACCTCTAGCAGCTGGGACTAATGCAGCTCCTGTATCCGGTGCAAGTGCTGGTTCTGGATACTCAGCTTTCGCGTAAGTTGTAGTATTTTCTACTGCTTATTCGTAAAATTATGGAATCTTGAGTAATGAACTGATTGTCCGGATTTGCAATGTTCTCTAGGAACACATCTTTTGGAAACTTTCGTTTTCCATGTTCATCATGTCTTTTTACTGAGGAATCTAAGTATGTGGTTTTGTCTCAACCATACAGGCAACAACGGAGGCGAGAGGTGGAAGGAAGAAAATCTTCAGAGAGGAAACTGGAGAGACGAAGTTGAGACATAGTAAGAGATTCTAAAGAGGTTCTACTTCAACATCTTTCAATGTTTCATATTGTTTACAAGCCTATAATCAATGATATACGATGTCTTTTATTCTATTTTGTACTAACGAGACATCAAAATTTCAGAACAGTAATGTTATACGTTTCAAGAATCAAAATTTACACATACACTCTGGGCATTTGGGTTGTCGATAGATACTGCGTCCATAAGGCCTAAGACGAACTTTGTGACCTTCCTCTATCATTTTCCTGATACGGTTTTCAAAAGCCTTCCACTTTATTGTTTCACTCTCTGATAAGATCGCTGCAAGCCTCTTCTTGTTAGGTCTCAGTGTTGGCGCGTGACCGTCGCCATAGTATGTTCTAAATCCAGAGACTAAGGACGATAGTTGACTCCCAGAATCAGTCATTGCAAACACATCCGAAGCTGCACAAGCTATGAAATCCAATGCAGCTAGCTGCAAAACAGAGTTCAAACAATTGAGTTCGGTTTGTATGTCCACCACTACTTATGATGAGTTTTTTTTTTTACCTGAGAAGAGAAGTTCTTGAATGGTGCGAGTTCTTGTGGTGTAAGGAGAGTTTCTTTAGTCACAAGATTGGGGTAAAGAGTTGTTAAAGGAAGCATACGAGAAGAACCTCCATAGATTTGAGATCCAGCTAAGTATATATATGTCCCTTTTTTGAATCCAAGACCAGCAAGAACCAGAGTTGCTTCCTCTGGTGTCAATGGACACCTTCCTGTTTTCCTCAACTCTTCTGGAGAAACAGCCCTGAGAAAACCCAGAGAAAAAAGTGAACAAGATTCATTTTAAAGACATTGAAGTGGGAAATTTTATATGTACTTTGATTCCTTCAAACGTTTGAGGAGAAGAGGGAAATGATCTTCTCGGTACGCTTGAAGCTCTTTACGTTCGGGTTCTCCTCCTCCAAAATCGCATAGAGAGTAAGCAATCATGTCCTCTTCAAACCTTAGATGTAAAGCAAGATACTTCAACCGTTCTTGATCTTCTTTAGCTGAATATTTCACCATGGATTCACCAAGCAATGCCTCATCCAGTTTGCTCTGCGAAGTTTCATATCTTCTAATCCGTTTCACCAGCAGAGATCCTGCTTCTTGAATCTCGGGAGCGAATTTCAACGCGTGAAAGTTGCACTTACATCGTAATCTCTGTAAATTCAACAACAATTATCATTTCTAAGAACCAAACTGAATAAACTAGTTATGTATCCTGTTATATATATTTGAACCTGAACATCAAAAGGCAACGGATCAAAACCGAGGCGATTCCCATATCCAAAAAGATGAACCATTCCATACTTCTTCAACAAAGGAAGAACATGTTTCATGTAATCATCTGGCTTTGCCTCTTTTAATAGTTCTGTATCAGTAACCTATGAAAAAAATAACATTATGATAAAGAAGATTAAAAAAAAAAAACATTTTAATAGCCGGCAGTGGAAAATAATTTTAGTGTTTCAAAAAAGAAGAAGATAAAGCAGATAAAAAAAGAAAGAGAGAATGCAAAAAGAACACACCAAGCTGAGATTCTTGTCATCAATAGGTTTCAGATGTTGAGGAAGATCCTTCACTATATGCACTTCATCTTTCAGATACTCGATGAAACGTTCCTCCTGGTATATATCACCAAACTGGCTGCAGTTTACGCATTTTCTCAGACATCAACAAAACATTGATTTTCTTATAAATTCCAAAGTCTTGAGGAGGTTATAATACCTAGGATCTTTCCAAACATTGCTGTAAAGAAACCGAGGGAGCACTAGAGTGGCGTTGAGCAGAGCAGCAACCGCAACCGCGTTACAGATCTGCAGGAAACTAACACAATCACTATATATACATATCTTCTTCATGAATCAAAAGATCGTTATTGATAAGTATGGTATTTACTTACAGCCACACGCTGCTGATTAAGGCCACCATTTGCACTAACCATAATGTAACCATTGTTCATTTCACTAGACCTCTCTAGTGCCACAGCTTGTTTGTTATTATCAGCACAAGGCTTCCACTGTGATGACTTTGAAGATCTTTCCTCTCGAAAAGTCGGTGTATCGGGTTGGAATACGTTCTTGTATCACAATGAAAAACAAGATTACTAACGTTTCAAAAACAGCCTTGTAAGTTTTCACTAACCTTTGCAAGAGAATTTGAAGCTAAGTTTAGTAAACGGCTATACATTTGCACCGGTGAAGCATCTTGAGATGATCCATTCTTAGTTTACATACATAAAAATATAACAATAAGAACCAATAAAAATGGAAGAGTATAAATATATTTTTTCAAACCTTATGTAGAGTGTCATTGCTCAACCTTGAAATGTCCTGCATCACGGAGCTTCTATCCGAATGAAAGATCGAAACCATAATGGAATCCATAAAGAAAATGAAACTGGTGACAGAGACCATCACAAGAATCGACTTGAAGTTCCTACGAAGCCATGAATGTTGCTGCTTCCAAGAGTAACTGAACTTGTTGCTACTGCCACAGCTTTGATCATGTTTAGATCCTTGAGCCTTGGATCCTTCACTTCCAAATATTCTTCTACCAATGAAGAGATCGTTTCCTGTTAAAGAATCCAAACTTCTTCTCCCAATCTTCTCTTCTTTATCTCTTGTTTCAGGTCGAGGACTTCTCGGTAATCCTTGTTTACCCATTGATCTTATCTCTCTCTCTCTCTCTCAGCTCATAAACTATGTAATGGAAACAATCAGGAACAGAGCTAGATTAAGAATCACTGAAGCCAGAAATTTCTAACAATAATATATGAAAAATGGTTAACAAAAAGGTCTGGAGAAATACAAAACAGAACATATTAATTCTAAGTGAAGCTAGAAGAGTTTGTTGAGAAATGTCTGAATTTTTATAAGGAAAGAGTAAAACGCAAGGCAAGAAATAGGGTAAACGTAAAAAGATTGCTATATAAATAAATTTGTATTGGGATGAGAAGGGCCACGACGTAAACCTCAATGAAAAACATTAGGTATGGCGACAGCTGCATGACAACAAATTGAACCAGAACAGAAAGCTTCTGTTCTTCTGCTTTCTAGTTCTTCTGTCGTTGCCGATCTCCATGACTTTAAATGCTTTTTTTTTTTTATTTGCGTGTGTTTGAAGCTTTAATAAATACCCAAATCGAAGAAATCTGTCAGGAATCTCAAGAAGCTGCCCCTTGATTTTATTTTTTCCATTTTCAACCCCATTTTGTTGTTTAAGCATGGATCCGAGAATCACGTGATGCAACATTTGCTCTATTTTAAGCCTTTTTCAAAAAAAAAAAAAAAAAAAAAAAAAAACATTTGCTCTATTTTGCCGTTTGTATTAAATAATATTATTCAGTCCTTGTATTATGCAGACATAAACACGTATTTTGTCATTTTGGTTTAGGGCAAATAAACAAAATTTACTATGTTGGGCCGTCACTACTTGTATGTTATAAAAGGTTTATAATTTGTTGTAGTATAGTTGGTGGGATACTCGGCTCTCACCTGAGAGATCAGGTTGAAGTAGAATAGAAATGCCACCAATGGTTAATGAAGAATTAGTAAATAAAATTGGATCTCATTTGAGACTAGAAGCTACAGAACGAGCCCACCATTTGAGACAATCCTTCATGTTCGTCTCACTACATATCTTAGCCATTCTCAAGTCTAAAACAATTGAATCTTTCTTTGCTCTTTCACTCCATTTATTGCTGTGAAGTTCCCATGCCTCCGACAAGTAAGGTCTCGGAACGGAAGAGTCTGTCTTACTCTGTTCTTCCCCGTGGAGAAACGTCCGCAGTCCCGGAAGTATCTCAGGCAACTCCGAATTCAAGTCTTCTTCGGTGAAAACAAAACCTAAATCTATAAACCCTTTGGTCTCCTCAGCTTCTAAATCAGACACACTCTCACTCCTCCTTCTTCCTCCTCTGGTTCTCCGTGCCTCCAACACTTTTCCTTCGGTCTTGAGATCTTGGTTTTGTTTAAAGGTATTTTCTGAGCTCTTGCTTGTTTCCATCTCTCGAGCCTTCAAGAATCGAAGAGCTTCAGAAAACTTCTGTTATTCAGATTGTGTGAGACAGAGAATGTAACTTGTATATAAATAGATTTTGAAGTGTGGTTATGAGTCTTATGACTTACTAGCCTTTCAAAATTCACGTTTTTCATTTGGATTCTCAAACTATTTTATATAAATATATCTGAACAGGTCACGAAAGGAAGATTAAAATATAATTAGTACGAGTCTTGTTCATATTACACATCTACACGTAGGGGAAGTCAAATTTGTAGGTGGAATAAGCACACGGATGTGAAACAGTAAACCCGAATAGAAAAATAGTTTTAAGGAGAAATTAGCTAACAACCCATGGATTTTTGTTTATTAATCTCTCTTGGTAAATAATCAAGTGGTAGAAATATAATTTTTTTTTACAACAATAACTAAACTACGAAGATTGACCTATCGATTGAAATATAATTAAAAATGTTGTTTTATGTTCTGAAAAAAAAGTTTTTTATTTCACATAATTATATTATTTTATTAATAAGTTATGTAAGCTAAAATAATATAACCTATCGATTGAAATATAATTAAAAATGTTGTTTTATGTTCTGACAGAACAGTTTTTTTTTTTTAATTTCACATAATCATATTAGTTTATTAATAAATTATGTCAGATAAAATAATATAACCAACTTACTCTCTATAGTTTTCTACACACCATGATATTTTCCAAATTTTAATACATATTTAACATAATATTTGGTTTTGTTGTCAGGTTACTATTTTAAACATCGGAGATTTTTATTTTTTCGAAACATAACATGGGGGATTTTCATCATGATTCACATTGAGCTAAGGTAAAAGGACTAAAATTTGAACATTTTTTCGAAGTAAAAAGGACAAAATAATGACGAATAAAATGCTAAAATGACAACTTTCAATAGTTAACTCTTTTTTTTTTTTGTTCAACTTTCAATAGTTAACTCATGTTGGCTATGTAACAGTAAATATATTTCTGTATTAAAAAACTGATTTTTAATATTTTTTACAAAAAAATTGCGCACGTAATTTGATTTCTTTTTTTTTGTTTGTAAAGATTAAGAGAAGAATATATAATTTATGATTTATTTTATTAAAATACATAGTGATAAATTTTGGATATATGTAATTTTGTCTGCCATTTTAAAATCAAATTAATAAATATATACTTCCTCCGTTTCATTATAAGTGTCGTTTTAGGTTTCGGCACACGGATTAAGCAAACAATTAATTTTGTACATTTCCTATAAAAAACACTATTACCTATACACCTAACCATATTTTAACCAATAGAAAAATAAATTTTGCATTGAAAATCGAAAAACGACACTTATTTTGTACGAAAAAAATTCTCTAAAACGACATTTAATATAAAACGGAGGGAGTAGTTTTTTAAAAAAGTAACAAACATGTTTATTAAAGAGGTTCAGACATAAGTGTTATTTGTGTCGCCGAGAACGTAAGAGCATCATTAACCCAAAAACTCACTTTGGGGTTTTTAATCATTTTTAAGTATTAAATGTTACTTAAGAGACCTAGTTAAGACACACCAACATTTTTGTGCTCCAATAGAAGTCTCTTATTTAGGGATTCTTAAAAAAAAAATTCAAAGCATTCGACCAAATGTACTTACAAAAATGTGCAAAGCATTCGACCAAATGTCAACTCATTTGATTGGTGGCATTGTATATAACAACAAAATACCATCGGATTGCTGCTGAGAAGACTTCAAGTGTTCATCTTCATTGGAGTCTTGTATCTGACATGTACAACAGATCTACTTGCGCATCCTTGTTCAATAAGAGATGTTACACAACCTTTTGGCTCCTGAAATAGATTTAAGTAACTGAATATGATGCAAAGGAGATATGAGCAGATCCACAAGATAAAAAAACAGAGACCAAAGTAACGAACTTTATGGGAATTTGATTGAGCATGTTCTCGGATTATAATTATGCTGTAACATTACAACAGAAGTCAGCATATACAAAAACCATAATAACTCTGTCAATGCAAAGCAGTTATATGTAATAGTCCACACAGACATGAACTCCATACAAGCTCTACTTACCTCTTGTTTTGTTCAAAATTCAAATGGTATAATTTTACAGCTACAAATGCATTTTCAGCAAATGGTATACTAGTGCCACTTAATGAATTATTACCTCCAGGGCAGCTATCAAACTCCTCCATATCTTTCTCTTGTAACTCTATGAAACCTGAAACCTCCTCAGCTCTACAAAAAATAATCAAACCAGAACAATTTAGTTACTCTTTATGTAAATATGTTTACATACATCTTTCGTAATTCATCTTTACTAGAGAGATTAGTGTTCTTCTTCTGCTGCTGCTCGACAACTTTGGCATGCTCCTGCTGCTGCAACATCTCGAAATCCTCCTCCTTTGCATCTCTATTGTCATGTATCTGCTTGATTGACTCTGAGAAAAATCTATCTTGTGCATCCATCTTAAAAAAAGTGTATCAGCAGTAGTAGGTGGCTCAAAACATCACCAAATGTGCGTGTTACCTCTTCTCTATTCTGCTCAAGTTGCATCTTTGTTCTCAACCTAACGATACGGTTATCCTCTGCGGTTCTACATCCTCGCTGTCTTATTAAACAACTCAAATCAGCAAAACAATCCACTACTTTCCTATAATCAGTAGGTTGATACATTAGCATAACTAATGCCATAAACTTTTTCAAGAACTTCACACACATACATAAGCATTCACACAAGGAGCTTAAAAACAGAACCTTGTCTGAATGGACTTGGAACTGGCAATTTGATCCTCCATGGCTGCTCTTAAGCGACCTTCTCCAACAACAAAACCCGATCAATCCCAACCCAAATCAGCTCCATCGGAGCAGAAGACGACCCGAAACACTCTCCGACAACGAATTCCATCTATCCCCTCCGAAACTAGGATCAATCTTCGTGAGAGAGGGAGGGAGATGGAAAGCAAAGGAGATGAGAGTGGTTGAAGAAGCTACAGCGAAGGAGAAGAGAGAGTTACAAGAACCGTCTCTTCTGTACCCTAATTAAGAGTCGTCTCTTGTGTTAGTTGCTATTTTTTTTATTCCTAATTAAACTAAGAGACTCTATTAAGAGTCTTGGATAATGATGCTCTAAGTGTTTATTACATTAAGAAATTGGTTTCGGAAAATTCAAAGTATATAGTAAATTCTTTATTTGGCTGTATTGACCTATTTTACAAAAACAAAAACAAATCCCTTGGCATTACTATTACCTTCTATTGGTTAGTAGTAAACTAGTAACGAATAATATCCGAAGACTGAAGCTGGACCCATGACGGACGCGTTACGCACGCGCTCGGTAGAGACTAGAGATGCTGTGATAGTCGAAGAGCCAATGACATCTTTAGTCAACTATTGAAACTCACTCGAACGTCACTAAAATATTTCCATACTAAACATTACGACACTAAAATATTTACCGTAGCAGCTTTATTCTGTGTTTTGCAAGATGATTCTTGTATGTAGTTCTTTTGCATGGGATGGATTGCGGGGCAAATCTCCTTTGGCAGTAAAGTGTTTCTTTCATACATATATATAAGGCAACTAATATTCAAATGATATATATATGTAGCGGAAATTATCTGCCAATGGAGTATTTGCCCTGTAACCCAACCATGCATCTTCTTCTTTCAAACTATTGATCATTCTATACTTTTATTTCAAATTATTTTGAGTAATAGCTTATATAGAGTGTATGTGGTTTCATTTCATGCACGTATGTCTTAGATATTAGCATATTCGGTGGCACATCCCATGTTTCATAGAGCACATATGGATCCAAGTATCCTAAACGCAATTTAACGGGACCTTCTCCTTGTACGTCAACTCCAGCTCGGAACTTCGTACAAAATATGTTAGCAATGTGTCACAGTAACTATTTTAGCTACGTTTTGTGCTTCTGTCAATCCGTCAGACCATACACATATAACACAGACCAGTAACCACAAGCGAAATCATATTGACTCTTGACCAAGTAGACTAATGACTATTTTTAGTTTAAGAGGCTCCTAAAGCCAATAAAAACAAATGTCCCAAGGACCGAGTTCAAAGCTAGCCTTGTATTAATTTTGATTTTCAAAACTAGATAACAGAAATTCTTAAAATTTTAATATAAACACAGATTATTTATAGTTATAATTTTTAATTTATTCATTACGAAATTAAACACGATGCGGCGTTGTTTGATAATTATGGTAACACTTAATATAGATGAAGGTAGACCGCATGACAACAAATTTCACTGCGCGTAAAGTTTTTCTTCTAGTATTGATGTACATGACGAAATGCCATTTTATCTCCAAAACGTCGTCTATTTAAGCATTCTTCTTTAGGGGTCACTGTAATCTGCTAATTAATATGAAAGCGTGGAAGAGCCCTATTCCATAGTGTAGAGAAAATCAATTACATTTATATGTCAATATTTATATATTTTGTAGTTTGATCTACTTACCGATTAGTATCTTGGAGCAATACATTACTATTGTAAAATAGTCTTTTTTTTTAACTTTATTGTGAAATAGTCTCGATCAGTATGTAACGTTGGGGATGATTGGTTATGGATGTAGATGTTCTCGACAGCCAAAATTTAGTCTAGAGCTATATATGTCAACCAATCGAGTTTTTATTTCTTTTAAAAAATTCAAAGACAAAAAATATTCTGCAAAATCAAAATATAGTTGTAGAGAGCTTTATTTTCAGAGCAAAAAATTAGTGCTTTAGAAAGTTACAACAATGATCAGCTACATCAAATAAATCTACAGATTAAATTCTACAGCAAAAAAAATATAAAGCTACAGTCCTTACCAATCATTCTCGTTAACTACTTTATATCTTCGGTATGGTTGGATACTTGGATATAAATTAATTAGTGTTTCAAAAAAAAGAAAAAAAAATTAATTATGACTAAGTATTTTGTTTTTCTGCATGACTGTTCTAATCTTCGGTATACTTGGATATCCTCGAGAATATCCTGTACGTACCTGCTACGAAGAACTTTCTGTCGAGTCATTGTTCAAACAAAATCTCAAATCTTAAAAAATGATACGCGAATATGATACAAAGTATGCCAGTTTTATTAGGCCTAACTTCTTTTCTATAAGAAAAAACTAATGTAATGACTCCATATATATAAAGTCAAGTACTTTTATTAATGTACACTTGATGTTGTAAAATTCGAACTTCAGCCTTTTGGAATTTATTTTTTGGTCTTTTCTTTTTTCTTTGAAACACTTTTTTTTTTTGAAACACCATTTTTTTGGTCTTTTCAAAGTTAAACATCTCTATTGAATGGCAGAACATATATGTATATATGTAAATATGTATAAAATATTCTAATTGCGTAAATAAATTGCAGTTTCGAGGTGCTGCATTTTATACGTCTTCGTGTGGAAGCTTAATATGTTTTTTCTTTTGAAAGCTGGTTGTAAGCTTAATATGTGTTACAAGAATCACTTTTTATTTTATATAGCTAATTATTTACCACCTTTTTCCTTTTCCACATGTAGAGTTATTTTATTTTCTTAGCATTACTTCGTATAAAATTTATAAACAAGTACGTCTCAAACCCCTTTTGTTAAGTCTGAATCATCCCAATTATTAGTTTTATATATACTATCTTTTTTAATATGAGTTAGTCTTTTAAATAAGCCAAAAGAAGAAGAATAATAAGGTTGGGAGTTCTAAATATAACAAATGGTATATGTTATATAGTGGAATAAAAACTAGAGCTTTAATGTCTGTAAGACTATAATTTTATTGGTCACAATGTTTTACAACAAGTTCCACCACATGCTATGTAATATAAATTGGTATTGACTCTTTAGGTGAGAAGCTAGAGATGATTAATTATTTTTAAATGAAATGATACATAAACAATATGTTTTAATTTGTTGCGTTTATATAGAAGATGTCCCCAAGGATTCGGATACCGTAAGAAAAAAGTGGTGATGCACTTTATTTTAGGAATGTCTAAGCACAATATTCGTGTGGTAGGGAAGATTATTCCTTAGAAATTATACGGAGAAGAGACCATTCTCAGACGAAAACCTCAGTCTTATTTACAATGCAGTATAGCATTGTACCGTGGAATATGCTTGTATTCAAAATTGTATATATGCTAACATAAAATTTGTAGGTTACAAATGTAAAGAGGTGAGATATATCAAAGGTGGAAATGCATTACAGGGCAAGATCTCTATTGGCAGAAAACCATTACTTAGATCTTTGCATCTCTTTCTGCATTGATTTGTAGTGAGTTCTCTGCCAAAGGAGATTTGCCCGGTAATTCTTCTGCACCAATATTTCAAAAAAAGGTTAGATGTGAATATGTGATTATTCGGAAGATTTTTTTCACACAATCTACAATTAAGAAATTCCGTTTTTCTTGTCTTCGTGCGGACATTGGTTGATGTTCTTTTTTTCTTCTTCTTTTTTGGTCAGGAGACATTGTTGAATCAATGTAGAAGGTGATATTTTATGCATGGAGATGTGGAGATCATCGCTTTGTCTTTTTGGATAAACAATATCTCTTCGTATTTGAATCAATGTAGAAGGTGGTATTTTATTTTACCTTTGGGATAAAATGTGATATTGGCTGCTCATCACTTAATTATTAGTTATGTAATTACGTAAGTCTTAAACTTTAATTGAATCTATGATTTTGTTTACTTACTGATTTACTGGTAGGGAAATGCCACTTGTAGGTAGATTTAAATAGGAACCCCGAATGGAAACAGAATTAAGGGTAAACCAGCTAATGACCCATACATTTTATATGAAAAGATACGTTTTATAATACGGTTTATGATTTACAAACTTGATTATCTTGAAATAAAATTTACATGAGAAGCGGTTATAAAACGCTGTGCAAAGTATAATTCGTGTGTTATTCATTTCATCTTCATATCTGAATTCAGTAGTACTTAATTAATATAACTAGTATAACTCTGTATAACGATGTATACCTAACACATTAGTAGTACGCAATATTACAAGTATAACTAGTAAAACTCATGTAGTATAATTCGGTATATCTAACTCACTAGTAATACACGCAGTGTTACAAGTATAATTTAGTATAACTAGTAAAACTCAATAAAATTACAATAACTTTATAACTAACTCATTAGTAATACACAGTATAACTAATATAACTCAATATAACTAGTAAAACGCAGTATAATTAACTTAGTAATAACGAAATAGAACTCAGTATAACAACTTAAAAATTTATCATTATAATTTTGAAATTCGGAATTTTGAAATTCAGAATTTTGTAATTTGAAATTTTGAAATTTTGAAAATGATTTTATAAAAACATAAAAAAAACTAGAAAATGATAAAATCGAATATTCATACTTCATTAAAGTCATAAAGGTATAGGAGATTTGAGAGGCTCATAGGAGATTGCTCTTTGACATATGAGGGCATGGAAGGAGATGACTCTTTTATAACGGACATATTTTGTGATTTTGCTATAAATAATGAGAAAATTTTTCTGCCGACGCCTCTTTCCATGCTCAATCTCTAATTTTCTGGAAAAAAATCCATTTCAATCTTCTCCCAAATAACTCCAAAATACTTATAAATGCAAATGACCTACTTGGACTCTAAGAGGATCATATATGGACGGACAAATGATGCTCAAACATGCATAAACATATTCTAAATGTTCATATAATGCACCTACCAAAAACAAAAGTTCATATAATATACGGTGAAGCTAAATGGAAATGAACTTTTTATTTTTGAGAATGAATGTATGTTTACAAGAATTTGCTAATATAGCTACCGATTAATTTGTAGCTATTAGACATAATCTGTAGCTAGAATTAAGAAGACGACGGATAGCGACGGATTGATTCCTTGGCCTCAGCACCAACGCTAAGCTCAATCTGTAGCCAATCCGTAGCCAACTAGCAACAAATTAGCTAAAACAATCGTAGCCAATAGCAATAATGTAGCTACGACTTGTTCCTTTGCTAATTAGTGACAATTTTAGCTAATGAATTTATGTAGCTATATTAAATAATCACAAATTAAATCAATTCTAAATAAAATAAATAAAAATAAAAATTAATCTGAGAATCTTATATATATAAAGTAGGTTTGTGCTCTGCTCACAGCATTTCACGTCACCAAAGAGGATGGGGCGTTTTTGGACACTTGGCGGCTCGCGACTGGTTATCTCTTTTGTTCACGCGTCTCTTTTTTTTGAAGAGAATGTTTTTTCTTCAATCAGCGATTCCTTAAACTGGGCCTTAAAATAGATGTTGTCGGGCCAACACTTCAGTCGACCAGAATCACCTTCTTCGTCGTATCCGCCAAAGCTAAACATTGAATCGCCATTAACGTAACACATTACCTCAACACCGAAACCAAGTCATAACGCTTCACCATTAATTTTTTCAACCCATCTCTCCCACTACCATCTCTCCCACTACGACATCTTTGATTTCCCCTTCCTTAATCTCTTTTCAACTTCTGAGGAATCGATACTATAAATAGTGCGGATGAACTTGCCAAATCTCATTGAGCTGATGTTAGGAGTTTTCAAGGCTCCTAAAACAAATGTTGTAGTATAAATGATTGTCGAACCAGTTCTGAGGGATATCAAAGCACCGAGAATGCAAGTACTCACTTAATCTAAGTGCAACCAATGATTTAGATGGGTTTTAAACTACTACTAATACTAGAAAGCAATTACAGAATGATA
>NC_027752.1:18600822-18601971 GCF_000695525.1 Brassica oleracea var. oleracea
GAAAGCAATGAAATCTGAATCAAAAGAAGTTTTACTAGTTGTTCTCCCGAAAAGAGATCATCTTTTGCCTGGTGGCTACCAAAGGTACTTAAAACATAGGTTTTGAAAAATAAAAACGTGCATGATGAAATGATCAAAAGGCCCTTGAGAAAACATGAATTCGGCCAAACAAATAGATGCAGAGCGACCTCGGCACGTCGCTGCAAGAGGTCGCTCCCGAGTCGTTTCTTCGCGACCGACCTGGCTGGGTCGCTCCGAAGACGTTGCTCCCGGGTCGTCTCCTCGCGAGCGACCTGGCTGTGTCGCTCTGAAGACGTCGCTCCCCGCTTGCTCGTCGCTCTCAAATCGACACAACCCGAGCGACCTCTGGGTGTCGCTGTGGTGAGGTCGCTCTAGGAGCTGGAGCGACTTCGCCTTGTCGCTCTAGGAGGTCGCTCTGAAGCATAAATGGCGAGTGAGTTCATGGCGTCGCTCCGGTAGGTCGCTCCCATGCATTGCTCGTCCAATGATCACCTTAATCACCTCTTTTGAGCTCCAAACGCACCCAAATGTCTCCAAGAACTCCATGTGGTACTCCAATACCTGATAAAGACTCATGTATGCAAAATGCAACCTAAACATGGCTAAATCCTAGTCTATATGATCAAAATGCACATGGGTGAATGGATAAAACAATGTAAATATGCAAGATATCAACTCCCTCAAACTTATTCTTTTACTTGTCCTCAAGTAAACTTTCTAGAACTCATAGGGAGAGAGGTTTGAAGGTGGGAGCTTATAGCCAAAAGGAACACACAAAGCACTCAAATCAACATCTATATTCAGCATTAGTACACCCTCCCTTATTATACTCTAACTTCTCTAGGCCTATCTCAACTCTTTTCATCCCTACACTCATCATCATGCATTCACACATGCAAATCAGCCAACTCTCAAGTTCATTAAGCATAGCATCAAGTGAATTCTTGCAAATGGTCAATTGGTCCAAATCATTTGGTTGAGTAAAGGGAAGGCTTTTATTCAAGTGAGTCAAGAGGTTCAAAACACATGATCTTTAAGGGCGGTTTACTCTCAAGACAAGTAGCCTTGACATTGCACATAATATATCTAAGAAAGGGACCAACTCATGCATACAATGCTCAATCCCCA
>NC_027752.1:18602572-18616121 GCF_000695525.1 Brassica oleracea var. oleracea
ACAGTCTCTGTGTTGTCAAGGAGAGAGAGATACCCAAAAAGAGAAAACTAATATGCAAAAACGAAATGGTATATACAAGGGAAAGTAGTGGGTTACCTTCTATGAGGAATGAGTAAAGGGAGATGCTCCCTCCTCGTTGTCCTCAAGTGGTAACTCTTCAAGGTGCTCATCAGCAGGAGTGCTCATCTCTTCAATGTAGAAGGTTTGCCCGAACACAGTTGGTTTTCTCATTTTCCCCTTGATGTCAAAGTGGAGGATGTTCTCTTTACCCAAATGGAGATCAATCGTGTCTTCCTTCACATTAACAATAGCTCCTGCTGTAGCTAAGAATGGTCTTCCTAGAATCAATGGGTCTTGAGGCTCCTCACCCATCTCAAGCACCACAAAATCTGTAGGTATCTCATACCTTTCAATCTTCACAGGGAGGTCCTCTAAGATGCCCACAGGGTACTTCACTGAATGATCAACTACCACCAGAGAGAGTCTACACTTCTTGTACTGAGTGAATCCAAGCTTCTTTGCAACAGACAAAGGCATCACGCTGACACTAGCTCCCAAATCGCAGAGACATTTCTCAAATACCATAGGTCCAAGAGCACAAGGTAGTGTGAAGCATCCTGGATCCTCTAACTTCTCTGGAACATCATGCCTCTGGATGATGGCACTGCACTCATGGGTAAGAATCATCATGCCTTCCATCTCCTTCTTCTTTGCAGCTACAACATCTTTCAGGAACTTGTTGTATTGAGGAATCAACATGAAAGCATCGATGATGGGCATTGCAACCTGAGCTTCACTCATTTGCTTCTCAAACAGAGCCTTGTACTTCTCTAAAAGTTGCTTCTTGAATCTACCAGGGAATGACATTAGTAGTACGCAATATTACAAGTATAACTAGTAAAACTCATGTAGTATAATTCGGTATATCTAACTCACTAGTAATACACGCAGTGTTACAAGTATAATTTAGTATAACTAGTAAAACTCAATAAAATTACAATAACTTTATAACTAACTCATTAGTAATACACAGTATAACTAATATAACTCAATATAACTAGTAAAACGCAGTATAATTAACTTAGTAATAACGAAATAGAACTCAGTATAACAACTTAAAAATTTATCATTATAATTTTGAAATTCGGAATTTTGAAATTCAGAATTTTGTAATTTGAAATTTTGAAATTTTGAAAATGATTTTATAAAAACATAAAAAAAACTAGAAAATGATAAAATCGAATATTCATACTTCATTAAAGTCATAAAGGTATAGGAGATTTGAGAGGCTCATAGGAGATTGCTCTTTGACATATGAGGGCATGGAAGGAGATGACTCTTTTATAACGGACATATTTTGTGATTTTGCTATAAATAATGAGAAAATTTTTCTGCCGACGCCTCTTTCCATGCTCAATCTCTAATTTTCTGGAAAAAAATCCATTTCAATCTTCTCCCAAATAACTCCAAAATACTTATAAATGCAAATGACCTACTTGGACTCTAAGAGGATCATATATGGACGGACAAATGATGCTCAAACATGCATAAACATATTCTAAATGTTCATATAATGCACCTACCAAAAACAAAAGTTCATATAATATACGGTGAAGCTAAATGGAAATGAACTTTTTATTTTTGAGAATGAATGTATGTTTACAAGAATTTGCTAATATAGCTACCGATTAATTTGTAGCTATTAGACATAATCTGTAGCTAGAATTAAGAAGACGACGGATAGCGACGGATTGATTCCTTGGCCTCAGCACCAACGCTAAGCTCAATCTGTAGCCAATCCGTAGCCAACTAGCAACAAATTAGCTAAAACAATCGTAGCCAATAGCAATAATGTAGCTACGACTTGTTCCTTTGCTAATTAGTGACAATTTTAGCTAATGAATTTATGTAGCTATATTAAATAATCACAAATTAAATCAATTCTAAATAAAATAAATAAAAATAAAAATTAATCTGAGAATCTTATATATATAAAGTAGGTTTGTGCTCTGCTCACAGCCTTCCACGTCACCAAAGAGGATGAGGCGTTTTTGGACACTTGGCGGCTCGCGACTGGTTATCTCTTTTGTTCACGCGTCTCTTTTTTTTGAAGAGAATGTTTTTTCTTCAATCAGCGATTCCTTAAACTGGGCCTTAAAATAGATGTTGTCGGGCCAACACTTCAGTCGACCAGAATCACCTTCTTCATCATATCCGCCAACCCTAAACATTGAATCGCCATTAACGTAACGCATTACCTCAACACCGAAACCAAGTCATTACGCTTCACCATTAATTTCTTCAACCCATCTCTCCCACTACCATCTCTCCCACTACGACATCTTTGATTTCCCCTTCCTTAATCTCTTTTCAACTTCTGAGGAATCGATACTATAAATAGTGAGGATGAACTTGCCAAATCTCATTGAGCCACCTAATTTATTCAGATCTTCTCCTTGCAAACACATCCTACAACAATGGTGACCTCTCATCTCCTTCGGAAAGATTTGAAGTCTGCAATGGCTCCCACTACTTCGTCTTCAATTCTATATCACACCGTCCCTCTTCTACAATACTAAAAGTTTGTATATATATAGATCCACAAAAATTTGTTTCCATTTTATTGTCGTTCTTTCTTTTCGTACCATATTATCTCTCTCTAACTCAGCAGTTATAACTATGACGAATCCACAGGTTCTTTCCGGTGAGTTGAAGGCAGCCCGGCATCGTAAGACTGTTGTCACCCATGTTTTACGTTCCTGGGAAGCAAGGAATGTCAAGAAGAGGGGTGATCTTATGGGTGTGTACTTGGTTTTTCTTGATGAAAATGTACGAAGGTACTTGACCTTACATTTTATTTTGTTTTTTTCTAAGTCTAGAAATAGATATAAGTTTTATCCGTCCTGCTACAGAGATAGCACATATACATGTAATAGCTCTGTTTTAAAACAGTTTAAACCGTGAGTGCCCTGATAAATATACATGTTTTCTTATATATTAGGATCACATACTCAGGACACATATGCTGAGAAAGCCCATGAGAGACCACTGCCAGGATTCCTAGACGAGTTAATGGGAAGAACCATCAGGTGATGCTATCTGAGTTCAACTTCACAACAAAGCTCATCTTTGACCCTAAATTATTTGTCTAAAACACTATGTGATAAATGAGGCCTTGGTTACACCCAGACTATCTCACTATCCACCCTACAACAGATGAGAGGGGAAGAAGAGATAAAGTAACTGTTGCGTTATTTAGTTATTGATGGTCACGTCCTCTGCTCATAAACAAAAACTCACAGTTCACCGATTCACATGTTTCAGGCTAGCTTGCCCGTCAAATTAGGAAGGAACATCGGCGTATAAGACAGCATTACCAAGTTGACCAAGGCCCATTTTCTCTTAAATAATCATTACACTCATTTCCTGAGAGAACACATTCTAAACACCACATAACCATTTACTTTTTTTTGTTATTCAGATATGGGACTTCAGCCACATAACCAACACGAACAAGTCATCACTCAATCTGATAACGAAAGTAAGAAAACAGTATTCTCAACCTCTGTCCCCAACACAACGTCCTGCTGCATTTATACGCCTGTCCGGAGCACTCTAAATTCCACTTTGTTGTTATCTCAGGCTTACTACCAGCCTTCCAGGCTACACCTTTGGCTTCTACTGACAACATGAACACATGCAACACTGCACTGTACACCTTCAGCTTCATGTCACGTGTTGCAGAAGCCTCACGCTGCGATCTAAGCCAATGTATACACAAGGTGATAAGAAATCATTAAAAATTGATGTGCTTACAGAAAGCTTGAACCTGATGGAGCTGGCCAAACATCAAATACGCGGACAACCAGACAGAAAAGTTCATTTATGAAGACATGCCTCATCCACAACAAACCTGGAGCTCAGTACATTGTAGGCATGGAAGGGTACTTTCTGTATAAAAACATCGACAAGGCTCAGAGCATGACTTAGAAAATTTAGGGGGTTCTATTAAAAAAAACCAGACACTTTTCAAGAATATAACGAATAAAAATCTTTATTTCAAATCATAATTTTCAATTTTTCAAAGTATACAAATTATTTATATCTATTCTATAACAATATGAGATTCTCCTAATGTTTCTATTATTATTTTAAAAATAAATTATTTTAATTAATTATTTTATTTTATATTTTGATATTTTATACATCATTATATCAAAATACATGTATGTACATGTATAATAAATTATAAACTATAATAAATTAAAAGTTTAAACAAAAAAGAAATTAAACTTTTTATTTTATTTCTTTTTCAATATTAATAATTATAGGGTAAAAAAAAATTGCATTGGGCAAATCATAGTATTTAACCCATGCGCTATATTTAACCAGACCTACGCAACATATCTCTACGGTCTTCTCATGCTCTGCACTGGAAAGATTAACGAAGAGAACACTTATTTGGATAGACTTGGCTGGGAGGAGAACAAACAAAAATCAGATGTGCTTGATGGGAATACACACGTATTATACTCTGAATTAAAAGAAAACACAAAAACTATGTATCCAATACGAACAACCATAAAAAAAACAATGCAAGAAGTGTTATT
This sequence comes from Brassica oleracea var. oleracea, assembly GCF_000695525.1. Lineage (NCBI taxonomy): Eukaryota > Viridiplantae > Streptophyta > Magnoliopsida > Brassicales > Brassicaceae > Brassica > Brassica oleracea. Next base: position 18,607,183 of record NC_027752.1, read on the forward strand.
AATACATACAAATGAGGAGATCCTTGCTATCGTTTAGATTGGCTGGAGATAAGATATGAGAGTTACACATGCCATCTACCTCTTTTTCAGAGCGCTTACAAAGCTTTTCTGTATAAAAGTGGTCAACATCGAGTAAACAAAAAAAAAATTACCTTTAACAAGGTCAAATTACGGAGCCAAGCGCATACCCGAAAACACAAATTCACAAACCTGCAAATAAATCAAATCTCAGCAACATATAACAAACAACTTATCACTCCACCGCGAGCACAACATTTCAAACCTTATGACTGTTCAAGATGTAGCCGAAAATAAAGATACCACTCTCCCACACCCGTGTTAGCAAACGGCCATACCTGCATATACTTCGTAACATATTGAAGTAATCAGACACAGACACAATATTTTTTTTTTAAAGTCCACAAACACGCGCAGAAGACGCATAGTACCGTAAAGATAAAGTTTTGATTAATAATGGTGATATGAAGTTTTCTTTTCTCCAACCTCTGTCATACTTTTTTTTTTTTTTTGCTTAAGAACCTCTGTCATACTTGCATCAGACGAACAAATTTAGCGAAATAAACTACACAAAAGCAGTATAAAAACACTTTAGATGAGAGCAGTGCTAAGTCAAATTCAACGAGACAATAATGGCAACATAAAGCTCCAACATATCTTTTTTTTTTATAGATATTTTCTGGTTTAGCGGTTCATTATTATGTAGTGTTATTTTATTACAAGAAAACTATGAAAATTCATCAGGTATATATGATATTAAAAATATATACAGAATTTATGTAAAAATTAAACATTATACTACTATCATTTAATCTAAAATTATGTTTACCCATCTTGTATAATAGAATACCAATAACTTTTTCCTGACTAATAGAATACCAATAATCCATAGCATGTTATATAAATTAAAACAAACATTACCACAACATATCCAAGAAATCAGGACGTAATTGAACCACTATCAAATGAATCCGAAAAAAATATTATTTTCTTTCAACATATTTTCATTTTCATATTTTAACATATTTTCTTTAGTAAAACTATAAAATGAATTATAAATTCATGTAAAAATAAAACATACGAACCCGGCGCGTAGGGCCGGAATACCACTAGTTGAATTATAAAATTAAAATTTATTTATATATTAAAATTGGTTTACAGAACTAAACCAAAAATGTTTTTAAAAAAAATACACTAAACCGAAGCAAAAAAAATCACTAAACCGAAAAAAATTAAACCTAAGCCTAAATCTAAATCTAAACGTCTTCGTCATCATCCGCCGCACCACCATGAAGTTTTGTCTTCACTCTCCGGTGAGCAGAGGCGGCTAGCACCACCACCACCACGCCGTACCTCCTCTGTGTTCAAGCTCACGACCACCAACTCTGCTCACGACAACCCTTCCTGAACCAAAAACAAAAACAAAATCAGTGAGAGAGAGATAGTGAGTGAGAGAGAGAGAGAGAGAGCTTTCCCGGCGAGGTTCGTGGCAGAGAGAGGCTAAGAACTTCCCCCTTTATTCATCTCCAGCGAGCTAAACCATCGAAGCCTCGTAGAGATGTCAAATGGGCTTAGTGACCATGGGTTATCCAAGACCAAACCCAAATGGTCTTACCATATTAGACCCAAAAATTAAAACTGTCCAATTGGACAAAACTCCATTAAACCCAAATTAGATGGGCTTAACCACTTGGACATGGACAGTCCAATAAACACAAAAATCTAGGGTTTTCTAATTTTGGGAATATATCATATTTTACCACCAAAATCGCAAATCACGTTTTTCTGCTAAAACCACAAAATCATGTTTTTCCGCCAAAAGCGCAAAATCACGTTTTCCCGCCAAAAGCGCAAAATCACGTTTTTCCGCCAAAACCGTAAAATCATGTTTTTCCGCCAAAAGGACAAAATCACGTTTTCCCGCCAAAAGCGCGAAATCACGTTTTCCCGCCAAAACCGTAAAATTACGTTTTCTCGCCAAAATCGCAAAATCACGTTTTCTCACCAGAACCGAAAAAATTACATTTTTCCGTCAAAACAAAAAAAAATCATGTTTCCGGCCAAAAGTGCGAAATCACATTTTCCCGCCAAATCCACAAATTTACGTTTTTGCCAAAACCGCAAATTCAAGCTTTTTAGCCAAAACCGAAAAATCATGTTTTTTTGTCAAAACCGCAAAATCACGTTTTTCTCGCCAAAACCGCAAAAAAAAAAAAATTCCGCCAAATTTGTAAATTATGTTTTTCTTCCCAAAACCGTAAAATTTATTAAAATCATGTTTTTTGTCAAACCGTAAAATCATATTTTTTTTTTTTATAAAACTATGAAGTTACATTTATTGTAAAATAACTAAAAAAATATTTATCTGACAAAAATATATAACTCATATTTTTGGGCCCCATGGATAATCCATCTGGTTATGGTCCTATTTGGATTTGGGCTTTGACAATTCATGTCCAATAAACGAGATTGTCCAACTCGACAAACCCATTTGGACATGGACAGCCCAATTGACATCCCTAGTCCTACGGAACAACTATGATGCTAAATAATAAATCCATAAATGAAGAAGAAAGACAAAGATTATTAGTTATCAGAAGAAGGTACAAAGAATTACATCTGAGCGAGAGAAAGAGTAAGAAGAAACTAGTGTTTTTAAACCCGGACCGACCCGATGGTTGGACCGGGTTCGACCATGAACCGGTTATATAGTCGGGTTGGGTCTAGTAATTGGTTCGACCATGAACCGACCACGTCGATGGATTGGATTTCAAAGTTATTAAACCGATAAAAATCACTAAAACTATCAAAAATCTATAAACCATCCATTAAACATAAAACTAGTTTATATTTATAATGTTTTATGTTTTAAATTTATTTATATTTTAATTGTATCATATTTAATAATATTACTTTAAAATTTATATACTAAAAATATATTGAACCAAAGTATTGAACCAGGTTTGACCTGATCGAATCATATTGAACCGTGATCCAAAAAAATTTCGGTTCAGCTTCCGGTCCGGTTTTAAAAACGGTGGAAGAAAGAGATGAAACATGCGAGAGAAAGGAAGAAACACAAATGAACTAACCAGAACCATCTGATTATTTTTTATCAACGGTTAGTATTTGTAATCCATCAGCTAATGGATTGACCAATAGAAAGAGAGAGAAAGGAACAAATTGACCAATAGAAAGAGAGAAAGAGAATCTGTCGAAGGAAGAGAAATGAGATAAAAGAAAAAGAAAAAAAAGAATTAATTTCATCTCTTGGATCAAATCTCATCCAAGCGTGTTAAATTGTTTAAGTGAATGTAGATTAGCTAATAAGATATTCATTTATATGTTATTTGTTTTGGAGTTTGGGGTTTGAAATTAAAAGTTGGAGACTAAGATTTGAGATTAAACTTAAAGTTTTTTGCCATTAAGATTTAGAGTTTAGAATTAGTGTTTAAGGTTTAAGGTTTAAATACAAGTTATGAGTTTGAATTTTCAAAAAAAAAAATTAAAACTATAAATTTTTAGTTGTATATTAGAGTAATAATGTTTACTAGACAGACTTATAGCATATTTTAATAAATCGTATATAAAGCTACATTATGTGTTACAAAAAAAAAGCTACATTCTAATAAATTATATACATATGACTTCATTATAATTTGATAACTTAGGGTTTAGGGTGTATGCTTGTAGGTTTTAGGTCGAGTGTGTAGAATTTGGGGTTTGGGTTTTAAGGTTTAGGGATTGGCGCTCATATACATACATTTGTAGGTTAAGTTTAAAGTATATGGAGTTTGGGTTTGAAGTTTAAGTTTTCATTGATTAGGTTTTAGGGGTTGATGATAATACACACAAAATTTGTAAGTTTAGGTTAAAGTATATAAAATTAGGGATTTGGAGTTTAAGTTTTAAGTTTTAGGGATTGGTTATGATACATATGTTATTGTTATTTAGTTACGTATTTTTGTGGTTATCTATTGATAAGTATAATAATTATAGAGACAATTTATCCCTACTTAAGACATTGCTATCTAGTTACAGAGACTAACAGAATTTATCTAGCTAGAGATTGCTAAAGTTAGCTACAAATTTAGCTACAAAAATGAAATTATATATTCTCTCGCTATTTTTGTAGCTAATACATTTAGCTACGGAAACGTCTTTGCCAATCCGTAGCTAATTTGATGAATTCTTGTAATGAAGGTGTGATGGAGTGGATTTGAATTTTTTTTCTTTTGTATACTATTTCCTTAATTCTTTCTGTGTGTCTTTATCTCATACTATCAAACGTTGAGATCCCTAGTCCATTATGCCAGCATACATGATTCATGTAACATACTTATCAAAAAAAAAAAATGATTCACGTAACATTAAGCATATATATATATATTGCAATAACACTCTTATTATTAGTCTAGAAATATTGGTTGGAAAGAAAAAGAAATATACAAATACAAGAGGATAAAACAATATCATACAATAATTAAAAGGAGAATAAGAGCATCAGATAGCCTGTCCACGTAGGCCAAGAAAATCATCCAATGGGGAGCCGTTTTTTATCCACGTCACGCGGGGGATGGGCTGTTTTGTTTCCTTGATCCGTAAGATGTAAAATTTGGCCCAAAAGCCCAATCCAAAATAAACGGATTTTAATCTACAAAGGGACAAAGGACAAAAAAAAAATCTATAACCACCAAAACTAATCTCTTATGGGACAAATGAGTGTAAGTTATGATTATACCCTTAATGAAAGCTCAACATCAACCATTGGATCTGATTCTTCACGTTATAATCTGAGCCGTCCGATCTTTAAAGATGAAATATTTACAATAATGCCATTAATGAAACTTGTCTCTCAGCCGCTGGATCTTATGAGCCTGTTTTAATCTTAGCCATCAGATTTTGTCTGGGTCCCACTGAAAATTTAATCACTCTTCTTCTTCTCCATTTCTTCTTCAACCATACCCAACCACGAAAATTCATTTCCTTCACCAACCAAACCTCTATTCTTCAACTCTTCACCCACAAACCTTTACCTCTGTTTCTTAGGGTATTTTTACAGGTTATGACACCGTGAAACATCCCATTTGCGTCGTCCTTGGTTCTGAAATCTATTGGTAAGTGTAAACTCTCTTCCTCTCTCTTTTTTGTCTTTCTCTCTTATATTTTTATTGTTATTTGTTTCGGTTAAGTCATATAAAATACATGTTACCTGTTAGTCAGATTATAAGGTTGGTTGATAGAATTTTGTTAGAGTATGAAACATAAAATTGCAAAAGAAATCGTTTTTGTGTATGGTACAACCGGTACAACTTGTAACACAAAATTTTTTAACAACTAGTTTCACTGGTACAACTGATGTAGTATTACTAACATTTTTATAGAAAATGTATCATTAGTAAATCTGGTACAACTAAGTGTAACACATTGAATAGGTGGTATTGATACACCTAATATAACTTGTAATAGTCATGTGCAAAATGAACGTCCGATAACTGGTATTACTTGTATAACTTATAACTAGTTTGATATGTAAACCCGTCAAAGTGATAATATAACAGATATTTTTTACAACCGTAAAACTCATATAACTTGTACAACTACTCAATAATATTGTTGTTTTTTACTCATTTCAGGAAGTATGGATAGCAATGGATCTGTGGTGATACACTTTGAACATGGTGTAGACCGACATATTTCTACTTTGGTGATGAAAGGAAGATATGAGGAGATTACTTATTCCCACTTGGTTGATAGAATAGGCAAAAAACTGAAGATTGATGTAGATGCCACCAAGCTTCAACTGAGTTACTTTCCGCTGGTCTTGAATAATAAAAATTCTTGTTATATCTTGGATGATGAAGATGTTTTAGGATATTTGATGATGGTAGATAAGAAGAACCGACGTTGTGTCTTGCATGTGGAACTTGCCAAAATCGTCTCAGAAAATCAGAGCAACGAGATGTTTTCTATGAATGAGGAAAATCTGAGTGATGCCAGAGCTAATGATGGCATAGTTGAAGTTGGAGAGTTGGAAATTGTTCCTCATATTCAGGAGGATGAGTTTGAGCATGAGAAAATCAGTGAAGAGGGTGATGAAATGGATGATAGGGAGGAGTTGCCGGCTGTTATAGCAGTTGAACCTCCTGTTGTCAATTCAGAATGGGATGATGGCATTGATATTAGTCTTCATCAAGAATTTGCGACTAGAGAAGAAGTGAGGGATTTAGTGGACAAAGGTGTGCATTCCAATTGTTTTGAGGTTGATATACAGAAGTCGAATCCTCGGGTTTACATATTGAAATGTCGTGGGGCTGGATGCATATGGTATTTACGAGCTGCAAAGCTGAAGAACTCTGATTTTTTCTCTATCAGAACGTATAGAAAGATTCATACGTGCTCTCGTGGAGATGCAAGTGTCATGAAGAAGAAGAAAAGAGGCACACCAAGCTTGGTCGCATCAGTGGTGCACTCTGATTATCCCGGCAAATACAAGACTCCGGATCCAAAGACTCTCATAGATTTGGTGCAGAACAAGCTGGGTGTTAAGGTTTCATATTCTACGGCTTTGAGAGGGAAAAATAAAGCTTTGAGTGATTTACGTGGTAACCCGGAGGAGAGTTTTGCTAGGCTGCCATCTTACTTGTACATGTTACAAAGGATGAATCCTGATACCATTACACGATTAGAAGTGGATGAGAAGAACCAGTTTAAGTATATGTTCTTTGCGCTCGGAGCTTGCATCGAAGGGTTCAAGGCGATGAGGCAAGTGATAATAATGGATGGAACTCACCTGAAGGGTGTGTACAAAGGAGTGCTTCTCATTGCCACTGCTCAAGATCCAGATCATCATCATTATCCCCTTGCTTTTGCAGTAGTAGATGGTGAGAAAAATGCAAGCTGGGAGTGGTTTTTAACTATATTAAAAACTTTGATACCAGATGATCCTCAGCTTGTATTTTGTACTGATAGAAACCAAAGCATCATCAAGAAAGTACACGAGGTATACCCATTGGCGATCCATGGATATTGCAATTATCACTTGTCTAATAATGTCAGCGGAGCTTGCAGCAATGTTAACAAGAAAGGGGTTGCCAAAAAATTTAGAAGTATTGCTGGTATTTACAGTGAGGTGGAGTTCATCAAATGCTACAACGATTTCAGGAAAATGTATCCTCAAGCGGCCGAGTATCTAGATGACAGTGTTCATGAGACAAAATGGGCAAGATGTAAATTTCCGGGAGAAAGGTACAACATAGACACAACCAACACTGTTGAATCTATCAATGGTGTTTTGAAGGAACCAAGGAAATATGCGTTGTTGCCAATGCTTGATGTGATCGTGGAAAAGATAACAGAATGGTTCAACAAATACCGTCTATTATCTCTACGCGTACCAGAGAGGCAGATACTAATCCCACATGTGCATGGGATATTGCATCACATATATCCTTCGGCTAAAAAGCTGAAGGTGACCGAGCTAAATACATTTGAAGGTCACTACAATGTGCTTGGCGAGGATGGTCATGGTTATTTGGTTGATCTGAGCAACAAAACATGCTATTGTAGGTGTTTTGATATTGATCGGTATCCTTGTGTGCATGCACTTGCTGCCATCATGGCGCGTGGAGAAATGGCTGAACATTATTGTTCTAGGTATTACTGGATGGAGCAGTGGACTTTGGCATATTACAGGACAATATATCCAGTGCCTCATCATTCAACATGGGAAAGTTCTGAAATTCCTGAGGAAATCCGATATCAGGTTGTCCTCCCTCCGTATGTGGAGAAAAAAAAAGGAAGACTACAAGTTACTAGATTCCCATCTGCCGGAGAATATCGGAGGAAGAGAAAGAAGAAGTTTCCACCATTGATTGGTGAAAACGAAGAAAGTGGCAGTGATGGCACTGACAGTGATAGCAGTGGTAGTGACAGCAGTGACAGCAGTGGAAATGAGAACGAATGAGGTGACAACGAAGGAAGTGGTAACGAAAAAAATGATGAATGAGTCTCATTTGTGTTGTAGAATTTATTTGTGTGCTGTGGAACTTATTTGTGTTGTAGAATTTATTTGTGTGCTGTGGAACTTATTTGTGTTGTAGAATTTATTTGTGTGCTGTGGAACTTATTTGTGTTGTAGAATTTATTTGTGTGCTGTGGAACTTATTTGTGTTGTAGAATTTATTTGTGTGCTGTGGAACTTATTTGTGTTGTAGAATTTATTTGTGTGCTGTGGAACTTATTTGTGTTGTAGAATTTATTTGTGTGCTGTGGAACTTATTTGTGTTGTAGAATTTATTTGTGTGCTGTGGAACTTATTTGTGTTGTAGAATTTATTTGTGTGCTGTGGAACTTATTTGTGTTGTAGAATTTATTTATGTGTTGTGAAACTTTATTTATGCATTATGTTGTTTCAATCAGGTAATACAGGTGCAACATGGTAAAACTTGATAAAATATAACACTCATATATTTGTGTTGTCTTACTGGTACAACTCGTAAAACTCAAATAGGTTCGACTGGTAAATCTAGGACAACTATGTCTAATTTACTAAAATAGGATCTACTAGTATAACTAGTACAACTGTGCAGGTTGTAAAATTTAAATATTCTTTTGGGTGTTCCCTATTAAAAAACCAATCAAATAGTCTAATTTTTAAGTGTTTGGAAAGGTGTCTTTGTGTTTTGTATTGTGTTCTTTTTTTTTTTTTAGATTTCTAACTCCATCACAAAAGTTTGTTTGATCTACCTTATACTTTTAAGGTTTGTTAACTTGTTTGTCCACTTATTTTTTACAAAACATACATGACAAGTATTTTCACAATAGTGATGATTTCATTGTATCCGGGCAAGCATATGTAAACATACAACAGTGGTACAACTAAGGTAATTGTATTTTTTATATGGTACAACTAATATTTT
>NC_027752.1:18616739-18628321 GCF_000695525.1 Brassica oleracea var. oleracea
ATAACTAATATGCTTATGGAAAACATAATTCATATACCTCCAAAGGGATGACAAACCCAGGAAATGTCCACTGCATATTATTCTCTGGGAGCCCTTTAGCGAAATGATCCCTCAAGTGGAAAATCTCCTTCATGCAATCATCAAATGTGTAACGGCCCCATGGAAACTTGTTGCAAAAATCCAGATCATCTACTGCCTGGAGAATGAAAGGCTCAATGAAGTATGCATTTCTTGTCCTTCCTCTTATTACTCTGGTCAAAAAATAAAGAACCGCCATCTTCAGACGCTCATCACTACCATCATCAGCTTCCATCTTCTCAAGCTTCTCTAAGACATCCGCTTCTGTCACTCTCAGACCCTGTTTCTTCCTATTCTTCTCCTTAGTCTTCTTCTGCAAGTGCTTAAAATGCTTTGTTGCAAACTTCATCTTCCCTTTTCTCGGATAGTTTTCAGGGTATGATCCGCAGTATAAACCAGAGAGGAGGGCATGTTCCCTGATAGAGTATCTAATTGGAACACCGTTTACCCCAAACCAAGCTTGCCGCTCCTTTCCTGTATGCATACAACGAAGTAGCAACATCCACAATCCCTGAACCTTTCTTTTCTCGCAACAATCCATGTGGAATAAATGCTTGAACTGAGGGTGATTCTCAAACCAACTCTTCTCTGACTCCTTAAAGTCTTTAATCGTCTCCAGAAAATCGTGTTGGTGGCACCTTGAGGAGAGCTTGCAAGCCGTCCAATAATCACTCGGCTTGAAGAAAAAACCAACAGGTCTCATTGGTTCTACGGCCATATTCTCCTCCCCAGCCTGAAGACACAAATAAGAACACTAAATACACTGAATAAATATCCGAGTTACACAACACAAAATCACTTAGTTGTACCAGTTAAATTAGTTGTACTAAAAATAATATTACTAGTTGTACTAGTAAACCTAGTTATACGACATTTGTTAAACCAGTTATACATCAATAAAACCATATACTTAAACAATACTCAGTTTAATTAGTTAACCTAGTTATATTGTTAATAGTTGTATCACTTACCAGTTCCTCATTTTTCACTCTTTTAGTTATACTAATTATACGATACTCAGTTGTATAAGTTAAACTAGTTATACTTTTCATAGTTGTACCAGTTATAAATTCCAGTGAATATGTTTTACAACATATTATTACCAGTTGAACTAGTTTCATTCTTTTATTTGTTAGTTCAACTCTATGATAAATATTTCTAAAATCATTTCAAGTTGACTTGTTTACCGTTCTTGGCGCGTCATTGTCAATGGTAGCAGATCCAATGGCGGCCTCAGGTGGGTTTGAATCACTGTTGTTAGATCCAATCTGCTCACGGTTCCTATGTGTTAGTTCAATATTATCATAAAAATTCCAAAACTATTTTAAATTGATTTGTTTACCGTTCTTTGCGCTTCATTGTTAATGGCAGCCTCTGGTGAGTGTGACTCTCTGTTGGGATCCTCTCTGTTGTTAGAAGTTATTGGAGCTTGCAGTGGATTCTCCGCCTCACTGGGTGTTTGAGTAGGTGCTTTTTGTGGCTCAATCGGAAATGATGGGCTTGGCGTACCCTCTCTATCATCCTGAGAAAGCAATTCCGCTGATGGTGCCGGGGAATGATCGGGATCGGAATGTTGTTCTGGTGAAGATGCGGTCCGACGCCGCTTGGTTGGATTGGATGAAGACTCCGACGAAGACGAGTCTTGCTTCCTCTTCTTTTCTGCGGTTTCAGTTTTCTTCTTTGCTGCATCTCTTTTTTTTTCACGGCTTCTCTCCTCCTCTTCACCGCTGCAACTTTCTTCTTCTCCGCCGCAGACTTGTTCTTCTTCTTCTTCTCCGGCGCACCTTCCTTGTTTGTTTTTCCGGCGAAGCGAGTCTTAGGAGCCATAGTTTTTCAATGAGTGACACGAAACAGAGAAATAGATGAGATTCAAGGGACCAGCTTCAAGATGATTGTTACAGAGTTTGATTAGTGAGGGGAGATTGAGGGAGATAGTGATTTGAGATTGTCGATTGTGTTTGGATTTGTGTTTCTTGATTACGTCGAAGAAAAAAAATTAGGGATTTAGGGGAAAACAGATGGATCGGATCGGGTTATTAGTAATTGGGTGGGTAGAGTGGTTGGGTTTGTAAATATGTTGAAATTTTAGGTTTTCTGGTATTTTCAGCAGAATTTCTATTTATTATTAGTTCATTAAAGAATTAGAAATAGAAGTGTCATATTCCAAATTTTTGTGTGCCCATTTGGTCCATCTCAGCATTTGATTCAAAATAAACCGACCAAAACTCATAAACATCGTCTTTTCCTCTTTCTCACCTTCGCCAGTTTTCTATGTTTCTTCCCCAGTCTATCTAAGCCATAAATTGAACCTCTAATAACATAAACTTTTGACTTGCTTCATTATCGTCTCCACCTCTCTCCTTAACGGTATATACTACGAAAATCAATCATAGTATTCTAACCTCCTGCTTTGTTTGATTGCTTCCATGTCAGTCGGCTTCCTTAAGATATATCGGATTCTACTTCTTCCCTGGAAAATTGAAGGTGCTTCCTCTTTTTTTTTCCCTCTCTCTTACTTCTTGATTGTTTTCATAACTAAATTGGATATGCGATTCGATCTAATTTAGGGCTTTAATATCAATTATTATCCCAATTTCGTTCATATCACAACACTGTTTCTGGGTTCTAAAGGGGTTTCGAGTGAAGATGAAGGAGATGCAGGCAATAGAGACGTCACAGCCGACGGTGGCTCCGCCGGCGGTGCACAGCCGACAGCTAGGAGCTCAGCTGTCGGGAAGCATGAGTTTTAGCAGCCAAATGACGAAGGAAGACGAGGAGATGTCGAGGACGGCTTTGTCTGCTTTCAGGGCGAAAGAAGAGGAGATCAAGAAGAATAAGATGGAGATTAGGGAAAGGGTTCAAGCTCAGCTTGGTCGTGTCGAAGAGGAGACTAAGCGTCTCGCTTTGATCCGTGCGGTATAGCATCTTTCTCTTCCTAATCTTTTTTCTTTTTGAGAATTGTGCTTTAATTTTGTTTCTGACATAGAAAAAAAACAAATTAAGATATAAAAATTGGACATATGGGGGTTTATTGCAGTGAAGCTATGTGGTTTTGATTCATGTTTAGGGGGAGATTTGTAGGACCCCAAGTATTGAAATTTTCAAGATCTGACATTTACATTGAACAAAAAATAGCTTCTTTTTTGTTTTTTTTTTTAATTATAAGTAAAGATTGGGACTTTTGTGAGTGTTTCCACTTTTGTATCACTAATTGTAAAACCCATTTGGTAAAAATGAGATTTGTGGATCAAAGTTCTTTCCTTTTTATGAAAACTACCATGATTAAGAAGTTTAATGGTTTGAATTGTATATTTAGGAACTTGAAGGTTTAGCTGACCCCATGAGGAAAGAAGTTGCTTTGGTCAGGAAGAAGATTGATTCTGTCAACAAAGAGTTAAAGCCTTTGGGTCATACTGTTCAGAAAAAGGTATGGCCATTGCACATAACCAAATCCATTATATGTCTGGTTGAGGATTATTATTAAGATGCTAACCTGGTGTGTAGGAACGAGAGTACAAAGAAGCTCTTGAAGCATTCAACGAAAAGAACAGGGAGAAGGTGCAGCTAATCACCAAGCTTATGGAGCTTAGTCAACTAATTCTAAAATCCTTTTTTTTATTATCGAATATAGTAATTGGAGCTCGTGTTTGAATAATTGGTTCAAGTGTTTTAGTTGTTAGTATCTTCTTCTCTGGTTATGGTTCTATGTTTGTCTAAATATATCTGCGAGTCTTGAGCTTAGTTAGTGGTTTTTCAACTCCGACCAACAAAATTTAACAAAAATTACAACACGATCTTTGAATTTTAAAACATATGGTTTATTATTTTTAATTTTAAGTAGTTTTTTAAAAATATTTATAAAATAAAAATATATTTTAATATAAAATAATTTTACTATAGACTTACTATTCTAATGTTTCAATATAATTTGAATATTTCCTTTGTTTTATAATATAATGGTTTAAAAGTATTTTTTGTTTCACTATATAAATTGTTTTTATATTTCAACGTAACTTTATATTTATTAGATATTATGTGGCCAATTAAATTATGTAAATTACTGTGTAATTGATTAAATTTATATATTAAATGACAGTTTTCTAAAATAATAATTTTTAAATATTACAGATTTTAATTAAAACTGATTACATTTTGAAACAAATAGAATCATCTATAAACTAACTATATATATATATATGAGGAAAAAATTGTAAAGTGATATCACCTTGAATTTCTCTCATTACGTGAATTCCTAATTGGAAGGAGATAATCAACATCTAATATTATGTTACTCTCAGTATATTAGAAATGGTCGAACCGTAAACCAATTAAGGATGATGTAAGGAATACATAAATATGTATTTTCAGTTATCACAAATATAGAATCAATTGACAACAACTTAATTATGTCCAGCGTAGGACAACAGAGAAGAGTTTTCATACCTTCTAATATTATAATATCTCACTATATTAGTGGCTAAATCAGTTTTTTCTAACACAAATACTCACTTCATTCTTGGAGTTTAAGCTTTTCTATCTGATGATATTAGTAGTTTGATCCCAAAAAAGAAAATGGTCGAACTGTACATTGTAATTGGAGAAAAAAACAAACAAAAATCAACCGAATACTTTTAAGGTATATGAAACAAAAATTTAAAATATCAATTCTCTGCAATTAAAGAATAAAGCAATAAAATTGTAAAAATACAAAATAAAATAAAAAATATACACATAAATAAAGATTTAGTAAAATAAAATCGTAATATAATTTCCACAATTGATAGTGCTCAGTTACACTAAAAAGTCTAAATTTACAACATACACAGTTTTATTTACATCTTTAAACCTATTATCTAATTAAAATGATTCTAAGAAAAGTGTCAGCATGAAGAGTCAGAAACTATACGATAAAATATAATACATAACGTTAAAAATACATTATCACTGATCACTAAAAAAATCATGTTAGTAGTAATAAAAATGAAATGACAACACATTTATTAAAACCATACAACGGCACACAACAAGGTGTTATTAAATATACAAGCTACAAATTAAATATGCTCAACGCAAACACACATAAAAATGAGACATCATATTTGGATATATTTAAATAAATAATTTTAAATATATTATATTCTTGATAATTTTAAAATTACTTAAAAAGAAAACTAAATTATTAAAAATTAATATACAAATAAAACTAAAGCAATATTTGGTAATGTCAAAATAATAAATGAATAAAAAAATATATTAGGTTAATAAAATAGATTTTAGATTTTAAAGAATTTTAATTCATGTAATATTACAAAATTCAAAATTTGTTTATTACAATTAATATTTTACCATTAGATATATTAAAATAATATTCTAGATCGATATTCAATTGTTAGTTTTCAACTATTACACGTAAAAAATATTATTAAGTACGTTTTTTTTTTTGAAAAGGGGGATTTATATTTTAAGCAGGTTATTGGAGTACTTTTTATTTTCGTTAATTTATTCGAGATGAGATTCCAATCTTTTAAATTAAGATAATTTACGTTCTATACATAATTATATTTTTTGTACATAACTCTAAAATTTCGGACTTTATTCTTCATATTTTATTAGTTAATTGTGTTACATATAATATAAATACTTACTTCAAACTAAAAAAAAAAATCAAATTTGAAAATTAGTTATATATAATTTAATATACAAAAATTTACATAGAAATAAAAATGATAAATGTAACAAATTTAAATATATTATCCGCGCTATGCGCGGAGAAAGGATCTAGTTGAAATAAAAATAATTTATGTCGTGTTGTACAAGAACCACGCCGAGGTTTTAGGAAAAGTCAGAGATGCCAAATTATTAGTCTCAATTTTAATAACATAATATTAAATGATATGAGCCACCAATAAGATATTTAAATGCAGTCAGCCAATAATATATAAATATAGTTTGCCAAATTGTGGCTATAATTCTGTTGAATGGAATATTGTAGCCACATTGCTTCACGCAGCAATACATTTCAATGTATTCAACCAATATCAAATCCAAAGTAGGAAAATTATAGCTTTCCTTGTCAAAACAATTAGATAGTTGGTGTATATCAAAAATTTTATTGAAACTTATCAAATTATTACTTAATGTAACGGGTACTTTTTCTATAACTTGTTTTTTTTTTTGTTACACACTTTTTATAACTTCTACAACAATTAATTAATTATAACGTTTGCGACTTTGGTTCCATCTTTGATCCGATTATGTAAGCCAGCTTTTGTTTTCAAATGTGTGTTTAAATTACACCGTATGGTGTTTGTGAGCATTTTTCTTATATGAGTATATTTCTTCAAATGACAAAAAACTCCTATTTGAACCGAAAAAAAAAACGTTTTCCTATGGAAAAGAAAGAATACTATGCATATGTTGTACAAAATATTTTCGATAGAAGAGAAAAATAAAGAAAATCGTGATAATGATATAAATCTTTTACTTTTTTTCCTTATTAAATATTTCGTTTGCGTAACACTGATTGGATGTTCAGTCCATATATCCCATTTAACTTGTGTTGTCTCTAGTTGATAAGATCAGCGCAACGAAAGGGTAAACTTTGATCAGTAAACGATAACCATCACACATAAATAAGATTATCTACATGATTAGAAATCAGATTTGAACAATAAAAAAAAAACATGATTAGAAATCAGAATTTAAATTATTATATATGCGTTATTGATGCTGCTTTTGTTGGTGAAGGAAAAGGGTGATAAGAGCATGATTATTGGGGGTTTTTAGAGTAAGTTTTTTAGCGGAATATAAAAACCCGTCTCTTAACTTTTAACTAAAAAAGTTAAAAACTGGCTCTTAAAACTCTTATTTAAGAGAGCCGGTTCTTAGCTTTTTTAGTTAAAAGTTAAGAGACGGATTCTTATATTGCGCTAATAACTCCTAACTCCTAATAACTCCTAACTTTAATTTTAATTTTAATATTGGACATAGTTCCGGCTCGTACTTTGGTGTACTTAATTATTGAGAGTCTTTCGAATTGCATCGAAAACAATGCACTATATGCATGTACATACAACATATGCATATGCACACCAAGATGCCTAAACATCCATAAAGTTATAAACATAAATAAAGAAGAAAAGAAGAAGTGGATATGTATCTTATGAATTAGATAAGTGGCAGCTCTTTTAACAGTGGTATAATATCCCTTTTCAATACTCATATATACATGATATATACAGGGCCGACCCTGAGAATTTTGAGGCCCAAGACCATTTAGTAAAGAGTTTAAAATTTTGGGGGCCTAAAAACTTTTTTTTTACAAATTGGAAGCCTATTTACATATAAAAATTTTCAAAAATTTTGGGGGCCCAAGGCGAATGTTTCATTGGGCTTGGCCCAGGGCCGGCCCTGGATATATACAGCAATAAAATGTTATAGCTAATAATCTAGTGAAATTGCATCCCATATACACAACTTTTCCCATAATTAACTCAATATCCTAAATTCCACACCATGATATCTTTGTTCATAGACACACAACTTATCACATCATGTGTATTTACCTAATTTCCAATTTTTTTTGTAGTTTTTAAGCTAATTGACTCAATAATCTAAACAATCAATATACATAGCAAACATATATGTAGTACCATGTTAAGATGATCATAAAAGTTGTATCTAGATTCAATAGCTGAGAAATCAAGATCTATAACCTATTCAAATTGACAAATACGATGAATAAGATAGATGTACATTAGTATTACATATTTGACAAATATATTAAAAACTGAATTAAATTTGGCATAAAACTTGAACTGGAGTTTAATTTTGCATATATAAGACCTAATCTGATTTTCATGCATGCGACACTAATACACTTTTTAGTTTTTATGAATGGAAAAGTTCTTGAAAAGGATGGAGATAAACTTTAGAACCAAAACAAATTTTGAAATGAAGGGTTTGATCATATACGTTCCCATTTGCTTGTTCACACACTACACCACCCAATGAACCTAATCATCTTCCAATCATTTGAATACATTGTAAAGAAGGTTTTTGAACATTGGTGAATAAAGACAAAAAATAAATAAAACAAGTGTATACTAATAATTTACCTAACCCCATCTTCAAAGTTGAAAACACTTAATAGAAAAATTATATATCATAAACAAAGGGTGTGATCATATGTAACCATTGCCTTATAGTCAAATTATTAGCTATTAAAATAACAATCGATAGGGGTCCATCTCTCAATGATAGGGATATAAATATTATTATTGTTAAAATAACAAGTACTAGAGATTAACTTGACATATGCTCGCACGTCCTCTTTCATACACAACCCCTCTTCGTCTCCACGACTCCACCTTCTCTTATCTCTCTCTACTTCTACTCCTCTTTTTCCTTCTGCAACTCAGATATTTTCAAAAGCGATCAAGATCAACGAAATATCTGATTCTTGGTCGATATCATTGACCGACACTTCTTTCCTCTTTTAACTACTTGTAAATATAGTACAATATATAGTATATAGAAAATATAAACATGAAGCGAGGTCTAGATATGGCGAGAAGCTACAATGATCACGAAAGCAGTCAAGAAACAGGACCCGAATCACCAAATTCTCTAACCTTCAACGCTACCATCTCTTCTCAGTCACATAAACGAAGGTGAATCAATAAACACATCTTTGATTCAAATTACAAATAATTTAATGAAAAAGCTTAGCATTAAAAGTATATTTCATATATTGATGTACTTGTTAATTAACTACAGTAGGAGATCCATAGAGAAGAGAGTAGTGAACATACCGATGAAAGACATAGAGGGTTCTCGGCACAAAGGCGACACAACTCCACCGTCAGATTCGTGGTCTTGGCGTAAGTACGGCCAAAAGCCCATTAAGGGATCTCCTTACCCTAGAGGTTATTACCGTTGTAGTAGCACAAAAGGTTGTCCGGCAAGGAAGCAAGTCGAGAGAAGCAGAGACGATCCAACGATGATTCTCATCACTTACACCTCTGAGCATAACCATCCTTGGCCTCTCGCTTCCTCTTCTAGAAACGGACCCAAACCTAAAACCGAGCCAAAACTTGAACCAGAAGTACTGCCCGAGGTGGAGCGGGAGGAGGAGGATGATGATAATAATAAGTTTATGGTTCTTGGGAGAGAGATCCAAACAACGCCGTCTTGCGTCGTTGATGAGTTTGCTTGGTTTAGTGAGATGGAGACCACGTCTTCGACCATTCTTGAGAGTCCGATATTTTCAGCAGAGAAAAAGACAGCTGTCTCGGCGTCGGCGGATAAGGTGGCGGTGTTTTTCCCGATGGGGGAAGAGGATGAGTCTTTGTTCGCCGATCTCGGCGAGTTACCGGAGTGTTCGGCGGTGTTTAGTCACCGGAGTAGGGTAGTGGGGTCACAAGTGGAGATCTTTTGACACGTGTTGGTATTTTATTGGATATTATCGTTGCTCACATGGGAAGCGTTGTACGCACGGCGGTTTTTGTTGTTTTTTTAAGCTTCTCAACGGTAAACAATAACTCATCATAAGACTGTCTCCAGTCTCTATACACTTGTCGTTAAAAAAAAGTATGATTCGATTTTGTAATTTCCACTCTACTCTTTGAATATTGTCTTTTTCTCTATTTATATGATTTTACGTACTTAGATCATGAGATACCACTTAACGAGAGAAAATGCTAATAAATTTGATATCATAGTAGAGATTAAAACAAACATATTTTTCGGAACTTCATCTTGAAACTTAAGAATTGTTGGTACATGATTACATACGTGATTTTAATAAACTTTACGCGAAGAATAATAGCACAGCTGAACAAAAGAATTGATTAGTTGTTATATGATTCACGTTACTTTGCCTGCCAAACTCTCTGTAATTACTATTATTAAAGTCTGTATAATAGAGCTTTTATATGTTCACATTAACTGTAGTTCTGACTTTAGAGGGTTTTTTTTATTTTAAAAAATTGCGGCAGTCCAACCTCTACATAATTTTGTAGTATGTATATTTAAGCGTAGTAGTCTACGTAGAGGAAGATAATGGTGTGCATTTTAAAATGCAGGATTACGAAACTATAATAGAATATATTGTGATGACTACTATACTAAAGAGATCTACATTTTGGTAATGATTTAAGCATATATATATATACCGTGAAAATTATATGGGTTTTAGAACAGATTAAGGTGTTAATACATTCTAATATCCTTTCCAACCTCCTTGGCAAGTAACACAGATAAACTTGTATCAAAAGAACACAAACTTCCATTCGAAGAAAAATCAATTAAATGGAAAGAAAATCGAAAATTCTTAGCCAAACCCCAGGAACCACCGATGACTTTTAGAACAACTTTTTCTTGCTTTAGTCATCATCGTTTACACCGCTTTCTTTGTCGTCTTTTTCACCACCCCTGCCCGACCCCCACGAACCTTTATTTTCATCAATGTTTCCCATGATCTTATTTGTAGACTATATCACAAGAAAGTATGAATTTTGTAAACATTCTATTATTTTATATAGGATTGTTGGCGCTTATATCATATACTAAGAAAACAACAATATTGGAGAAATTTCTCTTCTTGATATTAAAGTTCAATGATATTAAATGTACACTAGATCAGCGATCTTAATTTACATAAGATTAGATTTATTATGATCGTAAGCCAAGCCATAAAAGTTCAAACCGCATGCAACATTTTCATCTTTTCAACCGATTGATTTTGAGCTGGAATTTTGCATAATATATACATGCCATCTATCCAGGCCAGTTAAAGAAATGGCATTTGGTCTGAAATAAAAAAGCAAAAAAACACTAAATATTATGTATACATGTTTAAAATCTGACATTATAAGTTAATATCTATATATATACGTAATTTTTAATACTAGCCCATTGGTTTTGTATCAAAACTTTACTAGTTATTACGATTACTCTTATCGAGACGATGGTTCTTATCGACCGAAAATCTCGAAAATTTAGGACATCTATACTCGGTCGAGCGAGTTTAATACGACATTTATACCCGGTCGAAAGGGTTAAATAGAGAAGTTATATTAATTAAAGGTTTAGGGTTTTAGGATATGAGTTATGTTACCATGTTAAATTCGGATTTGTTATAAATTTCTAACTTAAAACAAATTAGTAATCAGTGGTTTGATTATAACTAGTTACTAGGTTAAGACTTGCGCGGGATCAACATTATATATATAAATTATTATATGTATTAAATATTTTTACATATTATAAAATAATAAATATATTTTAAATAATTAAAAGTCAGTAACTATTAAAAATATAATTAAATTGGTGCGAACATATAAATCAATTGTATTAATCCAATTTTTTTTATTTGATAGGATATGTTATTAAATTTAAATGATACTAACATAGATAATATATTTTAGTATATTTTTAATATTAATGTCTATTAAATGATGATTTCTACTCATATAGTTTTTTGATCATTTGTATCTTTTATA
>NC_027752.1:18629268-18632662 GCF_000695525.1 Brassica oleracea var. oleracea
GCCGTTTGTAAAAATTCAAAATATAACATATACATAAAAATCTAAATTTTTATTATATGGTTATTGTGGTTGTTTAATTTATTTAATAGCTTAAAATTAAACAAATATGATAGAAGATACACTATTTTTTATCAAATTTCTATTATTCAAAATCAGTAATTGCCATATATATTTTAGCCACATTAGGCAATTCCGTAAATTTTATTTAACGAAATAATAAAGTACATTAATGATGAATTTATTGTTAGTTTAATAAAAAGCTTATTATATAATTAGATGGACCAACATATTTCTCTAATGATTCTAAGAATCATTCTAGTGATGACATGTGGCTACAAAAAAAAGTTGTAATGTTTCTCAAATAATATATAGGGGATATATTATTTAATGTACCTTAAAATTTTCGATACGGTATATATATGTATCCCTAATAAATTGCTGCAACGGAGAACATCTATACGACTACAAGTTGTACAAAGAAATGAATGCCAAGTTTGGGCTTTGGATCCCGCTATATTTTGGGTATTTTACTTTATGAAAATTGATTCAATATAAATCAGTGCAGTGAGGGAGTATTGAGACTCTTTTTTATCTTTCGGCTCTTGTGTGTTGGGCCTAAACTACGTTAATTGAATTTTAAATTTTTTTTTGTCAACAAAGTATTTAAATTCTTTCATTTGTTTACTATAACCGCCGTCCAAAAATGTCATCATCGTTATTAAACAAGAATAGATCTTTCGGCCCAGCCAGAGATTGAATTTTGTTTACTCTTCTATGAAAGTGCACATGCACGTACGGTTAGTACTATCCATTATCCAATTGAGCAAATGATGGGACGAGACGAGACGACACAACAAAATAAAAATGAAAAACGTCATTTTGTTTTAGTTAAAATGAAAATTTGACAATACCTTTACAAAAACTAGTGTTTTGATTTTATTTTTTCCATTTCTTTCATCGACCAACACCCGTACGTTTTTTTGTGAGAAATTACTCGTACGTGTTTAACCAGAAGAGAAACAAAATGCTTGGAAATGAAAGTTTTTTTGTGACAAAAGGCACAAACTAATATTTCATGTCAGATATCAGAGATACCTTAGCCACCGACATCAATCACCAATTCAGGTCCCATTTTTCTCACCTAAAGTCAGCAAATGCTACAGTGAGAGACCGTTATGTGTTCTTAGTAGTTGAGAAAAATTGTGCCACCAATTCTTATACTCTATTCGTTCTAGAACATACGATGTTTTAGAGAATTTTTGATGTTTTAAAATAGATAATGTTTTGATATTTTTATATTAATCTTAATTTTATAAAAAACTGTGTGCTAGACTGCTAGTGATGTTTTATACTTATTTTAATGATTGGTTAAATTAATTTTTTGTTTATATTTTTAATGTTACTTTTTTAAAAAAAATGTATATCTTATTTCTTATACAAATATCCAAAACATCAAGTATTTTAGAAAAGAAAGAGTAATAATTAAAAATACTACACGTAGGTTGAGATCGAACTCGGCTACCTTATTTTCATTATTTGACATTGTTTTCATTTTCGAAGACAAAGGGCTATAAATTATTCATGATATTTCTTTTTTTTTTGTCAACATGATATTTCTTTAAAATGGCGCAATATTTACTATTAGACTAGACCATATAAATTACAATATCTGCGAAGCAACTATTGTCGGCAGCCCATAACTTGTTTGCTTAATTCACCTTTTTATATGTATATCGTGTAACAGTGTGTGATAGGTTGTGCAAAGCGAGATCAAACACGTCGTCTCTTGTATTTTAGAAGCTCCGAAGTCAAATATACATCATGAAAAAGAGAAATATTCGTTATGTCAATTAGTATGACTTTGTAAAACAATTGAGACTTTTACTCAGTTCCAAGCTTTAAGCCTTTAACATTAAATTTAATTTGCACCAAAAAAAACATTAAATTTAATATATGAAAAGGAAAATAATTAAAACGAGAATATTTGTTGCACAAGACAATTCGACTATTTACTATACTTTGCCAAAGTCTAAAACATATATTATTCCGTCTAATAAATCAATAAAGACAAATCTTACCCAAAAAGGTTTGGGATGTGGGGTTTATGCATTAGAAATGATACCCCCATTATAGAAAGTATAAAGATAATTAAGATTGGCATCACCTATATAGATTTCTTGTCGCTGAGATTTTGTGAAGAGGACTGAAAGAAAGTGATAAGCGGTGATTTAGTAGTTGAATAATTTATCTTGAATTCGACTCTTCCATATATATGGGGGAAGAATTTGGATATTAATACGTAATTGTCGTGTGTTTAAGCAAAGATATATAAGCGTTTATTTTGTCAATGGTATCACTTCTAACATTTTAAACGTCGTTTCACTAGATATACACATACATCAAAACGATTTTATGTTCACTATAATTTTCGTGTGATAGTTTTGCTTTTTTTTTTTTTTTTTTTGAACTGATAGTTTTGCTTTTTTCATCATTCGACTTCTAACAGTTCTACTTTTTTGGTAAACAGTATACATCATCTCTTGTGTGTGGTACTAGTTTTAAACACATTGCTGGGACTGGTAATTTATAGAGTAAACGAGAGAGATATTAAAAGTAAAAACGAGAGGAAAATATTCTTTGTCAACAAAAAATGAGAGGAAAATATTCTTTGTCAACAAAGAAGAGATCAACAAAGAAGAGAGAGGAAAATTTAGGCCAACTGATCACTGTTCACTGGCCGGAAAAATGAATAAAATAATGAACAAAAATTTAATTGAAAAATGAGTAAACAGAAATATAAGAATTTATGTTCAATTCATTCTCCACCAAAATTAGAGAAGAAAAAAAATTTCATAATTTTTTTTCATTTTTAAAGAAATGAGAGGAATTGAGTAGGATCCATATACGTCTCTAATTTGACAAAAAAAATCAACGTGATTGGTCAAAAATGGAAGAATAAGAATTTTATCATTATTTTTTTCATAAAATATGGTTACCAATTAAAACCTTGAAATGGAAGGAGAGAAAAAAAAAATAGTATTACTTTTACCAAAAAAAAATGGGAAAATTACCAAATATAACTCACAACTTGATTTCAAATGCAAAAGTAAACTCAAACTTGAATCAAATGCAAAAGTAACCTAAAATGCAATGGAAATTACAACCAGCCCTTTAGAAACAAAAAAAAAAACGAAATTCTTTTACGTTTGTAACCCCCGTAAGTCGTTTGGACTAGTTCTACTTAGAAAAAATTTAAAAATTTTGTAAAAAATATTTTGATAAGTGAAAAATTGAAATCATGTAATTAACATATGTTTTAAGAGATATAAATTAAGATATAACAAAAGTTAATTGTTTTCAACATAGATGAGTGAAAGTAGCGAGTCATGATATT
>NC_027752.1:18632790-18633007 GCF_000695525.1 Brassica oleracea var. oleracea
TATAGTAAACACTATTTAAGTATAACTACGGCTTTATAACGTGGTTAGTTAGTTAATTTAGTCAATTTAGTTTAGGGGTTAAATTTAGGGTCTGGGACAACTTATTAGTAATTCGTCTAATGTACAATATTCAACAGACGACTTACTAGTAAGTCGTCCAAAACGGACCAAACCTTTAATTTTACAATGTACTTTTAAACCTAACCGGATTATTTAC
>NC_027752.1:18633083-18633307 GCF_000695525.1 Brassica oleracea var. oleracea
AGGTGATTTCCGTCGATTCTCTCTAATCCATCGTTCTCACCGCCGGTTATCTCTCCGCCGTTATCACCGTCGTTCTCACCACCGTTCTCACAGTCGCTTCTTCTATATAAGATCTGAGAGGAAATCCTAGCGCGCATTCTCTCAGAGGCGTCTCGTTGAACTCCGCCGCCGGTAAGTTATATCTCTTACTGTCGAGTGATTGATTGAGGAAAAGATGAACATAA
>NC_027752.1:18633836-18635457 GCF_000695525.1 Brassica oleracea var. oleracea
TGATACCCCGTGATTCTTTTTTATTTTATTAACAACCATGTTGGATTCCCATCTTTTATATGTTTTGGGAAATTTGTTTTTTAAACCATATTTCTATCGTTTCAAATCTATACTATTATGTTAAAAATATGTCTACAAACCATGCTACAATAACTTTAGCAATATTAAATTCGAATTTTGGTTTGGTTTCAAATTTTTAATTGTGTTTTTGTACATACAGATGATAATATCCAAAGTAAAACATGATATATCATGCATAATTTGATTTAGTTTGATTTTGGCTTCAATTTAAATTCTAATTTTAGTCATATATGATTTTTTTTTTAATTTTAAAATTGTTGAGATTTGATTCAGATTTAAATTTGGTTAATGAAATCTTTTAAACTATGTTAGTATATAATTTGGTTTTTGTATTGAATATTTTGTATTGAGCACTATTATTTCAAGAAACAAATTATTCAAAAGATTTTTTTTGAAATACCCTAAATTGGATACCAACTTTCAAAAATAACATAACATTATTTTTAAAGTTTAATGATTATTATTTAGAATTAATATTTTGGGGATAAGATTAAGTTTACAAACTTATATAAATAATCTTTTAACATTTATAAATGATTTAAAGAGTTAATTTTATATTAATGAAAACAATTATTATTCAAAAGTAAATTTGAAAAAATAAAATAAAACTCGAGGTAAAGTTACTGTCATTCTCGCCTATCACCACTATTCAGATAGTTAGAAAAATGTAGGGACAGTTTCCTTAAATTAGTTATGTTCAGGGACTTAAATTTAAAAACATCGCCGGAAAAAACACATTTCGATCGAGATTCAATAAATCGAAAAGGGAAGAGAGAGAGGAAGATCAGTGATGACGATGGACAGAGAGAAGGAGAGGGACCTAGAGCTCGAGAGTGCAATGTACACCAACTGCTTACTCTTAGGTTTGGATCCGAACGTGATCGGACTCGGATCCTCCAACGGCACGCCTCGGGTGGGGTTATTCCGCCATTCCAACCCGAAGCTCGGAGAACAGCCTCTATACTTCATCCTCTCTTCTCTCCGAGGACCCGCTCAGTCTTCAAAGGTTCGATTCCTCTCCACTCTCTTTCAGCTGGAAAACTTGCCAGACGAATTAATTATAAGTCTTTGATTGTTTTGAGATGGTTGACTTAATTATAAGTCTTTGATTGTTTTGAGATGATTATCTTTGATTGTTTTGCAGGAAAAAAAATGGATATACCAGAACTCCCCCGTAAAATACATACATTAGGGGAAGAACCCCCCGCAGTGCATAGCATTTCGTATCATACTTGTTGGACGTTGCATACTGCTTTAAAGAAAGCTCTTCATGATGACGAATATGAAGAGCTGAAGGAGTCGAAGTTGGGAGTTTTCATCAAGTTCCAAGAGCTGGGATTTGATTGGGCTTCAAGGATGGTTCACTACATGCTCGGTTTCCAGCTGGACATAAAGAAGAAGTATGAGCTGTGGAGTCTCGTTGGTCCAGAACATGTGAGGTTTTCACTGTTAGAGTTTGAACACCTCACTGGTCTAAACTGCGAGTACATCGAGGACCTTGAGAGACCTCACTCTGTTGTTACAAAGGAGTTGACTTCTT
>NC_027752.1:18636544-18638990 GCF_000695525.1 Brassica oleracea var. oleracea
TGACCAAAGAGGATATTAAAACCATGTTCAAGGACATAGTTGATGCCGTGAGGGAAGAGTTTGGGACGTGCCTTAAGGAGATCAAGTATCTGTCGGAAATGGTGGAAGCTGTGGAGAAGAAGGTTGGTATCACCACAAAACGGAAAGGGACATCATCTCAAAACACTACCTCTCCACCTAAACCGATGCTCGAACCCGGGGTTAGTAACAAATCCTCTCCCAACAAGAGCCAACAAGAGATTGACTTGACAAAGTCTTAAGAATAAAAACTGAAAAGTTGCATTTGCTTTGTTTCTTGTATGTCAGAACATGTGTGCTTTGTTTATAGTGTATAGATTTTGTATATGTATTTTGTTTCATGTTTTGAGTACACTCATTGGTTATTATTGTTTGAAATGGATCTTTGGTTATTATTGTATAAATCCATCTTGTATATTGCAGAGTGAAAGTGTTAATGGGACGAACGCGAGAAAGAAGAGCTTGCCGGAGGATAAAGGTCCAGATGTGCCCGCAGATGCTAGTTCCTCGAAAGATAAAGCTCCATAACCGGGGATTGTTATATTGGACAAAAATAAATCCACTGTTTCGGATTTACATAAGGAGGATGCTATATATCTGGAAAAGAGGGATGCTGCTTTGGCACTTTGCCGTGCAAAGAGTGATCGAACAAGGAAACTTGCTGCCTCACAGCAATCTCTTTATACGACAAATAGCACGGCCAGAGTGATCATTCCAAACAAAAAGCTTTATCCAGGCCATAATCCTTTTGCACCAATTGACAAGAAGAAGTTGAAGGAGCTCGCTGATTGGTTGAAAACTTGTCCGTAAGTGTTTGCTTTTCTCATAATTGCTTGTTTTAGTCTACAAAAACTGATTGCTTTTCAACATTTTGTGTTTGCATTCATTATAGAACACCTCTCGATAAAAAACCATGTACAAGTAGAACTTGGTGGTATCAAATCCTCCGGACCACCTTAGACTAGCTGGAGGACTGTGTAAGTCTTCTGCTATGACTTAGATGACTTACTGATAAGTTTTCTTTGTAGACGACTTACTGATAAGTTTTCTTTGTAGACGACTTACCAGTAAGTCGTCTGGTAAGTCTTCTACGTAGACGACTTACCAGTAAGTCGTCTGATATCTTCTGACTTGTACTCTATTTTATATGCAGCATATTGATGCCTGGATTAATGTGCTGAGGAAGAGGTACGACACTAACCCAACACATTTCAGGAGTGAGAGAATGTGCTTATTTGATCATCTCTTTGCTCAGCAATGGAGATTCAACTACAAGGATTTTAAGGACTCGGAGCTCGATCAGACCAGTTTAGGAAGAAGACTCCCTGGTGGGGCGTGGAATTATTATGCAGGCACTATACCATCATTTTGCCAATCGAAAAAGGTTTGGGGGACTAATATTGATGATGTCTATGCGTCAGTGAACTACAATGACACTCATTGGATTGCTATGTGGATATCGATCCCTAAGAGGCACATAGTCGTCTGGGACAGCATTTGTTCCAGTATCTCCCCAGAAGAACTCGATGTGGTAATGGAGTCTTTTCTCTACATGGTCCCTTATCTGCTTGTTGAGTGCGCTTCCTCAGATGAACAACGTGCCCAATACAGCCTGGAGCCATTCACATATGAGAGACCGACCAATATACCTCCGGCCCGAGCTGGTGATTGTGGCGTGTACACTCTAAAGTACATTGAATGTCATGCTCTTTGGATAGAGTTTAGTAAAAAAGACTTTGCTAAGCCCAACGAGAAGACTATGAGGGATAAGATGGCGGTGGATATATTTCAAGAGCTTCATGACGCGCATGAGTTCGAAAACAAGGACAATGATGCCAACCTGGGTGCGTATGAGGGGTGATAAACAGACTACGTTAGATTATTTGTATGATAGATTAGACTGATGTGTGTATTTGAACTTGATCCCAATTTTGTAACCTATAAGTAGTCTGGAAAGTCTTCTGTGCAGTGACCTTTTGTAACCTTTCGGATAATATAAAGGGCAAGACCTTCTTAAATTTGTTTGGTCGGGCAATTTGTCAAAGAAGTTGACACAGATAAGTTCATAACACAAATTTTTAATACATAGACTAAACACTGGACGACTAACTGGACGACCTTCTGGACGACCTTCTGGACGACCTTCTGGACGACTTACTTGAAGGTCTTTTGGAAGACTAAACACTGGACGACTAACTTGAAGGTCTTCTGGAAGAAAAAACCCTGGACGACTAACTTGGAGGTCTTCTGAAAAAAAAAACCCTGGCCGACTAACTTGAAGGTCTTCTGGATGAAAAAACACTGGATGACTAACTTTAAGGTCTTCTGGACGACTTACTCGAAGGTCTTCTGGAAGACTAAACACAGGACGATTAACTTGAAGGTCTTCTGGAAGAAAAAACCCTGGACGACTAACTTGGAGGTCTTC
>NC_027752.1:18640189-18652640 GCF_000695525.1 Brassica oleracea var. oleracea
CGTGATAGAATCAGGATTTGCTAAGGAGATTTGCTCGAGATATGATGTCATACGCAAATACCCATCTTTTGATGATCCTCTCACCAATGTTTGTGCATATAAAAGTGCTCTGTATGAAGTGGTGTAATCAAGCGTCATGCCAAACATGTTCTTCATTGCATCAATGATATGCTGCGGATTCAACCCATCAATGATTCCAACACGATCAATGAAAAGCCTACCAACATACTTCGGAGTACAGTGTCTCCGCTGAGCGAGTCGGTCTCCCACTGAGCATGTATGTTTTTCCACATACTTTGTTACCCAAAATGTGTTTGTCCCATGTTTCACACTCGCTCTGATCTTCCATTGACAACCACTAACCGGACATGTTGTCGTAAGGAGAGTTTTCGTTGACTTGTATATTCTGAAGGAGAACATAAACCTCACTGCTGTCAACCGCAGCTTTGAAAGCAGTGCATCCTTGCTAACAAAACTCTGGCTGACATAGATACTGTTACCATTTGATCTTCCTCTTTCAATCTTTTTGAAATCTTCAAAACACATATCATCATCTTCCTCATCCTCATCTTCAACCTTTCCATAAACACTGTAATCCTCACCATTCTCGTCCGCTTCAGCAACAATAGAGATATCAGCATCCTCTTCCCCATCGTCCTCCTCCCCATCGTCCTCCTCCCCATCATGATTTTCATCTTCAACCAAATCATCATCATCATCTTCAAAACATTCATCAGTTTCATCATCTTCTTCCCTGAACTCTGAAACCGTTTCCACCTTGCTACACAAAGCCGTACTCCATGCGTTTTGGTTATCTCGAGCAAGTTTCGAACTTGTCTATCACTTGTAACATGAATAGGAGGGGTGTCGTATTAAACAAATCAGATATTGGAGAGGAAAAAAGCAGTGCGAGTACAGTAGAGCAGCTTGGTAGCTCGCAAGGAGCGAAGCCTGCTTGACCAACGGGAGAAGCCAACTCCGTTCCTCCAGCTTCGCTGAAGAAGCTAGGTTCCTCCTTGATGTCGTAGGTTCAAATCCTATCTCCGCACTAAGTAAGGGTTTCATTCTGCATCACTCTCCCCGTCGTTCTCGACCTCGCAAGGTTTTTGAAGCGGCCGAAGCGGGAAGTGACAATACCGCTTTTCTTCGGCACATTTTGGATGATTTGAGCGAAAACGGAGCGGTGCCCTCCTCTAAGAAAGAAGGTTTCAGTCTCATTCAACCAACTCTCTTTTTGAAGCAGATAGTTCACGAGATAATTGAGTAAGTTAAGATAGATGTCACAATTTGAACCAAAGGCCTTTTTAGTGATTAGTCTGCTAGTTTCTTTGATCTTAGTCGGTGTTAATTATTCCTTTTTTTTCTTTTTCTTTTCTCAAGTCAACCCAAAGTCAACCCAGAAGGAGAAAAGACCCTAATTTTTCTCTTATCCATCGTCTTCTTGGTAGCAAGTTTTTTTGTCTTTGTTGTTAGTCACCAAGTTATTTACCCAGAAATAGATAAGGGGGATTTAGTAAATCCACTTCAGGTGCTGGCCCAGCTGTCGTGTCTATTGGTTCTCTTTAGCGGCTCAAGAGCCGCTTACGCATGCGCCTGCACCGGCTGAAGTTGCCCATCCTGTTCCTAACCAATCTCCTTTTGGGGGGGGGGGATCGCTAGATCCCTCATGGGATCAAAAACAACCTATCACCGAAGTTCCACCTATTCAAAAAAATGGTGCCTGAACCGACGGGTTCTATTTGAAATTCGACTGTTTACTACATTACTTCCTGAAAGTGTGCCCGTGGCCTCAGAGGGTAAGGGGGTTTTGGAATAGGGGTAGGAAGGACCTTTTATGGGTATAATTCATGTTCGGTTCTCCGCTCAACAAGCACTGGATTAGCTTCCGGCGGAATCCGCTTTGAAGCCTTCAAAGCTTTTCTTTGAAGCGAAGACTATTGGTAGTGAGAGAAATGTCATCTAAAGAAAGTCTCTGACGACGACATGCTGATTAAAGAAAAAAATCTTCGCTCGTCTTATTGCCCTTGATATTAAAAGAGGTGCAAGCCTTACTTACCTATACCTTTGATATCTTCGGCTCTCACGGATATTCGCCTGCTTTGTGCCTCTGGTGGCCCTTGACTGACTCGTATCGTTTAGATAGTAAGTCCATGGGTTCTACAATCTTTTGTTAACCTTTAGGGCTCCACGGAGAAAGTTGTCGGATAGCAGTGATTCCTATTGCTATTTTATGGTCTTTTCTATCTTTTTCCCTTTACCCGGTCCTATCTTGAGCATGATCACTCTGCTCTTTGGTGCTCGGGATTCTCATTCAAGAACCAGTAACTCACCGTCTTATTCACGCGGATCAGAGCCATCGAGTCGATAATAACTGTTCTTCGGTGCAGCTCTGACCCTACAGGAAGATCATGTCGCCGTTAACTAGATAGTCTTGTCGGATAGCAGCGATTCCTATTGCTATTCTATGGTCTTTTCTGTCTTTTTCCCTTTACTCGGTCCTATCTCGAGCAGGATCACTCTGCTCTTTGGTGCTCGGGATTCCCATTCAAGAACCAGTAACTCACCGTCTTATTCACGCGGATCAGAGCCATCGAGTCGATAATAACTGTTCTTCGGTGCAGCTCTGACCCTACAGCAAGATCACGCCGCCGTTAACTAGATAGTTCAGGGGACGAGCCTCTTAATTTGATCTTATTATTTGATTATTAAGCCCGCTTTTGCGTTGCCAAATTCTTCTTGTATTTGCCATCAGGTGAAGGAAGGAGGAACCTCTTTGCCATAGACCAATTACCTAAGATTGGCTAGCATGAGGCGTTCCTCGGAGGTTAACTCTAGTTGTATGCACAACCCTGTGAATCCAGTGTTCCTAGTGAGATAAGGTTTCTCTTTAAATCTGGTACATACCTCACTTGTGTCAGAATCACCACTGTTCCATCCTCATTTAGGATCTTTATACTTCCTATTCCTTTCACTGATGATGTTGTGTCATTTCCCATCTTGATTATCCCTGTGATCTCTTCATTCAATTCATCAAACCACTCTTTCTTGGGTGTCATGTGGTAAGAACAACCTGTGTCCATGATCCACTCTTGTTCAACCAGATCAGTAATATTCAAGGCTTCAGCTGCATATAGGACATCCACACGCTTGACCTCTGTTCCTTTTACCATAGCAGACTCTCCTCTTACTGTGTTCTGGTCTTTTGTCTTATCATGATAAGCCTTTCTACTGGGACAATTCTTCTAAAAATGTCCTTCTTCCCCGCATGAACAACATCCCTTCTTTCCCTTTAACTTTCATCTATTTATGTTCTTGTTTTTGTTTGAACCTTAGAACCTTGATCTCGGCATATGAGATTGATTTCATCGAAGTTGAGTAAGAGTCACTCCGTACCTCGGCGAGCTACACACAAATCTTTCTTTTCATTTTATATAGATGCAAAAGTTAGCAATCCAATTTTCCTTCGTAAGAGCACATCAGAAATCCAAAACTTTCTCTTTATATAGCGAGGATTTGATGAAACCCTATTTTAGCTCTACGGAGCACATCAGGAATCCAAAACTTTCTTTTTATATAGATGGAAAAGTAAGAAAAAAGGAAAAAAGAGAAGAGTTTGAAACAAAACTAAGGGAAGTAGCTACGATCGCTCGCAGGCCGTTGCTCGCTCCCTCCAAGTGTTGAACAGAGATAGCTACGATAGAACACAGCTAACAACCCATGACATAATAATATGTATATAAGAAGAAAGCTGCTTAGAGAAGTGATCTGTTCAAGAAGCAGGCAGCTAATTAACGCAGTCAATTCATAGTTCATCTTCTTCGACCTGTATCCGCATACCATTTACAATCGATAGATAGCTAGTCTTCCTGATTCTGTTCTCGAGGAACGCCAGTCTCTCGACTGAGGAACGCTTATTACTAAGGGGATTCTGTTCGGATTCGTCTTTTAGACTAGCACCAGCCTTTATTCCATTCCGCAAGTGGAATTTAGTTGAACTCTTTAGAGGAAGAGTCTAACCACAAGTCAAACTGTGAACATCAGAAGGATCGATATATTGGTAATAGCTCTACACGAGAGAATTGAAACTCCACCTGCAATTCTGAGTATAGGAGAGTCCAGTCAATAATAAAGTCCTGGTTGCAGCATCGGGTAAATGGGATCCAGGTAAATGGCTTACTGTTCGGTCCTTTTGTTTTGTACGAAAAAAAAACGGAAAGAGCGGACAACGAATGGGAGAAAAATATGGATGAAACTCCTTATCTATCTTTCCTTCGGAAAAAAGGGGATGTCTCTAAGCAGCCAAGGCCAAGAGCAAGCAGGAGTGGTCCTATCCGCCCATTCATTTTTAAGTGACTTATAAAACGCGGAAGCATTGGCTTTTAGGACGCACTCAAACTTCCATTAAAACTCCATGTGGCAAAACAACTCCATCCAATAAGAAAGAGGAATGTGCTAACGCCAATAAGCGTATAAGAAAAGGACTAGAACTGGCTGAAAGCACTTACCACTAGAAATAAATTGGCCTGACAGAAAAAGTCAAACCCCTCCTCTCCCTCTCGCAATAAATGCTCGAGTTCCCGAGGAACGCCTCTCCTTTCAGTCGAGTCATGACTTCGCCGTTTACTATTTGCGTAAGTTAGTTCATTCTATATCAGAGGGCAAAACTGTATGAAAAAGT
This sequence comes from Brassica oleracea var. oleracea, assembly GCF_000695525.1. Classification (NCBI taxonomy): domain Eukaryota; kingdom Viridiplantae; phylum Streptophyta; class Magnoliopsida; order Brassicales; family Brassicaceae; genus Brassica; species Brassica oleracea. The sequence goes on from NC_027752.1 coordinate 18,644,868, forward strand.
TGCTCAAACCCGTTTTTTCGTTACTTTTTGATGTAAAGCTTGCTGAAAAAGCTCCACTTTTATGAAGTGTTTAGTTAGTTAATTTAGTTTCGGGATTATGTTTAGGGTCTAGACGACTAACAGGTAAGTCGTCTGGCGATTAGTATTATTTGTTAAAAGACTTCTCTGAAAGTCTTCTAACTCCCGCTAAAAATGTTTTAGTTTCCCGGTAAAAATATTGAAGTCTTTTGGGAGACATACAAGTAAGTCGTGTAGGAAGTCTTCTATTCGAAGACTTACTTGAAAGTCTTCTGAATCAAAAATATTTAACCTAATTAGATTTTTTGTCTCCCTATATAAAGAAAAATTTACACATTTTCTCTCCTCCTCTCAAATGGCTGCAACAAAAATGTAATGTTCCTCTTTCTAAAACTCTCCAACCTCTCTCTAATCTCTTTTAACTTATAAACACCATACTTTATATCAATTTATTGTTTTTGTCTCATGTTTTTCTCACTAATTTATCATGCTTTTGCAGGTTTTTCATCACATGGTTCTCATATTCCACTCATTTAAAGGTAGATCTATTAATTTTAGATATGTATTTTTTGTGTGTTCTATAAAGGTAGATATATCTAATATTCCATTCATTTTCTCTGTTTTTAAGTCATTTGAACGTTTTTGGATATGCACGTTTTTTAGATCTAGAAGACTTTAATTTTGGGAAGTCTTCTCGGAAGTCTTCTAAAATATAATGGGCTAGAAAACTTCAAGGAAGTCTTCCCGACGACTTTCAGAAGACTTCCTGGTAACCTCCTGTTGCATAAAGTTCTTATCTTTTTCCCAAAGAAAAACTCTCCAAACCCATTCTAATCTCTTTGATTTGAAAACACCAAACTTTATATGAATTTTTTATTTTTGTCTCATGTCTTTTCCACTAATCTATCTTTTTGTTGCAGGTTTTTAATCAGATGGTTCCCATCTTCCACTTGGATATGTACGTTGTGTATTCCATAAAAGTATATCTATCTAATTTTCCACTAATTTTCTTTGTTTTTAAGTCATTTTAACGTTTTTTGATATGCAAGTTTTTTAGATCTGGATTTGGATATGCAGGTTTTTCAGATCTGGAAGACTTCTGGGAAGTCTTCTAAAATATAATGCGATAGAAGACTTCTTGGAAGTCTTATGACGGAGTCTTCTTTCATATCAAGTGGAGTCCCAGCTTGTCTTTGTAGAGGAATGATCTATAATAGTTTTGTTTGTGGTATGTTTTGTGATTTGTATGTGTACTACTTTAGTTGTGATTTTTTTTTGAAAATTTGAAGAGATATTAGCGAAAAAATTTGGTAAATATGTTCATTTTCCACAATATTATCTTGCCAAAATTACTTGACATAATTGAAATTATTGATACAACTTCAATAGCAAAACACAATAACACAAAAAAAATTAATCAAATTTATTACAACTAAGGGAGAAGAATTCTCAAGAAAATTTAGTCAACTTCACAAAAGATAAAACATTACATAAGTTCAAAGATAGAAAACTTTCATTAGAAATCTTCTGGGAAATCTTCTCGGAAGACTTAAATTTAAAGCGGCAAATTGAAATATAAGCGGAAAATTTATGCGGGAAATTAAAATTCAAGCGGGAAACTCACAATTTTAAGTGAAAATTGAAATTTCAAATTTCATGAATGTTAAAAAAGTGTATCTTATGATCTAAGAAGACACATTAAACCATGTTACTTGACATTCTTGAAGTTACTTAACAATTTTGAAAATTAAATAAACATATCTTAAAGTCACTTAACAAATTTACAAAAACTAATGTAGAAGACTTCCATGGAAGTCTTCTGGAAATATTAATACACATGAATATTGGTAAACTCATAATTAAAACCAATTAAGTTATAAATTTCATTCAGGAGCTCAAATATCGACTAATATACATGAATTAATAAGAAAATGTTAAAAAAAAGTCTTTATAGTCTTAGAGAAAATGAAAGTTTATTAAACATTGACGCATACGACATCCACGGAGGTTGTCTGATAGACTTCAAGGAAGTCGTCCATTAAAGTTAGTTTTGCAGTTGACTTTTAACCTAGACGACTTACATGGAAGTCGTCTGTCTTTGTTTGTTAAAAAAAAATCTCGAGACGACTTCCATGTAAGTCGTTTAGGGTAAACGGGTTAGTTTTGCATTTGACCAGATTGTGTCAGAAATTTGACTTTTCCTGGACGACTTACACATAATCGTCCAGTAGAAAATTAAAAAATCAATATTTCGTTATACGTAGACGACTTCCATGTAAGTCATTTCAGGTTAGCTTTGCAATTAAAAAATAAAACTTAAAAATTTATTTTTTTCTAGACGACTTACATGGAAGTCCTCCTTCCGACGACTTATACGAAAGTCGTCCAAGATAAGCAAGGTTTGACCAGAATCTCGGAATAAAATCATGGACGACTTTCGTGTAAGTCGTCCGAGGATGTTTCTATCCTAAGCCAAATCAATGTACTATTTTAGATGTCAATTTATTTCTAAGTGTTTCAATGCAAAGAGAATACAAGTTCAAACTTAATCTAAGTGCATTCAGTGTAATGAAGTGATTTGATTAAACTAACAAGACTCTAACACAATTAACTAGCAAACTTTCAAGCAAATAGATAAATGAGGAATCATGGGTATAGGAGTTTGATTTCAAATGACTAAGATTCAATCTAGAATGGCAAGGTTTCATTCAACATATTTCCCTAAGTCTAGACAACAATCCTAAGCACGTTCTTTGTCAAGACAAATGCTCATTTACTCTCATTGATCAAACATCAAATGTCTTTGGTTTGTGTCAATCAAGCAATCATTAAAAACAGATCTTTCAACTATCTAAACTCCCCTAACATCAAATGTCTTTGGTAGGGCAAGCTAAGAGCATGTTGACTTGGCTCAGACATTTCATCGAACACCTTTCGGGCAATGAAATGTCTAGATTTCTAATCTTAACTGGCCAACTCTAGATTAGCATTAAGATCACTCAATCAAGCAAGGAGACATATTAATCTACTTTAAACATTCTAGATCATCACTTAATCATCATAATCATTCTAACCCATGAATCCAAAATGAGTCTACTCGCTAATCTTCATGATTAACCTTAAACCCATAATAGATTCAAGAAAAATCATGTTAAGAAGATGAGATAGACTCAGATTACTCAAGAAAAAAAGATTAGATTACTAAAGATTTCAACTTTCTCCAAAATATCAATGTATTTTTAGAGAAAATAAGATAATTCCTAAGAATAGGTCTAGAATGTATTTATAGTAGCTTAAAACTCGAACTGGGTCGACCCGACAAACTCGGGTTTGACCCGAAAGGCAAATGAGTGAGATGGTCTTGGCTTCGACCGCGGACGGCTCCAACCCGCGGCTGTGGTCCGCGGTCTGTCCCGTCAAAACTCGACCTCTCGGGAGAGAATCCGCTGCCTGGTTTGGTCCGCTCCCATCGTCCGCGTTGCTCGTCTCGTCCAGACCCTCGAACTGCCTTCACCCGCGGATGACATCCGCGGCCTATCCACGCTGGCTCGAGCTCTCTGGTCCAATTCCGCGGATTGGTGTTGTACGCGGTTTCCGTCCGCGGAATGGTCCGTCTCAGCTGATCTCTTGGGAGAGATTCCGCGGCCTGGTCCAGTCCGACCTGGTCGTCTGCGGCCTGGTCCATCATCATGCCTTTGCCATTTTTCTTCATGCTTGCCCATGAAATTCTCCAAACTTCAACTTGAGCTTTTCCAAACCTAACATACTACGCATGCATATGCTATGTACCTAATATGACTCTAAATGCATCTTAAATGATCTAAATGAGTATGGAAATGATGCTTAAAACCATGCAAAATCTCAAGACATCAGACTTCCATGTAAGTCGTCTAGAAAAAAATAAAATTTTAAGTTTTATTTTTCAATTGCAAAACTAACATGAAACGACTTACATGGAAGTCGTCTATGTATAACAAAATATTGATTTTTTTTATGTTCTACTGGACAACTTATGGGTAAGTCGTCCAGGAAAACTCAAATTTCTGACACAATCCAGTCAAATGCAAAACTAACCCGTTTACCCTAGACGACTTACATGGAAGTCGTCTCGCATTTTCTTTTTAACAAACAAAGATGGACAACTTCCATGTAAGTCGTCTCTAAAAACACATTTAAAATTCAATTGCAAAACTAACCTCTGCATTGACCAGAGAAGACTTCCATGTAAGTCGTGTACAGCCAGAAGACTTACCCGGAAGTCTTCTGGGCGAACATATCTGGAAAAAAAAACTGATTTCATAGTTTCAACCAGTGAGATAACTTGTTTAGCAAATATAAGTCTTGTCCAAACACCTAGAATCTCAAATAAAAGTGATCCACCAAGAATCGTAAGCTTTAGTGGCTCTATGAACCATAAAAAAAAATTAGAATCAAAATCTTGGATTTTGGATGAATATGGAGAGAAAGTGAAAGAGATGTTGATTTTAGTTCGTAAGAATTGAGAAAGAATGAGTGTAAATCGATTTATGTGCATTAAGAGATTCAAATTGGTTGTTCATGGTGGTTGGTGTATTGATGGCAATGACAATCTTGTAAATACTTGAAGATGATGAGGTTGAGAGGGTAAAAATGCTATTTTCGAAAAGAAAAAAAATTAATGATATTTTTGTGAATAATATGAACTTGTATGATGAATAAGACAAAAGAAAAATCCAAAAAAAACATAGGTTGGTTTTAGGATTGACTTTAAGTGTTATATTATATTTGCAAATAGCCCAATAATGAATGTATGTTTTCTTTTGTTCAAGTAGTAACTACAGTAAATAAGAGTAATAATTTACTACACTCATTATGTGTTGGCATATATTACATACAAAGAGATCAAATGTATATAAACGAGGATACAGCAGAGAGGATGCATGGGGCCGGACGTGTTCAGGAGACGGCAGAACGCGCCAATGTTTCTCTGTTGATCGGCGACACCAGAACATGGCCATGTGACCCACCCACTCTTTTTTCTTCTTTTTGTCATTTCTACACTTCTTTTTCGTCTGTTTTAACTTTTAATTGATGAAAGCATGATTCATCTTTTTTTCCAAAGGACTTTCCCATTAATTAACAGTATTGGACATCGCATTTATTTGCTTTGATCCACCGATAGTCTTAAGTATACATATATTGCTATATGTATGGATTGGCTAAGTATACGTATATTGTTTTAAGTCATTTTGAAATTTGCAAAATCATCATAGAATAATCCACACTGAATTGTTTCTTATTTAATTTTGGAGACTTTTAACAATCTTACGGACTACCAATAACTAAAAATTTCTGAAATTCGATTTTTATTTCTCTGATTTCAGTGAGAAATTTTATTATATTATATTCTAAATTTTGACGCAATTTTCTTTTATTTGATAGTAAATTTATAAAATTATCATCTTATTTTACTTAACATTAGTCGGAGAGCTTACCAGTAAATATGCTTATAATACAAGGAATTATATATATATAGATAATACCATTTTCTTGACATTTTTGTTCAAAAATTATTTAGAAAAAATTAAGATGTATATAATATTTGTTCGGTACAGAATTATCATTTACTAAGATTGCAAGGGTTTAGGATTATAAGTTACAAAAAAAGAAAGGATTATACGTGAAGGTGGAAGAGCAGTGGAGGCCCATAGGTGTTATATTATCTTATCTAAGAGTGGGTTGGATTCTTATATTCCGATAAAAATTTCACCCTAAGAATTTTCCGTTAATATCTTAGGCACCGGCCATGCTCTTGACTTTTCTCTGCCTCCACGATTTTGTGTTTACCTCATTAATGTCACGAACACGCTTGGCAAAGTTGGCATAGTTCTACCGATAAAACAGTGACAAAATCATATAAGTCAACAAATTTAATGGTCTTATAATATAATATATATAAAAGAGAACGATTTCTATCACTAGATATCTTATTGAGAAAAAGTATTTTGGTAGAAAAGTTGCAAAAATAAAAGCAGATTTTTTGTTACTTTTGTAGGATGAAGTGGTTTAGACAATACAACAAAATTATCAAAATAATATCTTTATATCAATTGGTGACAACTTATCTTGTGAAAAAATTGTTAAAGGGTGAAGTTTTGGATTCGAAGAACGCCAAACAAATCAATAACCTACATGAAAGAATCAGTGAAAATTCACATGTGAAAAGTTAGGATCAGGTGTCCTGCAAAACCAGCATGGAATCCACAGAGCGGGTAATTTCCACAGGACGGATTTTTACAATATTATTATTTACAGTTTTCACCAGCATTTTTATTTTAAAAATTCGTGGATTTCTTCCAAAACGTAAAATTGTTACAAATTTTTTATTTTATTAAAAATATTTTTCGTCTTGCCTGAAGATATATGTGAATTCAATATCCTATAAACAATATCTTATAAATATAACAGAAAGCTAGCTTGTGACGTTTTTAAAAGTTGTAGCAACTCTATATATTATTGCATCACCATAGACACAGTGTGTTATATGTTTGTGAAATCAATATATGGCAAACAGTTTTTTTTATAATTAATATTAATAAAAAAATTCCAAAATTGTGAAAAAATCGCAATTTAAACAATTGCATCACCATTATCATGTGATACTGACAGGTAATGTGCACCAGCGTTTTTTAGATGTGTAATAGCCAGAAATAATACATTATAAATTTCTCTTAATGCATGTCTAGTTTTGTCTAAATATTTTCTTGTTAAAATTTTGCAAATTCTATATTTTAGTAAATTCACTTGACGAAAAGCCACTTATCCAAATGGCCCTACTTCAAATGGATTATTGATCAGTTGTAAAAAGATTAATATAGTCATATAGACATTCTGTATTTAGTTAGCTCTATATAACCATGACTGATCATCGCTCGAAGCACTTCGTTAATTCATATTCTAAACTCTAGGGTGCTGCTGGTTAGTTCCGTTCTATCGGTCAAAATGCCATGATTAACTTTCATAGGGATTTTTTCACAAAAAAAACTTTCATAGGGTTTCACAGAATTAATTATTAACTAAATTTATTTATTTGAGATATGTGCATGGTGCTGGATTTTTAATAGATAAGTACATATTCTAAAAAGAGAGAAAAAATCAAGTTTTGAGATTGATATAAATATGGGATCTATAGGATTGTAAAATTAATTATTCACATAATAATATACAAATCATAAACGAGTATTTGCCTCAATTCGTTTTCCTCTTTGCTTTTTTCAATCTGATTCGCGTTTGTTCATAGTTTTTAGCCCATGATTATAGTAAGCACTAGCTATACATTCGCAAGCCATCTAATATTTAAGGGACATTTGCTAAAAGCAACCTAAATATTCAAATCAAACCTAAAAGTGTACCACACTTTCAGTCAAATGCAAAGCCAACCTAAAGGGATAGTGAAAGTACTATTTAACCCTTATGAGCAAACAAAAAAACAGAAATATATTTTACGTTTTTATCCTTCGGAAGTCTACACGTAATAAAAGAAATCTACATATATATAAACTTCCTACAAAGTCTACCTTATAGACTTATTTTGGAGTCTACACTCTAATTTGATCTAATAATTTAATTTTGAAAATGTATAAAAATAATTATTGTGATATTTTTAACTAATCATCAATATAATGGATAATATGAAGTAAATAAATTAAAATTTCATATAATTGAACAATTTTGAAGAATATATACTAATTTGGTTATCATGTGTTAGACAATGTT
>NC_027752.1:18654666-18655091 GCF_000695525.1 Brassica oleracea var. oleracea
TTTTTTTTCTAAGATAAGAAGACTGCATATGAAGTCTACAATTTAATAAATTTTTGATTGCTTTTTAAACTTTTTGGTCAAACACAAAACTAACCTATTCAACGAAGTCAAAGTTTTGGTCAAATGCAGAACTGACCTTTTATAGACTTTGTTGGCAGTCTACATTTTGTAGACTTCCGTTGAAGTCTATTTTGAAAAGTCAAAAGTTCGGTCAAATGAAAAACTAACCTCTTTTAGGTAGACATCTTAGTAAGTCTACCGAAAGTTTTATTTTTGTTGTCAAAGGTAAAGACGGAGACTACTAGGGAAGTCTGCGTTAGAAAAAAAATTTGTTTAGTCAATTCCAAAACTAACCCGTGCGTTGACAAATAGACTGCATCGTAAGTCCCCACGGAGGCGTAGACATACAAAACAGTCTACCGTCG
>NC_027752.1:18655164-18656332 GCF_000695525.1 Brassica oleracea var. oleracea
TCCAAACTCCAAATATGAGCAAAAAGAAACATCTTTGACTATTCACTAATGAAGAAACTCAAAAATATGAAGTTTGTGATTATGAAAATGAAAGTTATGAGAGTTTTTTAGATTGAAATGTAGAGGAGATGAGAGGAAATGAAGTTTTTTGGGTTAGAATGAGAAAAAAGTGGTTGAAAATTGAATTCTTGAGCTTTAGAGCTCAGAAATTGTGGTTCATGGTGGTTGGAAAAATTGATGATGATGACATTTTTGTAAATAAGAAGAAATGGTTAGAGTGTATTTGGTTTTTTGTTAATTTCGAAATTAATAAAAAATTAAATAAAAATGGCAATTTTGTGAATAATTCAAAAACATAGGGATAGTATGAAAATTTTATTGATAAATAGTAATGACAAAAAAAAAAGGTTGATTTTGGGTTTGACTAGAAATTGTGGGTTGGTTTTGAAAAACATCCAATATTTAATTAGATTTCGTGTTTTCAAGGTTTTGTTTTATGATATTTTGTATCAATCAAAATAATATTAAACAAGAAGCTTGAGAATGTGAGTAACTAACATTAATGTGTTAATAAGCCATTTTTAGTAAAATTGATTTTAATAGTCGTCAAAACTCAGATTAGAGAAAAAGAAAACTCCAAAAAAGTTGGGATAACAACATCAACCGGAAAGTGTGAAGCTTGTGAGCCTAACATTTGGCGGTGGCGTGAAGACCACCGTTGAAAATGGTGGCTGGCGGCTTCTGAATTTTGAAAAACATCAACTTCATCACGTACCAAACTCATCCCACGTGTTACATCGTACGTAATACCGTATCCCCGGAGATTTAATTAGCCTACCTAACTAATTAACTAAATAAGTCTACAGTATTTAATTGATTCACTATACGTACTTAGGACTCAACTTGATTCACTAAAGATTATTCTGATTATTGCATACTGATTAAACTATTTGTACTCTCGTTGATGACTAATCCCTCTCTTTTCAAGTCAAAATGATCGTCTTCGTTTCTTATAGTTTTTATTTGATCTTTGACTTTAGCCTCCTTACAAATTAAGTACATTTCACATTTTGGATAACACTAGAGTGAACTGGATCCCAAGGCACCTGGGTTCGAGTCTTCTGGGATTCCGGAGACCGTCCGTGACAAAAAAAAAAAAAAAAAAAAA
>NC_027752.1:18656375-18671466 GCF_000695525.1 Brassica oleracea var. oleracea
AAAAAAAAAAAAAAAAAAAAAAAAGGATAACAATTGTTTGGTAATATTCATCTTTTTGCGAATGATAACTTCACTTTTTCCTATTCAGGCTGCTGTCTAAAATTTCCTCTTTGACTTTTGAGAATCTAATTCATTTTTCTATGTACAATTGAAACCTCCAAGAATATTTTTTTATTAGTTTTTTACATGACTCTTGGAACGTTTGATCTGTATTTCTCAATTCACTTTTTCCAAATGACAATATAATGAAATTTCATGGAAAACATATTGTTGAAAATTATAACCAAGTTATACTAATTTGCTATGCATGCATGTGGTAGAGTCTCACGTTAGACTTCTTCTATTCAAAAGAAAGAAAAACAAACACAAAAGACAAATAGTGACTCTACCAATTCATACATTAAGCAACATTCTAAAATAGGAATTGTCTTTCTCTCTCTATTATATTGGCTATATATATATACATAAATAATACTTCATGCTTTTAGACCAACCTTAAGTCTTTGAATTATATAGAATTCATCTCTCTGTCTCTTTCTATTTCTCTGAATTTATCCCCAAAGATTTTCATGGCCGTTCGTCTAGTAACCATCGGGATTTTCATTGTCTTTGCCGTCATCTTCGTGGCCTTGCCGTCACCGGTTTCTTCAAGAAAGCTGTTGGAGATGAAAAAACAAGAGAACTTGACGGTAAGAGAAGAAGAGAAGAGTCACGTACCTCACGTGACTAACACCACTACGCTAGCAGCTCTGCCAAAGGGCAAAATCCCAAACTCGACGCCGAGCAAAAAGGGTCACGCCGCCATCTCAGCCGTGAAGCCCCGATCTCGACATCTTTCCACCGTTGACCGGTTTCTTCAATCCGTTCCAAGTCCGGGCGTTGGCCATTGATAGTCTTCGTTAGATTAGATTCCTTTTTCAATTTTAAAAAGTTTAGTACATTTTTTTTCTGACTGTATTATGATACGAAATTTCCACGAGGTAGAGACCATTGTTCAGGGACTTTATATATTCTTTTTTATTTTATTTTTTTTAAATTACGTTTTTCGCGTTACCAAAAAATTTCCATGAGTAAATAATCAAAAGTTTATTGGTTCAATATGGCACGGGTTTAAATTTATATCCCATCTTGTAATAATAACACTGTTTTACTTTTTTTTTTTTTTTTTGTAATTCTGGTATCTGGGCAGCCACATTCCCAACTATCCCCCGTAGGTGGTCCAGCGCCCCAACGGAAGGGATGTTAAATCCGCTGTGGCCGGGGCTCGAATTCGTGATGGCGGGCACCTCAGCCGAGGTTCTTATACCACCGAGACCCGGTTCACTGTTTTACTTTTCTTCATGTTGTAAAGTTTTTGGGGTCTAACCGTCTAATGTTGTAACAAGTTGTCTCTATTGGCCGAGATTAGTGAATCTTATTCAGTCGACGTACTTGATGATTTGAACATTTACATACACTCATGGTCTTGAAATTAGTGGATGAGGGGATTTACAATAATACATAGAGAGATAATAGAATGAGTACTATAAACAATATCAATATAGTAATAATGTTTTATATTGTACTACTATTAACGGATTTTAATAAACTAGTAGAAAGTCTTTGTATTTAATATTATTGAAGTCCATATTGGAGATTCTAATTGAAAATTTAATTGGATATTGATTCTATTGTGAGAAGTTGAGAGCCAAATGAAAAAGAAAAATACATTTTCGAAACCTCTTTTTATCCATGGTTACATTTATGACATTTCAATCATAATAGTATTAGTACCCAAATGAAAGGCGTTGTGCATTGTGCTTGTGGAGATATTTAATGTTGAATTGGCTTCCTCTAGTTCACCGCAGATTGTGACAATCGATTGTCAGGATGGGCCGGCGGCCCGCAGTAATAGAATGAGTCGGCCCGCATTGCGTTACCAGTTAAGACTTACATATGTAACATTTTCCTTAGATTTTTTTACACTTTACGTCTTATGTATTGCACAATAAAACACTTTCTGGCCAGACACTTTATGTCTGTGTATTGTCTTTCATACCCTCATTCTTAACCAGACCAAACTAACCTAACCAGAAACAATTAACCATGATTACATTTTTTTTAATCAAAATTCAATTTCTCTCGGAGAAATCAAAACACGATATCTTTCTCTTCAATTCAAAACGTAGATCCACTTTAACTTTACCAAATCTCCAACCCTAATTTCATATACCTCTCGAGTGCGACGGAGAGATATCACACAAAACTGACGAACAATGTCGAAATCGAAAGCGAAGAAGAAATCCAAGGTCTCAATTGCGGCTCTTTCGTTTGAGTCACTTTTTCTGGTTTTGGATTTAATGGAAAAGATAGGCAACCATTCAAGTCGAACTATTCTTGCAAACTTTCCTTGCGATATTCACGAGAGCGGAGGTGAAGATTTTTTCAATAAGATATAGATTTTGTTTCCGCTGATTCTTCAATTGGTTTACTGAATGTTGGATCTGATAAACATTATTTTTGTTTATGGCAGTATGGGTCTGTTCTTCAAAGTCGATTTGAAGATCCTGCCATGTTGCCGTTCCGCATCGTCTCTGTCAACCACGACCACCGTGAAGAGCCATCTTTGTCTTCAAGTCGATTTGAAGATTCTACCATGTTGTCGTTCCGCCTCGTCTCTGTCAACCACGGCCACCGTGAAGATCCATCTCTGTCTTCTGAGTCTAGACTTTTATGAGTTTATCCCATTTGGAGTAGGTTTATAAGCCTGATTTTGTCACTTTCTCATTGTTTCTTTGATAGTTATATCTGATCAAACACGCTACCACTCCCTTTATGTATCTAGTTATATATTTATGGCTCTTGTATTCTCCTGTGAAGATGTTCCTTGTCTGACTTGTGATTTGAACAGATTGTGGAGGTGATGATCAAGAGATCAAACAGGAAATGGAGAAGCAGTTTGTGTACCTTCTATTAGTTGGATATGTCAATTCTTAACTGAACGATTATAGTTTCTTGATATTCTATCAGTTTTTCACATCCACAAATGGCAACTGTGAAGTTTCGTCCACATCCACAAACGATAACCATTTTCAGCATCCACAAACACATATACACATATGCATATCAGAGAGACTCGCTTCAATACGGTAACTCATAGACATATTCTCTTTTGTCAAGGTTCAAAGATTCAAGGAATGTGTTCGTTATTGGAGATTCGGGTTTGTTTTCAAATTTTGTTATTTATTGCTTGGTTTAGTTTGGTTAATTTAGTCAATTGTGGGTTGCAATTCGAAGGGTTCAAACTTTTAGTTTGGTATGTTTGTTCTACTGTCCACAGATCGATATCCACATCCATTCATATTCACAATACTAGTCATTCTATGTCTAAGACTCAAGTGGGTATTCATTCTGTCTAAGACTCAAGTGTGTACTTTTTTTTATTCTCTACGGTTTGTTTGTCCATATTTTTTTACTTTTTCTTGTTAGTTTTTCTTGTCCACGTTTTTTTTGTATTCACAAGTTTGATTTACAAATTATGTAAAATATATCAAAATGGATGTTAAAATATAAATATTTTTTTATATAATTTATTATACGAGAGAAAATAAGCTAAATGTTTATTATAAAAGAAAAAATCAACAAACAAATACATGGGTGATACAGTTATTTAATAATATTAAAAAAAAAGAAAAAATGGCCCACCGTTAACTAATCTCTTGTTTCCCTTGACCAAGCGAAAGAGGTAGTTATGTACAAATACAAAGAGAGAAAGAAAATAAAGTGTGCCTCCAGTTACAAGTGCCTTATCATGACAAAAAAGAGAAAAATGTGTCTAATAAGGTAAGACACTCTTTTCCTTATCCCTCGTGAACTCATTTGACGTGTCTACTGCTTTCGCTGCCCCCTCACTTTTAGTTTCTTTTAGTCAACTTATAGTTTCTCGTAAATGAGGACGATTATGTTTCCTTTTTCCATTTCAGTAATCAGTAGTATCATACTATCATGGCCTTGACGTGGAATAACGATCCTGATAAGATACGAGTTTGGTGAGTAGGTCTCAAATAAATATAGCACGACTTAGATTTACATTCTCTTTGCTTTATTAATCTCTTGTCGAAAGGATACTCAATTTTCTTTGGAAGTCTCTTAAGCTTCTTCAAAATTGTTGTATCTTTTTTTCTTAATATGTGTTACCTTTCCTATATGATTTCTCGTTCTTTGTCTTAGCCCACATAATTTTTTTTCCAATAAACTCAACATGTAAGCTCTCAATTACAGGAATTAATTATTACAAGTCATTTGAAACACATACACATTCAATGAAAGCCATTTCTCGTTATTTTTTCTGTTCTACTTTATAGTAATCTTAGAGCTCATAACTACAAACTAGTATAAATCATAAACATAAAATTTATAGAATCATATGCAAGATATTTTTTTTTTTTGGTAAAATGTTAAGATATTATTACCAATTTTATGATTTTTGACACAACTACAATAGACAACAAAAGACGGAAAACGTAAAATAAATCTAAACACAGACACGATCTAGGCACAACAGGGACCGACACAACAAACAGGCCGCTATCCGGATGCCTCAGCTTATCCGAACCATCGCTTGCCGCAAAAGGAAGAGCCGCAGTTATTGCGAAATACAGAACCCAGTAAAATTTGGCATCCCCGATGATATGCTTTTAATGATCGATTCAACGAAGAACAGCTCGAGATGGACTTCCGAGCATCCACATTCACAAACAGACAACCACGCTAGAGACGAAGACCGCCACCACACCGAGATCGAGCATTTATTTGGCGAAGCCCACCTAGAAGGCTTGCGCCAAAGACCTACAAAAAGGTTTTGAAGGCAGCAAAAGCTCCACTTTGACATTCCTGATCTTCTGAGCAACCCGGAAGAATCCATCCACCGAAGGAAGCACGCAAGCCACAGACTCCGAAACTGGGATGATGAGCTCAAACCATAGCAACACCGAGACTCCACCAGCCGAAGACTAAGCAGAAGGCAGATGCATGGACGTGGACAGACCCTGAGAACCAGGATACTGACCGGGTTGCCAAACGGGACAGAATCAACACATGGTACATAAAGAGCAGCCGAAGAGGACCCAAGAGAAGGTCGGAGACGATTCAACAACGCAAACCACCACCGACGTCGAAGTTGAGCGCATAGGCATAGGGGAGGACAAGTAGGAAGCTCCACGAACACGGAATGACTGGAAGCCATAGACCACTCCGAGATAATATCCATGTCGTAGCCGCACACACCAATCGAGGGAGTACCGGAACGCCACACGACGGAGCCAGAAACCACTACAAGCGCGCCATTGAGGGAGGACCTTGTCGTACCTACTGCAAAACGGACAAACAAACGACAAGATGCCTTGTGTGAAAGAAGAATCACGCGCCGCCGTAGCACTCCACCGGACATCAAAAGACAATAAAAGATGGTTGACGAGCAGATCCAGGACGAAGTTGCCTCCAGCCGAAGCCACGCGCCGCCAATCAACAGGACACGCCAGAGATCTGAAAGGGGAGAAGATGACTCCAGACGCATCCCAACCCAAAAAACGATCCCAGCCTCCGACCTTCTCTAAGCCATCCTCGCAGAGTCACCAGAGAAAACGAGACACCCACCGGAATCGGCCTAGGATCCTCTGCTGGTGAAAGCTCGAAGACCCAGAGACGACCACATATCGGATGTGAGCGAAGGGGAAGAGAAGGATCAAACAGGAAAGAGGAAAAGAGGAAGGATAAAGGAGGAGGCACCCTCCGACGGGAAGAGGCATACGGCCGCCAGAGGCAAAACGGTAAGAATTTCAGAGAGCTTTGAGAGAGAGAGAGAAAATTCCGTGAGTTGATATGCAAGAGTTTTAGATACAACTTGTCATTATAAAATATAAACAACGTAAAAACAATGTAATTTTGAGACATTCCCTTAACGTAGAGTTTACAAGTTGGTTAGAAACTTAGAACCATAAGATCGAAGCTATTTCTCACCCAGCTCTGTTTTGGTTAGAAACTTAGAACCATAAGATCGAAGCTCTTTCTCACCCAGCTCTGTTTTCTACACACATGAGGTGATTTCTCTTAAGATCAAATAGCCAGCTAGTTAGAATCTACGACAATTAACTAAAATATATTAGGTAAACCCTTTCCCTAGTTTCATTGTACTTTTTCATTTATTCCTTCTCATTATATCACTAATTCACGCCAAACGAATTTGTATGAGTGGGACAAAATTTCCATAAAATTTGATTTTATCACTTATTCATTCTGACTTGACAAAAAAATCTGGATATTCGTAATTTTACGACAAAGATGGATATTCGATATACATATATATAATTTAATATTTCTATATGCATTTTATAATATTGTATTCACTAAATTGATTACTTAGTTATTATTTTTAAAATAATGTGTAGTTTAAAACAATCTTAATGAAATGTTCTTACTTTTTATTGAATTTTTAATTTTAATTATAATTTTACGGTTCAAATCAGATATTTGATAAAAATATTAATTTTTAGATTTTCGGTATTCCGAAAGGCCGCGGATTGAATCAAAAATAATCATTCATACATAGTAGAATGGAAAGTTCTCGGATATCCTTAAAATTTTGAATATCCGACTCCGCGTCCATCCCATATATAATGTAAATTAAATAAAACGAATTAACTACACAACGACATTTTTAATTGCTGACTAGTCCAACAAGTTAGATTTTAGGTCGGTCGTGTGGGGACTCTTATTAGTCAATTTATCTCAGTAGATTGACTGTCTTAACTCACACAGATCTGTCTCACTTCCTTAAATGTAATCTTTAGTTTTCACTCTTTCTCCTCTTACCTATTCATCATCCACACGTTTTCTAATATCTTCAATACATACGTTCTATTGATTAGTATAGTGTTTTGACCCATTTCTGTTTTAAAATTAATCATGGCCACTCCCAACACAAATGTTTGACTATAAAACCGATCCTAATCTTACTTTCCAAGTTGTGTTTTCTGCAAAAAAAAAAACTTTCAATGTGATTTTATTTTGCAAATTAATCCGTGAACTTAAAAACCCACGGGTCAACCCTCTAAGTGTCAGTCAAATCGCAATATAACTTTCGGCCATAGATATGTGTATTTGACTGTGTATAATTTAAACATTTTTCAATACTACATCGTTTTGGCACTAATTTTTAATAAAAATAAATTGTTGAATACATGGTTTAAACCTTGAACCTTAAACACTATGTGCATGCTATATAACCATCTTGGCCAACAAATATATTTGTTTAGTTAACAAATGCAATTATATATATTTCTAAATTCATTCCGAAATGACTTTGTTTCTTCCTCTTTCCTTGGACATGGGAGCTTGTTACTCAAGCATTTATTTTTTTTCGATTTTCTTTACTTATAGTTATTATCTCACATGTTTTGAACAACAATTGGAATGGGATTTGCGTTTCCGGCTCATCTCCGCATTCTTCTTCGAGTGTTATCGTGGCCAGAGAAAAGAAGAAAGATATGATGCACTTCCATGGCGATAGAAAAAAAATATATTATGCGCTTTTATGGATCACCCCACCTTCACTATACAAACTCCCATGTCCAAGAGAAAAAGAAGAAACAAGGACATTTCAAAATGAATTTAGAAATCTATATAACTGTGTTTGTTAAGTAAACAAATATTTCTGTTGGCCGAGATGGTTATGTAGCATGCACATAATGTTTAAGGTTCAAGGTACACACCCTGTGTTCAATAAATTTTTTCATTAAAAAATTAGTGCCAAAACGATTTAGTATTGAAAAATATAAAAATTATATACAGTCAAATACACATATACGGCCGAGGGTTATACTGCAGTTTGACTGGCACTTGCAGGGTTGACCTGTGGATTTTTGAGTTCGCGGATTAATTTGTAAAAAAAAGAAACACATTGAGGATTTTTTCGCAGAAAACCCTTCTAAGTTACTCCATTTTATTGTAACTAGATTCTTTTTCTGCGCTACGCGCGGATTACATATCCTAAATTTGTTGATTTTCATTATGTATTATGAATGGTTTTATTTTCTATTTAGTTTTATTTTGGGTAGTTCTAATTCAATATTTCCTACAATACTTTATTTTATAAATGCTAATATAATTTAAAAATTTGTGATCAATCTAGAAAAGAACTTTGGTTATTTTAAAATAGAGTTATATTCTATGGAAGAATAAACGTACTCAGTAAAAAAATAATGATGCAATTGATATTCTTCTTCTTTTGAGTTGAAGTACTTAGTTTACTTCTTATGTAATTATGTGGAATAAATTATCATATTTTGTATTTTATTTCTTATACATGATCGGCAATAAAACGTAAATTCAGAGGGGATTATGGTTGATGTATTTTAATATATTTGAAAATCTAAATTAAATCTAGTATTATTGGTTCTACAATTTTAAGATTCATATCACAATCATGTCTTATTGATTTCATGATTTATAAATTCTAATTTAAATCAGGTGTTATCTAATCATATACGGATTTATTAATGGATTCAATTTCATATTTGAAATGTATTTTTATAGATTTATTTGCTAAAAATATAAAAACTAAAATCCTAAGAAAAAAACTCCGGATTTGTAAATACTAATTAAAATTTGTAGGTTAGATTTGAAAATATGTATAGTTTACTTGAATTTGTAAATACTATCCGTATTTCTAAAATCAGTTTAAATACATAAACCAATAACACCTCTAAATGATGATACTCTCATATGTAATATCAACTTTAAATTATAATTTAATAACATGATATTCAAAAACATATGAATTGTAATGAACATATCTTGTTTTTTTTGAACTTTTAAGTATCTTGTTGTTTATCGTAACATTAATTTTACATTTAAAGATAATGCATTCTGTGTTAACTGTAAAATGTCTTTGAAATCTTATGAGTTATAACTCTTGTTTCGTTTGTTTTTTGTTTATTTCGAACAGGTGGAAGTAGGAGTCATACCCAAACTGCTAAGACCTTTAATTTCTCTTCATGATAGAATCAAATTATATATTGATCATTTATATACGTTACAGACTTTAAAGTCTGTTTTCATTGTTTCTCCGAACTCTGAGAAGAATACTTATTTTCTTCTCTTTTTTTACACTGATGGATGTTCCAACATAAAAAAACAGATTTAGATGGCAAAATAAGACAGGCGACTCATGAATATACATGCGAACACTGTACGAAGATTCTAGCTACATTAAGCTTCGTTTAACCTTGAAGCATTCAGAAACTTCTGAGCATGCGAAGCCTTGTTTACATGTTCGAGAACCAGAAATATGAATCAGAGGTAACGTTATCAGAGACAAAAATATTGAAAAAGAAGGATAAACAAAACTTACAACACTAAAAATCTTGACCACTATAATTCGATTAGTTCAGGGAGAAAAAACTGAGTAAGTTATTAAAAGGAGGAAAAAGCACACCAAACAATCAGAAAGAGAGGACTAAACCGGATTCAGTATTGAGTAAACCATACCTCCTTTAGTGGCAACACCTATAAGAATCTTCTCATTGGAATTCAAATAGCTTGGAGATTTAATATATCATATCTGAGCAAGGTTAACGAATTGTTACAGACTTATAGTGAGTAATCATCAAAAGCAACGCGCACAGGAAAAAAAATGGTAGTGAGTTTGTCCAGTACCATACCAAATGTTTTGCCGTTCTGGCTTGATCTTTGACCTTCATTCAAACTTACTCTTCTGCTGGCATCTGAGCAATAAGACGCTTATGTGCTGATAATACCGAGACACGATCATGGAAACTCAAAACTATTATTCTAAACTTTGCATATCAGAATAGGTTTTCTATGCTAAATAGATCTCACCATTGCATCATCTCTTTTATTCTTCATGAAAGACGAGAGAAATTTTGAATGCTTCTGCAAATGGAATTACAGTGAGATCCATCATCTGTTACACTCTTTCTACATTTCAGAGTTCAACCAAAATCTTAATAAAAAGATAAGTATTACCTTGAAATCATCAGTTATACAAAAGCCTTGGTGATTCCAGATTGAATCTTCTGTGGTCTTCAATATCAGAATCATCATTGGACCCTTCTTTCTCATCGATTTCGTCAAAGTTCGGCGGCATGTTAGCATCAGAGAAGATCTTATGAATGGTTACCACTTGTGGCTTCATCGATTCATCTTCTTCGTCATCGTCGTTGGGTTTGTAGTTTTACGATCTCTTCTGCTCTCTTCTTAGAAATCTTCTGGTAATCTGAATCATGTCAACCGACAAAGATATCATATTTGAGTGAATGGGTTGCTTTGACGATATGTGGTGAGGGCTGCACTTCCCGCAGATTTATACTGGTGGTGTTATGGATCTTTGAAACGGACGGAGAACAAATCTATAGTGATTGATTCTGGAAATTGAAAGAATGATTTAAGATAATGCGTTAACTCGAGAGATTAATAACAGAGATTGATGAAGAAAGTAGAAGAAGATTTGAAACCGTGACGATTTGGTTACGCAGACGGCGAGGTAGATTAAATGACGTGGCTGAATGATTGGTTGTGAATATTTTAGCTGACGTGGCCAGCTCAGAATTGCGTCAATTTAGCTGTTTTTATATAGTAGAGATAGATATCCTTACCAAATATAAATAAAACTAAAATAAAAACACATTTAAACAAGTTAGTTTTAGCTGCCAAAGATATTTACATGCATGGTCCGACCAACTCATGGCATTCTACTGTGCTGCGTTTTATAATCTAAAACTTTAAACAAAATAAAATTCTCATTGATCATTTTCTGTCACAGTGTCAGTGTGTCACTAACTAAATCATTGGTGAGATCCCTCCCGCCATTTTCTAACACCGCTCACATTGTCTTACGCCTTCCAAAACAGGTCCCACCATTCCTTTTACACGCGCCACCGCTCTTTTATTTCGCCGGCGTGTCAAAAGACAACGTGTTTGTCATCTTTTCATGAACGGGGGAGATGAAAACCGGCCATCGGAGATAAGTAAATCTGGCTCTGTATCACGTCATGGTCAATTTTAAACCCGGGAACAACCGTGAACCCGACCCGGATATCCGCATTATCGCCGGAGACGAGAGACTGGTCACCAGTTTTCACGCTCTCCATGTACACTAGAGAGAATCTACATCCTCTTTTGATCTGAAACACCTTGACGTTTTCGCTGAGACAAAACGCCAAGCAGTGCAGAAGCCAGATCCGTTTAGCCATCTCACAGAAGGTTGCGAAGAAACCCGAATCCGGAAACCCGCCCGAGTTAACCAGCTTCCTCTGGTTCAAGTTCCCGAAGAAGGAACACTCCATCTTCGCGTCTATAACGCTCAAGTACTTATGAAGAACAAACCTCGCAAAGGAGGAACCCGGGTTTCGGGTCAAGTACTGAATCGGGTCGACGGATCTTAGGTTAAAGTATTCCTCACGGCTCCGTTTCTCGTCGACCTTAGGTAACGCGAAGCTGGGAGATTCGAAATTCTCCAGCATTTTCCCGCAGACGAAGGACTCAAACGCGAAGCAACGGTGGCTCGGCATTGCGAAGACAGTGGATGCGTTTCGGACTGCGGCGGAAGCGGCGGCGTCGAGATCCCACCTCGCCGATTCCATCTCCTTCACTAACGATTTAACGAAGGCTCTTACGGATCTCAATGTAAACCCTAGAATCTGAACGAAGTGGCTTAAATTCAAATTCGAAAACAGAAAGACTGATCCACTCGCCGTGAGCTTCTTCTCCAGCGATTTGTTGAACGATGAGCTTCCTTCGAGATTTGTTTTTAACGAATCGATTCTTGATTGCTTCTCAGTAACTTCCGATTCGAGCTTTTTGATTGTGATATCATACGTCCTCATCAAGCTCTGTTGCTCCTGAATCTCAGCGAGCATAATCGCCACTTGCGGAGAAAGATTCAGCTCCTTCCTTAGAAAACTCTGTTTCAGCTCCGATAACGCTCTAAGCTCCTCCACCACCGCCGTATCCGCCGCTTGTATCGCAGCGTTGTCGTAAGGATGCTGCGCCATCTGAAGCTCTACGTACGCGGCTTTAATAGAAGTCGTGCTGGCGAAGATCTTGGCAACCACCGCCTCTAAAACCGCTCTCCGTCGCTCTCCACTCCTGCTGCTCGAAGGACTCTTCAGATCGAAGACGTAGTCTCCGTCGTCATCCTCGTCGTAGAAGTTTGGGTTATGGGGCTTCGACATGGAGGAGACCTTCGTCGACGTCGTCCTCAGGCTGCATACCTTCTGGAACGTTCTTGCTAGCTTGCTTTTTCTTCTAACAGATGGATTCTTATTCAGTGTTTCCATTGAAACAGAGCTTGAAATTGATGTTGTTGTGTTGTGAGAGGAGATTCAAATGGTTTTTTGAATTTTGTATTTTCTCACAGTTTAGGAGAGTACAAGTTGTCTGAGTCTGATACAGCAAAAAGAGTGACCTAATTATTATTTTTAAAAGAGCAAATATAAATATAATATATTCTCTTTTACTTTTTGTATATTTTATAGTATAATTTTCTACTACGTTGTCAAAAAAAAAAAAAAATTCTACTACATATATTGTTTTATGTGTTGTATATCAGTATAGACAAAGTCAGAAAACGTACGTGGTTGAATAAGTTAATCACTTGATTTGTATGCGTGCATTGATGTGTAACAGACTAACAGTACGAGTAAGCGTCGTTTACAAGGATATTGAATTGTGTGGTCGGGTCCATTTTGGTCGGAGAAGGCAGTGATTAATTAATTATAAGCACTCATATTTTTTTTGGTCTAAATATAGATAAGCACTCATATGTAATTATGTCTTGACATATTTACTATTGCCACTGACGTAGCATAATTTGTTTTTATCCTATGTTCATGTTTAAATGAGACATAATAGTACTTTTTTTTCTTTTTGAACCAATACATAAGAACTTTCAGCTAAATATATAGTAAAAAGGAACAAATGTGAGAAAAATTGGTGTCTTGGTAAAGAGCTTATATATCAAAATATAAAATAAATAACTAATGGTTCTAACTAGTTTTATTGTAAAATGCGAGTTTCCAAATTGTTTCTCAGTTTTTTTTTGGGCAAAAAAAAGATTTATAATATCAGTTTTTTTCTTGTTTCTCAGTTTGCTTGTGAGATGTATAGTATAAGCATTCGTCCAACCAAAAAGATGTATAACATCAGCTTTTAATTAGTTTATAACTGGTAAAACTGATCCCTTTATTTTAAGCACGTTTCAAAATCTAAGCATGCATGAATTTTTATTGTACATACTCCAAACTATTGAGTACCATAGATATATACAATTCAAATATTCAACACTTATCATCAGGCCTGCTTATCATATAATATGAGCATATCCTAAGTTTTAAGAAACACTGGACGTCGCCTAATACAGTAGGATGATTACAAAGTTTCAAGTGTTTCAAAAAAAAAAGATTACAATGTTTCAAAGACAAAATGGAGTGGAGTGGATTCGATTTGGATTATTCACACAAAATTCCTAAATATAGCTTTAGAGTAAATGTAAGTGTATATGTATTATGTATAACGCAATCTAGGAATGGCCCTAACACTTGTATTTTCTACAATATAAAAATAAAAGTGAAAATAGTGATAAAGCAATTTTGAATGAGAATAATTTGCCATATATACATGAATGAGAACAAAATTAAGAAACTACCCTACTAACCGTACAATACCAATTCACCTAACAAAATGAATACGGGCTGACGTTTTTGCCCCTATCAATTCAACACGTGAAAAAGAGAAAGTTTCAATTTAAATGCATCTTCAACATTTATCTTTTTTTTTTCATTTCTATCTTCTGGCAACGATGTCATCATTCATCATCATAAATATAATCTTCTAAAATCTGCATCTGCCGATCTACTTTCTAAATTACCGAACCACCACTAACTCTATTTCCGACGATAATCTAACACCAGCTTCCTCTTCAATTAATCTTCCTCGCCGCCATGAATCATATAATCAAAGAATACTGCAAAAAGTTCTTTGAGCTGGAGATCTACGAAAAATCAATAAATGAATCAGAGAATGAGATTGATTGCAGGGTCTCGGTGAATCGACTATATGCAGCTGATTCCAATGAGCAATATACGATAAGAAACTTCAACATAATGTTTTAGTGTGTTAGGAAAAGGCTGAAACGCTAAGCTTTGATGCTAAATGTTATATGAATTGTTAGTGGGAAACAAGTTTATTAGAAGTCTATACTTATTAAATACAAGGGAACAATGATGTCTAATCTTTGAGTTATATAATATCGAATATGTTATTTACCATGTAAGAATAATGTTAGGTGTAATTTATTGGTCAATATATGATAAAATAATTGTTAACAATTAAAGAAAATAGAAATTAGACAAAATAATAATTAAATTATTTCAGTAACATATTTTATAACATTTAACAAATCATGTATCAGTAAAAATAATACAGAGCTACAACATATTTTATAACAGCTAACCAAACATGAATCATCTAATAGCCACATATTATATTGAAATTTATAAACCATTTAGTTTACAACAAAATTATCTGTAATATTTTACCAACAATTTATCAATTAACGGTATTCGTATTTGGTAACCGCTACCCAAATATCTACTATCTAACAATTAAAATATGTGAAATTGAAATCGTCTTCATCGATCTCGGGTAGAACCTATCTTTCTCGAATATCCTGCTGATCCGTACAATGAGGAGGTTTTTCCAATCCATGAATTGATCTCGGGTCGTCGATCTCAGGTAGTACTTGACGGATCCAGATGATGTGTTTAATAGTACATACCTAGCTGATACGTCCTAGATTCGAACAAGGATCACTCAACAGGATTTTGGATATGAACTCGCCAAAGTAGGGAGATCTGATGGTTTGATAGGCGACACACAAGGTTGCGGAAAGGCCTTATGATACTACCGGCTTCGATTGTGGTTTGGAATGTGACGTCAAGACCAACAAGGAAATATATGTTTATTTGGAGAATCACTCGACAAAGAAACAAGAACTGTTCTAAGCAAAGAACAAAGAGATAAACTCATAAACTTT
>NC_027752.1:18671564-18690574 GCF_000695525.1 Brassica oleracea var. oleracea
AATTTGACTAGATCTGGTCAAAGCACGGAAAATGGAGATGACTAGTCAATTTGACTAGATCTGGTCAAAGCACGTAAACTGGAGAAGACTAGTCAAGAAGACTGTTCGGCTCCTGTCCAGATTCATCCGAGCTGGCTGTGTCCAAGGCGGAAAGGATTAGGACATGGGCGGGACGATCAGCAAGGGCCGTGGGACGTTCTGATCGGACAAGTCGCGTTCCAACGTGGCCCAAGTATTCTGAGAGCTTAAGGATCCTTGCCTTAGAGAAATATCCAAAGGAAAAGTCCATGATCGGATCGAACAAAGCGGCGAGATCATCAGCACAGTCACTGGTGCATGCGGTACGAGCCAAACGGGCCAAAAGAGAGAAGCTATGGTCTGAATCGGAATTGGCTCATCCTAAGTTGATTCTGGCTTGACCTTCAGCCTTAGCTTGTGAAGTTGGACAGGAAAGGCAAGCTCCAGTACGGTCAGATCGGTCATCCGGCCATGGTTCCAGCCAAAGCTCCTTTCCGGACGTATACGGGACGGTCCAGTACACTACACGGTCAGTCTGTCCGGTACGGTGAAAAACATGAACCTCGGTTGAAATGTTCAGAACGTCCTGAACTCCATGCTGAGCTGGTTCCATAGACTGATCCGTGGACTGCGGCACATCATTCCCTCCCTCTTCAAAATGATTTGTCCTCAAATCCATTGTACCTATATCAAAAGGAAAGAAATCAGATACAAAAGAATTAAAATTCCAGGAAAATTCAGTGAATGAAAAGATTGGACAGAAACTTCCTTAGAGTTTTCAAGTCGTTTTCATCAAGTAATTCCAAGTCCTTTGGCGTACATCATTGCTTGCTCTCTTTGTGAAATGATCATGCTTATCATGTTCAGTCAAAACAACTAGAGAAACCACATCAAATCTGATAAAGAAATAATCAAAGGGTTTCTCTATCCTTAAGACATCAAAAACATGATCCAAACTCTTAGGATAATCATCAAGCACGTGGGCAAGCATCAAGCAAGTAAACTGATCACCAAATTTTTTTTTATCAATTTTAAAATTAGGCCAAGCTGTCAAACGGTTAGGAAAAGAAAGAGACAATGTCAAATCTGAAAAATTCTCATCATGAACGAAATCAAATTGATTCTTTGGCCTAAGTAATTTTGGTTCATGCATTTTTCTACACCAAATCTCTTTCAAAGCACAACTTAAGTAAAACAATTTATGAAAAGGTTTAAGCAAAACGTTTTTCAACCAAGTAAAGATGTGTTTTCTTTTGGAAATTCTCGGATTCAAAACGTTTTCATGATGAGCAGAGACAATCAACCCATGATCCTTACAGTGCTTTTGGTTTTGACAGGAGGTTGACTGAGGAAACACCTTTGGTTCATAGAGGATCGGTTTTGGCTCAGGCCGCTTCTTTCTTGGGCCTGAATCTCCTTTAGAAGTCTGGTACTCGCGGATAGACGGGCTGGAGAATCTCCAGTTTGGAAAATTCATAACTCCTTCCTACGTGAACATTTTCAAGTGATTCCAAGCCTCAGTGAATCCTTTGTGAGTTGGCTTTCCAGAGAAATTGGATTCATGACAAAATACCTTCTGAATATTGAGATATCCGTTTTGGACTGAACCCCTGTCGCTGGCATCTCTAAGGTAGCCGGTTTGGACAACAAAGCTTCTCAAAATCTCAGGCTGTTGGGCACAATCAATGCTTTCATTTCTCAGAGGCTGAACCTGTCTTTCCTGGACACTCAAAACAGAAGCTAGAAGACCAGAATCAAATGTGCAAGACAGATACTTGTTCAAATAAAAAAAAAAAAATTCTTTTCCAAGAACAAGTAACACACATTTCATCATTTCACGATGCACATCAAAGTAGACATTACAGACCAGAATCTTATCAAGATATGCAATAATATTATTCATTTTCAAGACGTGCATATCCTTCTCAACATCTGAACACAAAAGAGTAAGTTCAGATTGAGAAACAACTATCAAAGACTCAAGATGTTTTTCAAAGAAAGTGTTGTAAACCACAATATCATCAAGGCTCAAAACAACACAATTATCACGAAATGATCTCAGAAGATTCCAAGTTCTATCAGTTTCAGAATACACAAGATCAGGCTGCAAAACAGAATAACCAAAATCAAGATCACAAAAATCATTTTCAGTTCTAAGTGATTTATTTTCCAGCAACTGATTAATCAAGAAACCGTCCAAGGCAAGAGAAGATACAAACAAATCATCAGTGATCAGTACATTTTAGAAGAACTCAGATCAAAACCATTTTCTTTGAAAACAAACGAATCAAAAGAGTTTCTAGCACAAAAATCAGTTTGTTTCAAATCAAACTCAAGAGATTTTTCAAAATGATCAAAGCCTTTGCTATGCTTTAAGAACTGATCAAAGCTCGAGATTATTCTAGAATTGATGCCATTGTCTTTTTGAAAACGTGGTTGATCAAGAAGTTCATCAGGTTCAAAGATTTTAAAAGAATTAATCATGCTTTCAAAAACAGATTTTGAAACACAAAAATCTTTCACCTTTTCAAGACCAAAAATGAATCACACCAAGAGAACTGATCTTAACAAACATATCAGGCTGAGAATGAAGCAAATCAGATTGCTTACAGTGCTCTTGAAGATCAGGAGACAAAGGAGCATGAGTTGTGCCGGGATCAAAGCATAGATGGCTCTCCATGACGATGGAGGTGATGCTTGTTGCTTCTTCATCAAAGACTGGGCCAGGTTCGTCCTCCTTATCAAAGATTGGACCTAGATCCTCATCCAAGGGTTTTCTAGTGTCAAGATGTGGTCCTTGATGTGGATAGTATAGTGGCTCTTCCTCAAAAACCTGTGGAGACAAAACAAGACTACTCAGATGCTTCGGTTGCAAACGGTTAGTTCTACAATAGTCTGTTCATTATCAAGTATAAGTTCAGATTCAAGACAAGGAAGATCACAACTTTCTTCACAAGACATCAGATTTTCAATCAGCTCTTCTTCATATTCATCAAAAATAGGTAAAGAATCTGAAAAAAAATTAATTACCTTTGGCTTTCTTGCTGATGAACAAGGATGGCTCAGCTACAGGTGCACGTATGGATGTGCTCTTCATGTGGATCTTACTGACGACCTTGAGGGCTTTCATCATTCCCTTCTCAAAATTCTCACATATCTCTTTTACATCAAACTGAAGGAATCGCCTCTTTGGATCAGCTTCACCTTGGGACGACCTGAAAGGTTCATTGCACCTCCTATTTGGCCTATCCTGCACACTAACAAACTCATCAAAATTATTCAAAAAATATTTAAATGAAGATTGAGAGATAGTTTGTTGTGGGGATTTCTCCTTGCTATTTTTCCTTGGAAGACCAAACATCATAACCTGAAAATCTCACCACAAAAGTTAGGAAATAAAACCTCCCACTCTCAAGTGTTTAATCTCACCCACTCAAGGGTTTCTCTCAGATTTAGGTGATCACACATAAGTTTTTACTCAATGTTCTAAGAGAACAAATCAAAGAATCCCAATGGACAAATCCAAGCAAACAAGAAAATTTTCTCAAGATAGAAAGATAAGAGATTTTTGATTTTTGAAATCCATTTTAACCACCTCAAAGGCTAGATTTCTCCTCATTCAGCAGGCATTCTCTTCCACCACCAATCCCGAAATGAAATTTTCGATTTCTTTTTTTTTTGTTTTTTTTTCTTATAGATCTTTCTTCTTTTTTTTTTGATATGGTGGATGGTAATGAGGGGCTCAGATTTAAGAAAGGTAGAAGAAGAAGTGTTTATAAGAAAATGGAAGATGAGAAAGATGAATGAAATAGACAATACCGGAAGAGTTGCTCTGATACCACTTTGATACGTCCTAGATTCGGACAAGGATCACTCAACTAGATTTTGGATATGAACTCGCCAAAGTAGGGAGATCTGATGGTTTGATAGGCGACACACAAGGTTGCGGAAAGGCCTTAGCTTCGATTGTGGTTTGGAATGTGACGTCAAGACCAACAAGGGAAGATATGTTTACTTGGAGAATCACTCGACAAAAAACAAGAACTAGACTGAGCAAGAAACAAGACAAGTTATAAACAAAGAACAAAGAGTTTCAACTCAAAAAAGGGGAAAACTATCTGTTATTTCAAGTGAAAGGGACTACATACTTATACTACTTTGTAGTCAAAAGAAATAAAGAAGAATGTGTGAAATCAAGACATAGAAAATACAACATTGACAAGATCAGGTCAAAGCACGGAAAATGGAGAAGACTAGTCAAGATGTATGTTCGGCTCCTGTCTAGATTCATCTGAGCTGGCTGTGTCCAAGGCGGAAAGGATCAGCACATGGGCGGGACGATCAGCAAGGGCCGCGGGACGTTCTGATCGGACAAGTCGCGTTCCAACGGGGCCTAAGTCTTCTGAGAGCTTAAGGATCCTTGCCTTACAGAAATATCCAAAGGAAAAGTTCATGATCGGATCGAACAAGGCGGTGAGATCATCAGCACAGTCGCTGGTGCATGCGGTACGAGCCAAACGAGCCAAAAGAGAGAAGCTATGGTCTGAATCGGAATTGGTTCGTCCTAAGTTGATTCTGGCTTGACCTTCAGCTTTAGCTTGTGAAGTTGGACAGGAAAGCAAGCTCCAGTACGGTCAGATCGGTCATCCGGCCATGGTTCCAGCCAAAGCTCCTTTCCGGACGTATGCGGGACGGTCCAGTACACTACATAGTCAGTCTGTCCGGTACGGTAAAAAACATGAATCTCGGTTGAAATGTTCAGAACGTCCTGAACTCCATGTTGAGCTTGTTCCATGTACTGATCCGTGGATTGCGACACATCACTAGCCATAACCAAATTCACGGTGGCGAGACATTGGTGACAAGCGCTGTTTGACGGTTTTTGAGGATGGTATATGAGACGAAAATCAGTAGAAGCGGGAATAGATGAGGTGCTCGCGGCGGATAATATATTGTTTAGAATAAGAAAAACACAGAGGTACTGATAAAAAAAGGAGAAGAGAAAGCTATTTCTGAAAATATAAAAAAAGTAAAATACATAATAAAATTGTAAAGGATCACGAAAGAGAGGATAAGAAATCTAATCTAGGACTACGTGGGATACTAGAGGGGACAGGGGTGTTTTCGGTTTAATTACGATTGCACAGTTTAGGGTAGTTTGCAAATTTTAACCTTTTTTGGTGTATATGCTAGCCATAAGGATAAATTAGTGGGTGGGTCCAACAAATGTTAAAAATTCGCGAAGCCTAGTAATCTAAGTTATCATGATATGTGTCTTGTATGTTTGATAAACTGAAATATTGTTCACAATGCCATTACAAGAAAAGTTTAAGTGACCCTCCTCATAAAGGAAATCTAGCGCTTTGAATTACGGATTCCCCCCCCAAGAAGCCCTCCTCATTGTTAATTTTTTTGTTAAATCTTTCTCGTTCCAGTGACCTGCAGATTTAAAGTGTCCTTTTCTTTTAATCTTTACTAGATTTGGATCCACGCAACCGTGCAGATATTAATTTTCATGTTTATATTATTTTATATAATTAGAATATATTTTTTAAGTTACTTATATATTTAAATGTTTATATATAATTATTTTAAATATAACAATTTGATAGTTTTTATGTTGTAAGTTAATTGATTATTTCAAATCATCACATATATTTGACATTTTTTAGTATATATATTTTAAAATTATTTTTTATTCAATTATTATGATCCTGATCCGTAATTCAAAGCGCTAGATTTCCTTTATCAATATTTTTTATGTTTATTCATTTTAGATAATAAATATATATATATATATATAAGTTTATGATAAGTTAATTTTATATATGAATTATCTAATTTACTAGTATTAACCCGTTCTACCAACATATTATATTTCTAGCATAAATTTTTAATGTTTGTGAAAATAAAATATATTAATTTATCAGTTTAAAATAATTTTATCATATTTAGTTAAATACAATGTTTTATTTTAAAATGATAGATATAACTATAAAATAGTAAAATTAGTTAAATATAATGTTTATAAAAGATAACAGAGTATATATATTAATGTATAATAACATTAATTTCATTACTAATTACAAAATTAGTGAAAATATTTATATACAATTTTTGATAATTAAGATATTGTTATAATGTTTTTCAACACATTTTTAAAAAAAAAATTGAATATATATATTTACATTTTAAATTAAAAGATATTAAATTATATTATGATTTAAGTAGCTAAAAGATTATATATTAGCATTAAGGAAATACATTTAATAAAAAAATTAAATGATGATCTAAATAAAAATATCACACATGAATAAAAGTGAGTTTGTTAACCAATCCAGGTTTTTAGGAGTCGATATTATATTAGGAATGATATATTAGTAATTCATATTATTAGTAATAAATGAATAATAACTGATTTATAGTCAGGGTCCATTTTAAAAATAATCGCACATGAATCAAGGTTGTGACTTATGTTTTAATATATAAGATTTTTTATTGTTGTCATTTTAATTATTTTTAGATACATATATATAATTAACATCATCATTTATAGATAATATCGTGCCTTTATTTTCTGTGTGAAAAAAAATAGTGGGCTTAATCAATATGTCTCATTGAATACTCATGGCCGAGTTCTCTTTAAAGACCCTACTCATTACTCAATATGTGACACGATTTCCATAATATGTTGGAGTTTCTGTTTTGCATAGTGCATTTCAAATTATAACAATTTTTGAAACTAAAAAAAAAAAGATAAAGATGCTCTCTATATGTCCCTTTTTCGAGCTGTCAAGTGATTTTAGTTCTATTTACAAAGCTTCAGGTTGGTCAAAATATCTATAAATTGTTATTGGATTCTTATCCTATTTTGTTTATAAAATTAGCATCTGGCATTTTCATCTATAACTATCATTTGATCAAACCTAGAAAATAGATTTCATCGTTTGACCAAACCCAGATTTTCGTTGCATTACATTGATCAAATTAGGAATTTTTTTTCCTTTCAGATAGTTATGATCTTTTCATTGCTCATAATAATAAATATAAAATATTGTTTTCGTTGTGATAATTTTTTTTTCTTGACCGTACATACAAAGAGGAGATCTAAAAAAATAATATATGAATGACTTATATTTTCTTCAATAACTTTTGTGATTTCATTTAATTTTATAAAAAAATTTTTAGCTTTAAAACTTTGGAATTACAATTCAATTTAGAATCCTTAAATTTAATTGTAACTCTGTTATAGTAATCAAATCATATTATGTTGAATTTATAAATACATTAACAGAGATTTAAAATATCTAAATAAATCATATATATTAGATTGTAAAATGAATCAAAATATTTAAAATCTACCCTATTTGAAATCTAACAGAGTTGATTTCAACTTACATAACCAATAACACCTCTTAAATATTAATATGCAATATCCGTGAGAAACAAAGCAAATCTAATATTTTTTAGGAACAAATATCTGATATGTTATATACATATATTTAGTTATTAAAGTTTGAAAAGTAAATATCTTCTTATTTTTGTAACAAAATATTACTATTTGATATTATCTTTTATTTTTATTTATTTAGAAAAATATTTATTTTTACGGATTGAATCGAATATCCGTTTAAGATATAAAAAAATTTCGGATATCCAGACACCAAATATCTTAGTTGCTACGGATGGAATCGAGTCAGATAATAATTGGACGAAACATATCACATATATCTCAAAAAACTCGGATATTCAATTTGTGTCAATCCCTTGCATTAGGAGAGGATAATCTACTAATATATTTTATATGAAAAGAAATCAATGTATTTCTTTGTTTGAAATGTAAATTTAATCACAACTTACAAGTGGTGGTAGAAGTTGAAAGCTGAAAAATGCTTGAAAAGAGAACGAGAGCATGAATACAAAACAGAAATCAAAAGCACAGGGAAGCCGATGTAAGAACAATAAAAATGGTCAGTAGCGAAATAATCAAACTCGAGACGCAGACTTTTTAGAAAGGTAGTATCATCGGTTGACTCCGTCAAAAGAATCAACCAAAATTGATTTACACAACAAACGCAAGTGGGTTGAATTTAAGTCGATTGTTTTATCCAAATTGTCTAGGATTAAACTACTAATTAGTCTCATCCACTAACAATGTTATTATCGATAAGAGTTTTTTTTTTTTTTTGTAAAATCAAGTCGTCGTCACTTGGCCATAGTCGGCCACATGTGCCATTTTAATTGGTTTGATGACATGTAATTATCTTCTTGTTTAAAATAGCTTCGAGCAAAAAATTCTTGGAACACGTTTCTTCTTCTTCGCAGCGGTTACTCTCAAGCTCGCAGAGGTAAAGCTTCTTCGATGTCCCTAAAATACAGAGATTGATAATCCCAAATCGTCTCCGGTATTCTTGATAATTTAGCTAGATTAGTCCTGATCTAGTTACAAAGATTCATCCATGATTTTTCAAGTTTTCGCAATATAGATCTGAGATTTTCGTAAAACCTTTTGATAGATCTGATTTACGGGATGAGATCGAATGTAATTCTTGTTACAAGTAGCTATATCGTTCTTGCTGGTTGATTTGGCATGTGTGGTGCTAACTTGAGAAGGCACAGACTGTTTGCAGATAAGCTATAATGGGAGGAGGATTTAGAGTATTGCATCTGGTGAGGCCATTCTTGCCTTTTCTCCCAGAGGTGCAGAGTGCTGACAGGAAGATTCCATTCAGGGAGAAAGTCATCTACACAGTCATCTCCCTCTTCATCTTCCTCGTCTGCAGCTCTCTTGTAAGTATACAGTATTTGTGATGATTTGAGCTATTGAGTGATTCAAGAATTGTTGTCTCATGTGTTGTGTGTTTCTTGTAGGAATGGTGCTCAGAAGCTTCTTGGGATTTTGATTGCCATTGGTGAAGCTGTTGCTTATGTTCTTTCTGGAATGTACGGTCCTGTTGGTCAGCTTGGTGTTGGAAACTCTATTCTCATCATCCTCCAGCTTTTCTTTGCTGGGATCATCGTTATCTGCCTCGACGAGCTTCTTCAAAAGGGTTATGGGCTTGGCTCTGGGATCTCTCTTTTCATTGCAACCAATATCTGGTATGTTAAAAAGCTTTAGTCTTTTATGCGAGAGATTGTTTTTAGATGCATAAAGTTTTCAACTTTTGTTGTGGTGACGCAGTGAAAGCATTATCTGGAAATCATTTAGTCCTACAACAATCAACACTGGTCGTGGAGCTGAGTTCGAAGGCGCTGTGATAGTGTGATCGCCTTGTTCCATATGCTGATAACCAAATCCAATAAGGTTGCTGCGCTCAGACAAGCTTTCTACAGACAAAACCTTCCCAATGTTACCAACTTGCTTGCAACGGTCTTGATCTTCCTGATCGTTATCTATTTCCAAGGGTTTCGTGTTGTGTTGCCTGTGAGATCAAAGAGTGCCCGTGGCCAACATGGCTCTTACCCGATCAAGCTGTTCTACACCTCCAACATGCCAATCATTCTCCAATCTGCTCTCGTCTCAAACCTCTACTTCATCTCTCAGGTACTTCCTTTTGTTTCCGCATAAAGGATTTTAGGAAAGAACCTTTATCTAATACAATTTGCATATCCGCCTTGTCAACAGCTACTCTACAGGAAGTTCAGTGGAAATTTCTTTGTAAACCTATTAGGGCAGTGGAAAGAATCAGAGTACAGTGGGCAATCTATACCAGTTAGTGGTCTTGCTTACTTGATCACAGCTCCAGCAAAGTAAATGTTCAATTACTAATGTCCCCATCAACACAATGATAACTCAGTTTTCAGTTCTCTGAATATATGTTTTCTATGGTTACAGCTTCGCCGAGATGGCAGCTCATCCGTTCCATGCTCTGTTCTATATCGTCTTCATGCTCACCGCTTGTGCCCTATTCTCAAAGACTTGGATTGAAGTCTCCGGGTCTTCTGCTAGAGACGTAGCCAAGCAGCTCAAGGTATTGTTGAAACCCGATTCCATTGACAAAAAGTTTTTTAACACTGTCCAGGTCTGGGAACTCACTTGATTGGAATATAAAAAAATGATTAGGAACAACAAATGGGTGATGCTGGGACACAAAGAGTCTAACTTGCAGAAGGAGCTGAACCGTATATCCCAACGGCAGCTGCTTTTGGACACTCACTGTTTTGGCAGATTTCATGGGAGCCATTGGGTCAGGGACTGGAATCTTACTAGCTGTGACACGATTATATATCAGTACTTCGAAACTTTTGAGAAGGAAAAAGCGAGTGAGCTTGGCTTCTTTGGCTTCTGAATGAATCGAGTCTTGTAAAAGATTAAATTTTGTTGAGACTAGTGAGAAACTCTTATGTGTCCACTGTAAGGTTCAATAGACGATCAAACTGGTATATACTTTTTGATTAACCAACAGATTTACCTCCGTTAGTACGTTAAGTTCTGTGTTATTATTTTCCTACAATATTTACACACTGGTACCCTTTTAACATGTTTGACAAAGAACAGAGAGATCTTAACATGTAACCTTTTGAAAGGAAAAGAAAATCATTAAGTAGTTCTATTCCTACCTTGACATATGAAGCATATTATTTTTGACTCAGTTCATGTTCTATGCCAACCTTGACAGTCTTTCCATATGGTGGTGGCACAGACTCAGTATTCCTTCATGGCTTTGCGACATCGAATCGAATACTATATTTATTTGGCGATCCTGACTTTGAGATTTAGTATCGAATGCCACCTCAAGCTAGGGCAACTTCCTCACACCTCAATTGACATAGGCTTAATAGTCTTATATGTCAATAAATTATGATCCATATCAGCAACACAAAATAAAGTGAACACTTTTAAATCCAAAACAATAATGTTCATGAAATGTGATGAGATTTTGAGAGAAAAAATTGTCAAGAGTGCTGCTTTTGTTCTTTCAAAACAATTAATTAAATAGGAAATTCTCTTAAGAACATTTTGGTGGGATATGAAAATTTCCCAAAGCCGGCACAAATATTAGAGAAATTCTTGGGTTCACCTCTAGATTCACCAACCAATAGTGTTTGAGTATTTGATATTTGATATCTTTTAAAAAATGAAACAAAATTGAATTTACGAATAAGATTATATTATTTAAATAAAACAATAAAAATACATAAAAATAGTTACAAAAAATAAATAAATAAATATTGATAAACTTTTAGCAAAATACTAAATCCTATACCCTAAATCCTAAACTTCAAACTCTAAATTCTAAACCAAAAATCTTGGATAAACCGTAAACCATTAGAAAATTTTAAACCCTAAATCATACATCAAAAACTAAATCTTAATAACACTAAACCCTAAACCCTTGGATAAATCCTGGACCCTTGGATAAATCATAAACTCTAAATAAAAAATATTTAAAATTAAACCCTATAGTTTATGATTTATCCAAGGGTTTAGAGTTTACCCAAGGGTTTAGGGTTTACCCAAGGGTTTAGGATTTAGTGATTAGGATTTAGGGTTTAGTGTTAGTAAAATTTAGTTTTTAATGTATGATTTAGGGTTTAAGATTTTCCAACGGTTTAGAGTTTATCCAAAGTTTAAAGTTTGATGTTTAGGGTTTAGGGTTTAAGATTTAGGGTATAGGGTTTAGTATTTTGCTGAAGATTTAACAATATTAATTAATTTATTTTTTGTAACTATTTTTATGTATTTTTATTATTTTATTTTAAAAATATAATATAATTTGGATATTCAATTTTATTTTATTTTTTAAAAGATATCAAATATCAAATACTCAAACACTATTGGTTGGAGGTTCACCCCTAAGAATTTCTCCAAATATTATATATCTCAAGACTCCGGTAATGCTTGCCTAATATTTTGGTAGTGAAACCTTCTAGACGAATGAGAGAGACCTAAGCATTGGCCCCAAGAATCTAAGTACAGTATTGTCGCGGTTTAGCTAACCCAAAAAAAAAACCGACTCCGGTAGGAAGATAAACTTGGTAGTTGTTTAATTCAGTGTAGAAGAGTCGAATCGTAGGGTTTTAGAAAAAAAGGTTTACTCTTCTCCATCGTCGCGCATCTGCAACTCGGAGTAAACTTACAGAAATGCCTCGAGTCATCTCCAACGAGACCCTCGGCTGCCCTCCGATCCGTACTTTAACCTTTGATTCTCTCGGCTTAATCAAAGGTCCCCACTTTCCCTCCCTCCTTTTCTCTCAGGCTGAGGAACTATATACTGAAGCTATTTTTTTTTTCAATGCGATGTTGCAGTGACTGAAGCTCGAGGTAAAGAGAGAGGCACCCCGACTGTAGTCAACACATGGGGGGAGATGAATGCTTCCAGATGCGTTCTTGCCGCTTCCATGGATGACCGTCTAAACAACCCGGTAAAACAAAAAAAGGTTTCATCCTTTTAATGCTTATGATGAGCTCTGCTTGAAGCTTAGTTGAAAAGCTCATCACTTTTTGTATTCTTTTAATTGCAGCTTTTGGCTGTGGCGAGAAAAGATGGCAACGTATGTGTTAATCCTTACTCTTAAGCTATCTGTAATTTGTAACTTTTCTCCGTAGCCGAGCTAACTAGCTATGTCCGTTTTATAGGTTGAGGTTCTTAATCCTTGTAATGGTGATCTTCACTTTGCATACTCTGTGTTTGGTGATAACGAAATCTCCGGCCTGCACTTATTCAGAAAGCAAAAAGAAGATCAAACTGAAAAGTATGTAACAGTTTCTTCAACCTATCACCAGTTAATTTTGTGCTGTGATTGACGTTTCTCAACAAAACTTGGTGTTATTAGGTCTTGCACATTGCTTACATGCACGAGAAAGGGAGATGTGAGCCTCAGAACAGTTCAGTTTCCTGATGCACGTGCTGATTCTTCAGATGACGCTGCTCCCAAAACTTGGAAAGCATGTGGTTCTGGTGAACTATTGGTTGGTAAAGTGGACGGGACTGAGAACTTCGGCTTGTTCGGAGGGTTAGTAGCTAAAAACTTTGTTCGTTATATCTAGGTTTGGTTTGAAACAAGTGTTTAATGCAGGAAACGTGTTGAAGTCAATATATGGGATCTTGAACAATGTACTAAGATCTGGAGCGCAAAATCTGTGAGTTTCTTCTCAACCAAAGCCTTCAGTTAATGTCTCTTTCTAACCAATCTCTGCTTGGTGCAGCCTCCCAAAGACAATCTCGGGATCTTCACGCCAACCTGGTTCACTTGTGCTGCATTCATGAGCAACGAAGATCACCGTAAATTTGTCACTGGAACCAAGTCTCACCAGGTTAATACAATCAATGAAGTTTCTTTTCTTACTGCCACCAGATTTTTATCGCTGTGTCCAGGTTACTCACTATTTTTCTTGAGACAGGTTCGTCTTTATGATGTTTCTGCTCAACGTAGACCGGTCATGTCCTTTGATTTCCATGAGACTGCTATTACAGCAATCACCGAAGACCCAGACGGTCATACTGTCTATGTCGGGAATGCTTCTGCTGACCTCGCTGCCTTTGATATACGAACAGGTTGGTTGATTGATTCTCTCTACAAACGTACCATCGTAAAACAATGTTGCTGTATCGAAAAGGTAATTAATCAGTCAATAATCTCTGTTGCAGGAAAGCTGTTGGGAAGCTTTTTAGGAAAGTGTTCTGGAAGCATAAGATCAGTTGTTAGACATCCACATCATCAAGTGATAGCTTCTTGCGGTAAGATGCTTTCTGTTGCGCACAACTTCAAAATCCATATGCGTTTCAGCAATCTCATGTGTGTTTTGTTTTACTGGCTTGTTCAGGGCTAGACCGATATCTACGGGTTTATGACGTGAAGACACGTCAACTCATCTCTGCGGTACGCTCTTTGACATGGAAGGTGTGATGTGTTTTGGGTTAATCAGAAATCATGTTTCACTCATCACACTGTTTTGTTCCAGGTTTTCTTGAAGCAGCATCTTACAGGTCTCGTCTTTGACTCAGGCTTTAGTGGAGAAGGTTAGTTCTTCTTTTGGCCGTTGACGTTATCACATACGTTAGTATGTTTGTTGATTTGATTCTTTATGGTCGAGGCAGAGATAGCCGTCGCAAACACGGTGGTTGAGGCTGAAACAGAAGAGACCATGGAGCAGGAAGGTCAAGAAGAAGAGAATGGTGATGAAACAGAGGAGGCTCCTGTGAAGAGAAAGAAGTCAAAGAAAGAGAAACGTAGTAGAGAAAAAGTCTCTGAGGGTGAAGAGATAGACAAGCTAAGAAGCAAGAAGACTAGTTTTCTAAGTTTTTTTCCAAAAACATTGCTTTTGTACTTGCTTTTCTAATCTGAGCTATAGTTTTGAACAACACTTCAACGAAGAGTTTTGATTCAACCTCCACGTGTAATTCATACTCTGAAAAGTTAACAATGTCCATTAAGAAGGTAAAGCACTTCTTAAACAACAATGCTGCATCATTCTCCCTGTTAGATTGTAACAACTAACAATAGGGAGAAACCAAATACCAACCCTGTCTATTTTCGTTTTTTCAAGTGTCACTGTCTATGTAATTTCCTGAACTTTGACACTCTTACAAAATTTGTCCGGTTCTGCTCA
Source organism: Brassica oleracea var. oleracea (assembly GCF_000695525.1). Taxonomy (NCBI): domain Eukaryota; kingdom Viridiplantae; phylum Streptophyta; class Magnoliopsida; order Brassicales; family Brassicaceae; genus Brassica; species Brassica oleracea. The sequence continues at coordinate 18,686,137 of NC_027752.1, forward strand.
AGCCGGAAGCTTCAGTTTAGTATTGGTTTTCCAGCTAGAATGAAACAGAAAGGGATACGAAGTCAGTCAGTCGCTATAAAAGATTTGGAGAGATTTCAGACTGGTGAGGTTTATTTACCTCAAGTAGTAGTAGTAGAAGAAATCCGCATAGAGAGCAGTTTGGACAAGACCGGACACACAAGCTGGAAAATTGCAAATATGTCAACAACCAAATAGTGTAGAATGTAATTTGGTGCTTCTTTGTTGAAACATTGTTTACCGATCCATCTAGTGAAATGATCTTCTGTGAAATATCGATAGATCCAGTTGATGATATATAATCCACGATACGCCCTGCAGGTTAAGTTATTTCCCACTCAGACTCCCGTACAAACAAAATGCATAACAAAAGTAATCCTGTCTGATCTCTTTCATATATATATATAAAAACAGCATAACCTCAAACTTATAAGGAAAACGGTTGTATAGACTTTTGAGATACAGGTACTGATTTTAAGAGTCTTTGTGTTTCTCATTGATCAATTTAACAAGTGACAGACACGGTATGTCAAGAAGAAAGAGAACAATTCTAAACAAACCCAACATATCATATTACAATAACATCATTGCAGGACCAGGTAATAGTCATATGCTATATCAACAGTCAGTTCCAAAATGTGAAGCCAGTAGATCAAGCAAGCAAAAACATATATCTGGAAAGAATACGTACCCAAGAAAGAGAACATATTGTCCAGTCAAATTGTCCACATTCCCACTTCTCTGTAGCATAACCAACTGGGGAAGGATAGCAACTGCCTCCAAGTATATTGAAAAGGCCCAGAACACCTACAATGATTCCAAATTCAAATGATGAGCATATTGCACTACGATTCTCACTATCAATACACACAGGGCACATTGTTGCAATACTACTTCAAAATATAGCTCGGAGTGAAGGCAGTTGCAAAGATAAAAGTTTTACGAGGGCACATTCGCTAAATGTTTTTGGTGATTTGAATAAAGAGTTACTATAGTTGAATCTGACAAGATAATCAAAGAACATTTTGACAAGAAAAGTAACATCGAGATGCTGGTCACATAAAGCCATGTCCACCTTCTGGAAGTAAATTTTATCATACTAACACATGTAGTACAAATTTTTAAACAAGCTTTAGCAGCAAAGTTTCAAATAAGACTATAAAATACAGAGTCCAAATCAGTTCAGAAAGGAGTTCTGATCAATTCTTTCTACCAACAGCCAAGAACATTAAATGATATAACATATCCATCATAATCACCAAAGCACTTGGTGTTTAAGAAATGGTTAAGCAGTATGACGATCACCATATCTAAGTGTGAACGAATGAACCATAAAGAAGTAAACCTTTCGGTGCCAATTACCACCTAAACTATGGTTGAGGTATTCGCTTTTGCACGTCTCTACAAACTATAAGTACAAAAGCATGAGAAGCTCAGGTGAGAATACCTCTTGGAATGTGAATATCTCATGCAGGAGAAGCGCCAACACAAAACATGCTAACACAACGTACTGATGACGAAATGTATCAAGGTCCTTATCGTACGACTTCCGGACAAGTGGATGCCTACGCATACACCAAACGATAGCCAGCGAGCTAGCAATGAAGACAACCTTCATCACGCTGTTGTAGAGAGACACGTAATCCGTGAACAGATCCAAGTACCGAGTCAAGAACACAAGCGCATATAGCTCCTGCGTCTTCAGAGAGATTCCTACCCAATCCAAAATTCAAATTCATATGAGCATTTCCACTCCGTAAATCATCATTTCGCATTCTTCCATCAAACCTAATCTAAAATGAGATAAATCGATCATTCATTCATACGAGCTCGAATAGGATTGATATAAGATTTGCATTGTAAACGATAACTAACAGGTCAAAGCAATGCGAGATTGTCTTCGAAAGCATACACAAGGGAAGAGAACTCACCGGCGCAGGATTTCGTCGCGTAGATTTTGAGGAGAAGGATTAAGATACTCATCAAGTGAGTCATATCGCCGGCGAATCTAAAGATATTCATCGTTGACCAGAAGACGAAGGAGACGGACTCGACGACGATAACAGTATTTTCCGGGAATCCAGAAACCCAGAGCGAGAAAGAGAGAGGTTGCACGTTTCAGGTTTTTCTGATGACGTGGCAATCCTTAACGTCTGCGCTCACTTACTAAACCTCCAAAACAGGTCCTTCTCGATTCGATTAATTGCTAATTGTTTCCTAAATTGGATAAATAATTACCAATAGCTTTTTTAAGTGGAAAGTTGGTGTTATCTGCTACGTCGCACCGTCTTAAAGTAGAATGCGCCAGCTTTTTATGGGTCTATATTGCATCAAATTACGCCATGTGTCCAACCAACAGTGATGTGGCAGCTACGTACGTACTCATGGTGTGGAGGTCTTAACATATTTTAGTTACTCGTGCTCCACGTGTTCTATATAATTTTAAAAAGCAGTTACAGATGTCTCGGTTAGTTAGATGGACCGGCTCGGCTAATAGCTGTTTATTAATGGATATGGGCCTTTCAGTTATTATTTATTAAGCCCTCATACAAGTATTTTCATAAAATAAATCATCAAACAGTTTTAGAAACAATTTTTATGGTGCATATTATTTTGAATAGTTGTATGTTTTCACACTAGTTCACACTAGCATTACAAACTATGACATAGATGATTTTATAACCGATTTTTTTTTTTTTTTTTTTTTTTTTTTTTTTTTTTTATGATAATTCATGTCTGACGACACCCTTTTAAATCGGGATAGTTTTACATGTACCATACTGAAACACTTATATAAGTCTTTTTGTGTAATGTGTACATTCCGCTTTTTTCCAAGACTCAAAAATCATATTTTTTACATCATTTGTTTTATTTTAATTTCTATTTAAGATTTTTTGCATACGATAGTACAAATATTTATATAATTTATCTTGATTATATAGAAGTAGCATTAAATAAAACTAGTTCAACCCATAAAAAAAATACAGTATTTGGTAATTGGTTATAAATTTCAAATGACAATAAATATCATCTAGAATAGAATAGTGAAAACATCGCTTATTTAGTTATTTTACGACATAAAATATTCTTTTAAACACCAAATAAATTAAAACAGAGGGAGTGATATAAAAACTTTAATGAAGCCTCAATAAAACCAAACCACTGAACCGAAAGGGTCCTATTGTTGTCTTTTAATGTGTTTTTTTTTCGTGGGAACAAGTTGTGTCAAGGGTTAATTAGCCAACTAATCTTAGTGAAATTGGAATATAGGTTTACCAAGTCGTTAAAAAATATGAGCGGTATATGTTTTTCACAAGTTACTTGTGATTTGCGTATACATATTAGGTAAAAACTATGTTTATTTTCCCCATATACTTGGTTTACGTGTACATAATAAGTAGACAACTATTTTTGTTTTTCCATATACTTGGTATACTTAGTTTTTTTTTTTGAAGCTCTTTTACTATTAAAATGTACTTGGTATACTTAGTTACTTGGTTCTATATGTGAAATTACGAACATTTTGTCCTACTTTTTCTGAATTTGGATTTTCTGTGCTATTCCGCTGAATCAAATCAGAATGGTATTCAGTGACTCACTTCGACGTTCAAAACTTCGTTTTTTCTGGGAAGAGTCAAACATGAATGACGTCGAACGTGATGACTCATGAACTATGGGACACGTAAAACTAAACATGTTTTTCTTTATCGTTAGTCAAATAAAACTAATACAGCAAGGCATGACTAATGCTTCTTCGGTAGATACCGTGGTCGGTCCGATTTTGCTCCTTTTATTATGATTTTCAAAATCAACTGTATCATTTTCGCATAATGATTTTTATTAGTAGAAACTGGGGATTAGCAAAATAATAAACGATGATAATGTAAATGCTTTTAGAATGGTTCATGACTTGATTACTGTGACACCCCGATTTACATAATAAAATGTTACGATAAATAAATAGCTCTGATACCAAAATGTGACACCCGTCACTTTCGAAATATAATAAATAGATTAAAGCGGAAATAAAATAATAATACAACTCAAATAATAATAATAATTTCCACCATAATATAAAAGTCAATACGATAGCATAACGCCAAAAGGCCCGATAACGATAACATCCGAAATATAAAATACGACATAAACCGAAAGTCTGAAATAGGAATAACATAAACGATAAAAGTCCAAAGGCCTAAAGACCCGATAAAGATAAAAGCGGTAAAAGCGATAGAAGCCCAAAAGCCCAATAGCACCGGTCCGATAATCACTCCTGCTCGTCGGTCTCACCTGAAAGGGGGAAAGAAGGAGGGGTGAGCAACAGGGGAGTTGCCCAGCGAGGTATGGGATGCTAAACCGCAAACCACAGACTGAGTTCATAGCACTACTAAAATGTAGGCCTAGCTCTAGCATGAAACAA
>NC_027752.1:18694806-18705420 GCF_000695525.1 Brassica oleracea var. oleracea
GTTGGAGAAAGAAGTGGAGATGGTGGGAGTGGTGGGTCATTACAATTACACTAAAGGAAACTTTTTGACTTTCTATTACATCTACAGACACTTCTTACATGTGACACACTTTATTGTGGACCAGCGACAGATTGTGGACAATTTTGCCTTTAATGGAAACGACACTTGTAGATGGGTGATTTGTGGACGAGTGATGTGTGGTTGGGTGATTTGTGGACGGGTGATGAGTAATGTGTGGACATGTGATGTTAATGTGTTTATAGTAGATAACGTGGACAAACTCTCTGTTTTGATTCCATAAATCTATACAACAATATGTGGACATGGGCTCATGTTACTAAAATTATACTATAAAACGTGGACACGAACTCTGTTATCTCCAACACAAGCACTTGGCTTCTTCAGCCCAATTGATAAATTATCTGCAATTAAAATTCAATCAAGATGAGAAAGAGATGATATTGTGAGTATGAGCGGAGAGAAAAATCGAAGAAGCATTTACCTTTTGTCGAAGAGTAATAGGTCTTGCATGTCAGAGATTTCCGATATAAGGAATTTGCGTTTTCTCATGATGTGGATGGATGTAAATTTGATTAGAACTGAATTTAGATCCCGAGATGATGAATGGAATCGAAAGTATATTGTCCATGTCCACAACTAATTTATAATTCTGTTAAGATGTTCATGTCCACAACAAATTTATAATTCTGTTATCCACGCTTTGGTATCCACGTCCACATTTAGTTTTGTTTACACATTAATATATATATAATATATATATATATATATATGAAAATGGATCTTAAAAGATAGATAATTTTATATAAACTTTATTATGACAATTATTGTTTTTAATATATTTTAGAACTTGAGATAAAAGTAAAAAAAACATAAAGTAGAATACGAAAGATAATAAAAAGAAATAAGAAGAAGAGAGAGGTTCTCTTTAGTTGAGGGTCATAAGAGTCTTTTTGACAAAAAAAGTGTGTCTCAAGTGACAAGTGTCTTGTAATGTAATTTGAATGTGTGAAAGTGTCTCTAGATATAAAAAATTCATGGTTTATTTTGTGATTTTATTTGAAGCGCCTTTGAAATGGCTTTATTTTGTGATTTTATTCGAAGCCTTAGTAATATATATTAGAGAGTTTAATATTATATCATAGAATGTAGATATTGTTCAATCGAAAAAGCTTATTTACCATCCGATATTATAAAATTTAAACAATTTATTTATTAGGGTTTCCTAGATTGAAAAATTATGTAATTTCAATATGAAGCTCTCTCATTGGTCCTGGAAAAGAAAAACTTAATATCGTCTGATAGATTATGGGAAATCATCTAATTTCTACATCAACATGGACCAACGGTCCCGATCAGTCATAAACACGTCACATGTACGAAAACATTCATCAACTAGTAAGAGATTCAATTTCCATACACGAATTTTGTTTTCATTTATTTTTATATAAATATTTTGTTTTCATTATAATATATATGTGTCTATCAATTTTTAAAACATAATAAATTTACGGTATATTTTTTTCATTGAATAGATTGTTTCAAAATTTCACATGTATTTGTATCTTCTTCTATATATATTTTCGGATTATTATTTCATTATTAAAATCGTAACTATATATATAAAGATTAGTAAAATATTGTTTTACTGTCATATTCAAAGATATTGTAACATTTTACAAATTTAGAAAGTTTTTAAAAAATTAAACTTTTCGCTTCATAGATTTATATTATCGAGTAAATAATTAAAAATTTAGTTTTTGTTTAATTTTTAAAATAAACTATATAGTTTAAAATTTGTTTTCATTGGTTTAAGGTAGTAAAGATTAATCATTATTAGATAATATGATTTTTGTTATTTTAAAAAAAAACTTCATAATTTTAAAAGTTAACATCGACAAATATTTAAATATTTAACATATGGAGGTATAGTATTACAACATTAAATTATATATATATATATATATTTAATTTATATTATCTATAAATCCAATGGATCATATATTGTTTAAATCCAATTATTGATAGCCCAATAAAAATTTCTGGTAGGCCCAAAATTTAAATGATAAAATTAGAGATTAAATGTAACATGACTTTCTAGGAATAAGTCCATTAAGTCCATTTTTTTAAAAATCACACATGAATCAAAGTTGTGACTTCTATTTTAATATATAAGATTGACATAATTTTCGTTAGTCAAACATGACGGAAAATGAGTTGTCGTTAGCCGGTAACGTCGTTAGCCGGTAACAGAGAATCGGCCAATTCCTACATCAACATGGACCAACAGTCTCGATCAATACATAAACGTTTCACCTGTGCAAAAACATACATCAATTAATACAAAATTTAAATTCAATATATAAACTTTTGAAATATGGTTTTAATATACATTGACCTAATTTCCGCTAGTTAAACATTAAGAAAGATAAATTATTTGTCACATTTTGATTAAGTGAGATTTTTATTGTATTATGTGATAATTAAACCGTATTACCTGGTAATTGACTGCGAATAATGAACTTTTTAGGCTAAACAATTTTGTTCTCGTAGAATTTCAGTTAGCTTTTTCTTGAATTGTTGGTCTTCGACATAAACTCTAAGACGGAGAAGACAACAGAGGACAAAATCGAACGGAGAGAAACGAGAATGTCTAGCCTAGACATTCTCGTTTCTCTCCGTTCGATTTTGTCCTCTGTTGTCTTCTCCGTGTTTGATAACCTAGACATTTTTCGTTTCTCTCTATTAGATTATGTCATCTGATGTCTTCTCTGTGTTAGGGTTTATGCCGAAAACCAAAAATTCAAGAGAAAAGGTAACTGATGAATTACAGAAGAAAAAAATATTTTAGCCTAAATAATTTATTATTTTCAATCAATTATCACGTAATACGGTTTAATTACCACGTAATACAATAAAAACCTCACTTAATCAACAAGCGACAAATAGTTTATCTTTCGTAATGTTTGACTAGCAAAAATTAGGTCAATGTATGTTAAACCCCGATTTTAAAAGTTCATGTATTGAATTTGAATTTTGTATTAGTTGATGTATGTTTTTGCATAGGTGAAATGTTTATGTATTGATCGGGACCTTTGGTCTTTGTTGATGTAGGAATTGACCGATTTCTTGTTAGTGGTTAACGACAAGTTATTTTTCGTCATGTTTGACTAACGGAAATTAGGTCAATGTATGTTAAAACCAAATTTTCAAAGTTCATGTGTGGAAATTGAATTTTTTACTAGTTGATGTATGTTCTCGCACATGGGACGTATTAATGTACTGATCGGGACCGTTGGCCTGTGTTGATGTAGAAATTGGCCGATTTCCCGATATATTATAGAGCAACATGAGGTGGCATTATGTAAAACTTATAATGTGTTATGTGTTTACTAAAATATTGGGATCAGTAGGGGGGGGGTAACCCACAAATTGATAGATGATGGATCCTAGGCCTACAACCTGAAAACAAAGAGAAGAGGTTTTTATACAAATAAAAATAAATATGAATATGAATCAGGATGATGGGCGAAATGAATGTTATGCTATTGGTATGAAAACAAAGTAAAGGATAGTTAGATGGAAATGAGATATTTGTTTCTGGATGTGTATCACTCTCAGCAAGGATCAATGGATGGAAGATGAATGAAGATAGAACCGGTCTTGCTGGATGTGTATCACTCTCAAGATCGGTTAGTGGGTAGAAATGGATTGATGTACACCACAAAGATCTATGGAAGAGATCCTTGATAAGTCAGATTGCTCCAGAGTTGCTTCTCACACACTCAAAAGACTTAGAACAATAGTTTTGACAAAACTAGAAAAAAAAACTGATTTTCATTCATAAAAGTTCAAGGGTGATTTACAAGACAAACTAATTGAGCTTATATAGGCTAGACTTTAGGACTCTGTAACAGTCTAAAAATTATAAAAGGAAAGTAATAAAATCAAAATAATAAACTTGGAGGCAAAGGAATTGACGGCTCCATGAAAACTAGCCGTTGGAGGCTTAATGATGAGAATCTTGGCCAAATGAATGTAGATGGTGTTCTCCTTGTATCTGGACGGTTTGAGGGGGTAAGTGAGCTTCCTGAGAATCTTCTTTATGGTCAGGAAGGTGTTGGAGTTTTAATGCTTGAGACTCCAAACAAGGCAAGTTGAAGTAAATGAAGATCCGCCTGATCATCTGGGTGTTAGTGCATCTAAGGACGTCTTGGATGTTTTCTTGATGGATGGTATGATCTCCTTGCTTCCAAAGAAAAGTTTGGTTCGAGCCAAATTGAAGAGGTTGGCAATATTTCATAATTGATGTCGGTTTGGCCGGTTTTGAAAAATTGATTGCATCTTGGTTATCCCTTGACCAATTCTTCTGATTTTAGATTTTTGGAAAGCTAAGACATTCATCTTGAAGCCTATGAAAGCCGCTTCATGGCTGGGCTGAAATCCACTTCTAATGGCTGATACTTAGAACTGGACGGACTCGAAAACCTCCAGTTTGTAAAATCCATAACTTCTTCCTTCGTGAATAGTTTCTTGTAATTTCAAGCCTCAATGATGAATATTTGAGTTCTCCTTCTGTTAAAATTGGTTTCATGCCAAAATTCCTTATGGTTGTTGATATATGCGCCTTGGACTGAACCTCTGTCGCTTGTATCTCCTAGGTGGCCGGTTTGGAAGGTTTGGTGAGACTCTGGTTGAGCCACGGATTTTAGGACTACAACATCCCCTCCCTCTTGACAAGGTTTCGACCTCGAAACTGTATAACCTGCACCAAGATAGAGCAAATCAGATTTTATTCTCTTTTGAGTTCAAGAACCTTACCTTGGTATTGTTTCGGTTTGGGAGTGGGTGGTGTATCAGATGGTTCTCCTTTGAGTGGGTGGTGTATCAGATGGTTCTCCTTTGAGCAGATAAGATATGATCACGCCTATGCTCTGGACATGGTCCTTGTAGATCTTTTTGAGTTGATGGTCCTTTAGTATTTTCATAGCCTCGTTTCTGACCATCCTTGGGGCTGATTCTTCTAGCAACAAAAGATTATCCGATGGGATTTCTTTGAAGCTTTCTTCTCTGTAACCTGAAACAATGTCAACATTCTGGACAAAAAGAAAGTGCATTATATCTGTATTTAGACACTGATAAACATAATGTGAAAGCTCCAGACTTACTTTGATAGCATCCACAAGTTGAAGAATGATTTTCTTCTTTGGACAACTTGTGTTGTGTAGCTGAAACTTTTGATCTCTGTTTAGAGGTTCTTCTCTTTTCTTTATTCCTGGATCAAAACTTTCTGGAAAAGACAAGTGCATTATACCTGGATAATCAAGTGTCATGACCGTTTTAATATCAGAGAAACTTTACCTTCCTTAGGCTGAATTTGTATGGCAATGGTTCAGCATCTCTTTGGCCTAGTTTCTGATCAGCAACCGAGAACATCATGGTTGATGTATTTTTTCTTTGGGCCGTGTACTCTCTCTGGTTTTCTAAACCTGTTTCACATTCTTTTGGACAAGACAAGTGCATTAATCTTGTCATGGAAATATTAAGAACATGTTGATCTAAAATGAACCTTACCATTAGAACAATCCATTGTTCAGATTTTGGTTTCCACTTGTGAGGTGGTTCATGACTGAGCTTATGGTGTGGTTCCTTCTTTGGAACTTTAGTAAGCGTATAGCTTTCATTTTTGCTCCCTACACCAAGAACACACACGTCAGTACTAGTATCTAAAGGTAGTGTTAGACACTTACCTTGGTGGGATACTCTTATGACTGGTTTTGCTTCTCTAAGCAACATGGACTGCATTGTGTCTTGAACCATCTTCTGGTCCATCACAAGGGTGGCGCCTGGTGGTTTCTCTCCTTTGAACTCATGCTCTTTAATTCCTGTTACAACACTCTTTGACAAAGACAAGTACATTATAAAATAATTTGGAACCAACAAATCAGATTGAATAAAACTATCACTCATTTTAAACAGTTCAGTTTTATTTTCTAGTGATGTTTCTTTTAATAGTTGTTTAGTTGGAAGCTACAGAAAGGTGTCTTATTTTATGACATCTAAAACATGTATGATCTTTCATAATTTTAGAATTAGAAGACTTACCTTGGCTTGATGTTTCCTCCTATTTTGGGTTTAAAATGTCCTTGTTCCTTGGACAAAATTCTTTGAGAACTTTTGCTTCCAACAAGGATGTGGAGGTCGGTTTTTGTTGGACCTCAAGACCTGTCTTAGCATTCTTGGAAAAAGACAAATGACTCATACCAGTGGGAGATGATTTATAAACCAAATTATCAAGTATGACACTTACCTTATTCTTTACTTAGAACACCTTCATGTTCCGGTTTTGGAGTTGGCTTGCACAACATGTAGGGGCCGAGGCTTTTAGTCTCCTTCATGGTCACTAGCACGTAATTATTTGGAGCTGTGTGGTGTTGGAACTTCTCTACAAACTCCTTGTACATTCGGACCTTAAGGTCTCTCCAATCTAACACTTGTTGAGTGCTTTCTTTTAACCACCATTGGTAGGCATTTTGGGTAAAGGCTTGGACAGCTTGCGTCAGCCTCTTGTCCTTGGGAATTTTTTTGGACCGTAGCCACTTATACATGTTCATTTCCCATATTAGATACACCTCTGAGTTCCTGCTTAAACCTGAAAACACTAAGGTGTCAGATGTATAAGCACAACTTTTGATTACTTCCCTCTTTTGGCCGATTGGTGTACTATATGGAACTGTCCATGAGGGGTCTGGTGGTTTTGGCTCAACATTATCAGTCTCAGGTGCATCTCCAGAACTATATTTTCTCTTTTGTGGTCGTTGGCCTTGTGCCTGATTTCTGACCGGATTGTTTCTTTCTTCCAACCGATCCAATTGGGCCTTTATCTTTTGAATAGTTGCCATCAGATCTTGGTTGTGTGCTGCCTCTCCCATTTCTTCCTGAAAACACTCTCAAAGATCAAGTGAAAATAAGGGAATTGATGGTCGAGCAAGAACAATGAAATAATGCAAACTATTTTACTAAACCGAGAAATATGAAAATATGGACCGACAAATGATATAAACTAAGATACAATATTTTTCTTTGGTTTACTGAATGCAATTTCGAATGAAGACTATATGATATGATAATAAACACAAATGTAATGAACTATGGAATGAAATATGGAAAGAAAAACTAACAATGATTTTTTTGGATTTTCTTATAATGAAACAATCAAACCACAATATGCAAATGATATAATCTAAGCTTTAAAATATATTTTTTTCTCGTTTTTTGAATGCAGGCACGAAATAGAAAGCTAAAATATGGTATGAGAAATATTATGGGAATGATTCTTTTTGGCTTTTAATTTTTACTTGATATGCAATGCAAACAAAAATGAAACAACTTAAACGCAGATTTTTATGGCTTTTCTTTTTATGGAAACTAATGAATTCAAACAACTAGGACTATTTTTTTTTTTGAATTTTCGTGGATCAAACTATCTAACTCCTTCTTCTTTATTTTTCTTTTCTGGTTATAAAAGTGATGAACAGCAAGAACATAAATAAAATGCAGAAACAAAACTTGAAACAAAAGATAGTTTTTATGGGGTTTTCGATTTATAAAATGCAAGCAAATGAAATATGATGCAAGTATAGATATCACCTGATTCATGAACTTAAGCTCTGAAACCAAAATGTTGTAGGCATATGGGGGGGGGGTAACCCACGAATTGATAGATGATGGATCCAAGGCTACAACCTGAAAACAAAGAGAAGAGGTTCTTATGAGTTTTTATGATTTTAGATGTGAATAAAAATAAATATGAATATGAATCAGAATAATGGGCGAAATGAATGCTATTCTATTGGTATGAAAACAAAGTAAATGATGATAGATGGAGATGAGATCTTTGTTGCTGGATGTGTATTACTCTCAACAAGGATCGATGGATGGAAGATGAATGAAGATGGAACCGGTATTGCTGGATGTGTATCACTCTCAAGATCGGTTAGTGGTAGAAATGGATTGATGGACACCACAAAGATCTATGGAAGAGATCCTTGATAAATCAGATTGCTCCAGAGTCGCTTCTCACCCACTCAAAAGACTTAGAACAATAGTTTTGACCAATCTTATAAAATACGCTATACGCTGGTCGGGCGGTGAACTACCGTATAACACTTAATTGTATATACGGATGTTTATGCGGGGTATATACGGAAAATATTCTAGAAAGAAAAATAGAATATTTGGTGATTATAGTGATAAATCTTAAATATATCACATAAATTTGTATAGTTCTAAATATTTTCTAATTTAAATAAAGAGTAAAATTTCAAATATATACTAAGATCTTTTTTTTTGTAGAAACTGGATGTAAAATAAAGAATTTCATTATAAAAAAAACATTCAGGACAATAAAATACAACATCTAAACTTTTATATTCTGCAATGGTAAAAAGATGGGTGAAAAAAGGAGAGACTACACGTTCCTACAAAATATGGAATCACAAACCTAAAGTAAAGTAATTGTCTTAATTGGTCTTTTTAATTCAAGCTAAAGCTTCCAAAACATGTCAGCGTCTAAATTAACCGAACTATAAAATTCTGTACACCAAAGTTGCGTATAACGTATAGTCAGCGCATGTACGGGAATATCGGTTCGGTTTGGGTTTGGTTTGGGTTTATTTTGGTTCGGTTTAGTTCGGTTTGGTTTAGATTTAGTTCGGTTCACTTTATTATGGTTTGGTTTTCGGTGTAGTTGTTTTTGGTTATTAATATGTTGGTAACAAAGACTTGCAAGCCTTCCAAAACCGTTTAACTAATAGACTATTTTCATCTGCTTTCGTCTTTATTGATTCTAGAAGAACTTATGTTAGATAACCTTACGTTTAGACAACGGAAATTGGGGAATATATGATGAATAAGAGAGACGGCGACAACTTTAGATGCTTATAGTTTTTAGGTTTTGCTTTTAATACGATTTTTAGGTATTACGTATTAGGATTAGAATTAGAGTATATATAATAGTTATTTTAAGTGTCATGTCATCTTTTTTTCAGCGAGAATGATTGTAGTGACGACATGTGTATAAATCACTTCGCAAATATAGTCTAGGGGATGTTTGCTTCATAATTGTGAACTTATAAAAATATAGAAGGTAAGGCAAAAAAAAACAAAACTGTAACTAAATAAATTCACAATGTTAGTATACATATATATCTATTGTTTATTAATAGATAAACATATTGGATTATCGGTTTGGTTCGGTTTAAAACCAAACCAAACCAAATCATTCGGGTTGAGTAAACATGAACCAATTGGGTTATGTAAAAATCATGGTTTGGTTTGGTTCGGTTTAACTTCGGTTTGATCGGTTCGGTTCGGTTCGGTTTGGTGTTTTTGCCCACCCATAGTACTGATTTACAACACAAACTAATTGAGCTTATATAGGCTCAACCTTAGGACTCTCTAACAGTCTAAAAATGATAAAAGGAAACTAATAAAGTCGAAATAATAAACTTAGAAGCAAAGGAATTGATGGCTCCATGAAAACTAGCTGTTGGAGGCTTAATGATGAGAATATTGGCCAAATGAATGTAGATGGTGTTCTCCTTGTATCTGGACGGTTTGAGGGGGTAAGTGAGCTTCCTGTGAATCTTCTTTATGGTCTGTAAAATGCTGATGTCGTGCATAGACTGAAAGAAAAAGAGCTGTTGGAGTTTTAATGCTTGAGAGTCCAAATAAGACAAGTTGAAGTAAATAAAGATCCGCCTGACCCTCTGGGTGTTGGTACATCTAAGAACGTCTTGGATGTCTTCTGGATGGATGATATGATCTCCTGGCTTCCAAAGAAATGTTTGGTTCGAGCCAAATTGAAGAGGTTGGCAACTTTCTATAATTGATGTCGGTTTGGCCGGTTTTGGGAAATTGATTGTATCTTTGTTATCCCTTGACCAATTCTTCTGATTTTAGGCTTTCTTGAAAGCTAAGACATTCATCTTGAATCCCATGAATATTTCTGGAGAAGATCGGTTCATGGATTCGCTGAAATCCACTTCTAATAGCTGATACTCGGAGCTGGACGACTGGAAAACTTCCAGTTTGTAAAATCCATAACTTCTTCCTACGTGAATAATTTCTTGTAATTACAAGCCTCAGTGATGAAATTTTTAGTTGGCCTTCTGTTAAAATTGGTTTCATGCCCTTTCTGTTAAAATTGGTTTCATGCCAAAATCCCTTCTGGTTGCTGAGATATGCGCCTTGGACTGAACCTATGTTGCTTGTATCTCCTAGGTGACCGGTTTGGAAATTTTGGTGAGATTCTGGTTGAGCCACGGATTTCAGGACTACAACACAATAGGAAGTATTATTAACAATGTAGATAGCGCCAATAACCAAACTAAGCTGACTAGCTACTCAGATTAATTTCTTAGCAATGTATATGTTTTCTTCTAAGATATATTGAAACCTTATATATATATATATATATATACTTTTTGATTAATTTAGAGATATTCCACACTTTGAAATATCTCAGACTAATTCCCAACGAAAAAAAAATTCACAGATAATTTCTTTTTTTTTGGATATTCAAATGGCTTTAAG
>NC_027752.1:18705520-18713352 GCF_000695525.1 Brassica oleracea var. oleracea
AATTTATCTTACATAACAGCTTAAGAATCAATTGAAAAAATATTGGTTCAAATCTAATTATTAGAGAACATTATATTAACCTAAACTATAAAAAAACATGTATTTTTTCCTAAATAAAAGCTACGAAATTACCTAATATGATTAACATATGTATGGCAATCAATGACTTAAAGATTTGATAACAATTTTTGCATCCTTCTTCATTTTTGTTTAAATTTATATTATTAAAAAAATTAAACAATCACATTAACCATATAATAAAAAAATAGATTTTTTTCTTATATGTTATATTTTAAATTTTTTTAAATGACTTTAAATTACAAAATGAAACCTTATATGTTATATTTTAATTTTTTTACAACAAATTTAAATTACAAAAATGAGAAAATCTTATATGTTATATTTTTCTTATATGGTAGATTTTTTCTTATATGTTATATTTTAAATTTTTTTAAATGACTTTAAATTACAAAATGAAACCTTATATGTTATATTTTAATTTTTTTACAACAAATTTAAATTACAAAAATGAGAAAATCTTATATGTTATATTTTTCTTATATGGTAGATTTTTTCTTATATGTTATATTTTAAATTTTTTTAAATGACTTTAAATTACAAAATGAAACCTTATATGTTATATTTTAATTTTTTTACAACAAATTTAAATTACAAAAATGAGAAAATCTTATATGTTATATTTTTCTTATATGGTAGATTTTTTCTTATATGTTATATTTTAAATTTTTTAAAATGACTTTAAATTACAAAAATGTAAGTTTTCCTTAAGCATACGACTAAAAGCATTAAAATGACATATATCAATTGTATGGTTGATATGAAACCTTTCAAAACCATATGAAAAATAAATGTCAAAATAATTCAACTGTGGAAACAATATTGTTTACTTTTTTTAAGAATGTGTTCTGTGGAAAAAATTAAGGTTTTTGTGTCATAATTTGTTTAACGTTCAATCCGATCAACCCATGATATATTAATTATAGTTTAGTTCAACAATTTTTAATAAAAATTGATCCGGTCTATTAGAAAGAAATTCTATAATAACAATAAAAAACATTGTATCTTTTCAAAATAAAAAATAAAAAACATTGTATATGTATAAATAAAATGATAAAATATATAAAAAAAATTGTCGATAATATATACAAATAAATTCATCATGCGCAAGGCTTATCCTAGTTTATAACTAAACCAATTCTTGTAGAGCGCTTTAAACACAACTAGATTTTGACCCGCACACCCGTGCGGGTGTTTATTTTTATTTTTGATTCAAAATAATTATTTGTTTTTATAATTAGTAAATATATATTTTAATATTTACCATATAATTAATTATATATTATTATATTTAAACAAATTGTATCGTGAGAAGGTTTGTTGGTCGATATTGACCAAATGCTTGTGATATAGAAAAGGTTTGTTGGGCGATATTGGCCAAATGGTTGATATATAATAATAATTGGAGTTATCCATGAAAAAAGTATTCAAATGATAAAAAAAACAATTCTTAATTTTTTTGCTCACTTTGTAATCCAAAAAGTAACGAACTAATAATATGTTATTTGTTGAATTTTCAATATATGATAATTATATGGCTTATGTTTGCCATACGAAGGTTAGAAATTTACAGTGGAGCAGTATACGATAATAAGATGCCATTCTATTTTTGGTGTGATTCCAAAATTTATATGAGTTTGGATTTCTTAAAGGAAGAGGTGATGAACGGTTAATATTTTTAATTAATTTTAGTTTTAGTAATATTATTGAATTGACGTTTGTTTGGGTTAACTACTACGTACGGTTTGGTTAGTTGTTTAAATTAGATTTAAATGGTTTGATTTAAGTGTTAAACATGGTTTAAGCTAGTGGCATAAACTTGTAATATTTAAGGAAAACTGAGGGTTAATTTCAATTTGTACTCCAGTTTTAATAGATTAGATTCTATTTTTGGTGTGATTCCAAAATTTATATGAGTTTGGATTTCTTAAAGGAAGAGGTGATGAACGGTTAATATTTTTAATTAATTTTAGTTTTAGTAATATTATTGAATTGACGTTTGTTTGGGTTAACTAATACATACGGTTTGGTTAGTTGTTTAAATTAGATTTAAATGGTTTGATTTAAGTGTTAAACATGGTTTAAGCTAGTGGCATAATCTTGTAATATTTAAGGAAAACTGAGGGTTAATTTCAATTTGTACTCCAGTTTTAATAGATTAGATTTGGCAAGTGTAAACGCAGAAAAATAGCCTCATGGATTTTAGGCAGCTTGACTAAAGACGTAGAACTTCTTTGTTTACTGTTTTTACATTTATATTCTCTTTTCTCCACTTGCATCAATTGATACGTTGCACTTGCAAGTATTCAGAGTCAACGCTTCACTATTACATTTTCTTACATAAGGTTATTGTCGCTTACGGAGGAAAGAGAATACTTTTGGTACTATCACAAAATCAATTCAAACAGTTCGATTTTGTCAAAATAGTGCTTTTGAGAGGCTAATCGATACACTTATTATCATATTTTCCGATAAGGGAACCATTGTTCGGCCACAAGAGACCAATAGAACCTTCAAATTATGGTACAAGAAAACATTTCCATCACAGAACAAACTTTTCGACAAATATATATATAGTTATACCTAAACCCAAAAGACCACATAGGACTCCGATCATCTTACTATCTCCAAAAATGCAGAACCATCAGTATTCGAGGTCCTAAAGTTAGGCTAAGATATATATAGACTGAGATAAATAAGGACGACATTATAAATGGAATACATTTATACATGCACTTATATTCTTGAGAGGAAGGTGAATAGGTGATTCATTGATCGATTGACTAACCCCTCCAGATGGATACGTTTTACGGAGAATCTAACCGCATTATAGAAGCTGTTGTTCTCTCTTGTAAGTTGTAACTCTCACCAATTACCATATTGGGTTTTGGATACTTATATTATAGTTATACTGCAGCAATTGGAGATAAGCTGCAACATTGCTAAAAAGGAAATCATGAAAAAAAGAAAGTTATCGTAAGTGTAACTAGGATAACTAGGAAATGAAGTTATCCTTAAGTGTAATTAGGATAACTAACTAAATCTAATGTAAGATGATCTCATAATAAAGATAAAAAAGATAAGTTTTTGAGAAGTTTTCTAAACATCAATAAAAGAAGAACTTTTATTAAAGCTATTGTGTTCAACGCCTAGAACTAGGGTTGAACGTGTTCTCGTCTTGGGTTTACACCTTTGTTCTTGGTTACTTTATTTGGTATCAGAGCTCCAGGTTTGATTCATTGAAGAAGTTTCACCGAAGGAATGAGTGATTCAAAATCAACATCGAAGACAATGGAAGATGTGCCTTCCACGGTGGTCTGTCCGATGTTATCTTCAACGAACTACACGGTATGGGTGATGAGAATGAATGTGTTACTGCGAGTACACAAGGTTTGGGAATCAATTGAACCAGGAACATGCGATGAAGAGAATAAGGATATCACTACTGCTTTCCTATTCCAATCGATTCCAGAAAACCGAATATTGCAAGTTGGTGAAGTCGACTCCCCTAAAGAAATCTGGGAAGCCGTGAAGTCAAGAAATCTTGGTGCTGAACGCATAAAAGAAGCTCATCTTCAGACCTTGATGAATGAGTTTGGACGTCTAAGGATGAAAGACACAAACTCAAAAGATATCTTTTCGGGCAAGATATCAAAATTGGCCTCAAAATCCGCAGCGTTAGGTCAAGCGATGGAAGAACCTAAGCTGGTAAAGAAGTTCCTGAACAGTTTACCGCGAAGCAAGTATATTCAGATCATAGCCTCACTTGAACAAGTTCTTGATCTGAATAAAACGAGTTTCGAAGATATTGTTGGGAGACTCAAGGCGTATGAAGAACGGATTCAGGAAGAAGATACACAAGAGCCGCAAGGGAACCTTCTGTACACGGACTCCAATCAATCATACAACTCAAGAGGTAGAGGTAGAGGTTGGAATCGTGGTCGAGGAAACAGAGGAAGAGGGCGCAACACACAAGAGATAAGCAAAGGAAAGAAGGACTACTCTCAAATTACGTGTTATAGTTACAAGAAGAAAGGCCACTTCGCCTTTGATTGTCCAGAGGAGGAACAAGACGACCATGAGTTAAACAAAGCAGATACAGAGGAAGCTGATGTCGCTTTGTATATGCACGAGATCGTGTTTCTCAACGAGGAGAAGGTTATACCGAAGACACTGGTACAAAGCAAACGAGAAGGTGGAATGTGGTACTTGGATAATGGAGCAAATAACCATATAACGGGCGAGAGATCATACTTCTGTGAACTTAATGAAAGCATTAAAGGAAAGGTGAAGTTCGGAGATGGTTCATGTGTCGACATCAATGGCAAGGGGTCGATACTATTTGAAGCAAAGACATGGGAACATAGACTCTTGACCGACATATACTACATTCCAGACCTAAAAAGCAACATATTAAGCTTGGGACAAGCTACTGAACAAGGATGTGATGTTAGGATGAGGGATAATTACCTAACACTGAAAGACCCTAATGGAAGACTATTGGCGAAAGTGTTAAGGTCGCCTAACCGGATGTACTAGTTGCGACTTGAAGTTGGTAGACCAGCTTGTTTGCACACAAGAATCAAAGAAGATACTTGGAGATGGCATGCTAGGCTCGGACACATTAGTTTCAAAACTATAAGGTCCATGGCGACACAAGAGATGGTACACAGTTTACCGGAGATTCAAGATGAGAAGGAGTGTTGGAATTGGAAGGGAGCTAACAAGGAAGAACAGAGCGAACCTGGTATGTTTAGGATGTTATGGGGTGCTACAATAGACGACGGACTTGGTCCATTTGTGGTTGGAACTCAACAGGAAGAACCTGCTGCTGAAGAGACTGAAGCGCAACAACTAGAACCTGTTCAAGTCAATCCAGAAGTTGAACAAATTGAACCACAACTTAGGCGCTCAACACGTCAATCAACTCGTCCTAGCTATCTTGAAGACTATGTATTACTGGCCGACATAGAGTGTGAGTTTCTACTTCTTACACTCAATGACGAACCAATTAACTTTCAAGAAGCCAGCAAACTTGTTCAATGGAGAAAAGCTTGCACAGACGAAATTGATTCTATAGAGGAGAATGAGACATGGGTGCTAGTATACAAACCAGCCGAAGTCAAAGTTATTGGCCTCAAGTGGATCTTTAAGATCAAAAGGAACGCAGATAGCTCAATCAACAAGTACAAGTAAAGACTCGTGGCTAAAAGATATGTTCAAGAACATGGAATCGACTTTGAAGAGGTGTTTGCACCAGTCGCTCGTATAGAGACGATCAGATTGCTATTCGGTTTAGCTGCTGCAAACGGATGGGAGATCCATCACTTGGACGTGAAGGCAGCACTCTTACATGGAGAATTGACAGAAGATGTGTACGTATCTCAGCCTGAAGGATTTGAAAAGAAGGGAGAAGAACATAAGGTTTTCAAACTTCAAAAGGCTTTATACAGACTACGGCAAGCTCCACGAGCCTGGAACACGAAGCTTGATCAAGTACTGAAAGGGTTAAAGTTCCATAAATGTTCCAAGGAAAGTTCAGTATACCAAAAGGAAGAAGGACTCGTGGTGGTGAATAATAGTCATCATAATGATCACGATCATATCAAAACCGGAGGCAATAATGAAAGTGATTTTGATAATGATCATGATCACACCACATATGAAGATGTTAGAAGATCAACATCAATCTGTTCAACCACATCAACCTGTTCAACCGGAACAACATGTTCAAGCGGAACAACCTGTTCAACCGGAAGAACCTGTTCGACATCTGTGAAGATCAAGTTGTCAAAGTGTTCATTCAAGCTATCTGGTTGATTATGCTCTTCAAAGATCCAAAGAAGAATGTGAGAGGCTTCTACTATCAAAGGATAATGAGCCAAGGAGCTGTAAGGAGGCTAAAGACTTGAAAGAATGGAGAGATTCTTGGAAGGAAGAAATCATCTCAATCAACAATAACAAGATATGGATTCGAGTTGATAAACCAAGTCATATAAAGGTCACTGGTCTCAAATAGGTGTTCAAGATCAAGAAGGATGCGGATGGAACTATCAAGAAGTTCAAATCACGACTTATAGTCAAGGGATATCTACAAGAACATGTGCAATGACGTGTGCATGGTGTTGAACACATTTAAGGAAATGTTCAAGGCGCGAACATCTTGACCAAGGCGTTAGCAAGAATCAAGTTCAAAGAGATGAGGGAGTTGATTCGAGTTCAAGACCTTAGCAATGGAAGCTTGAAGCTTAAGGGGGAGAATGTTGGAGATAAGATTCAACATTGCTAAAAGGGAAGTCACGAAGAAAAAGAAGTTATCCTTAAGTGTAATTTGGATAACTAGAAAAGGAAGTTATCCTTAAGTGTAATTAGGATAACTAACTAAAGCTATTAGAATTAGGAAAAAGAAAGACCTTATTCATTGTGTAATAGGTTAAGTTAAAGATCCCTATTACTTATATAAGGAGATCTAATGTAAGATGATCTCATAAAAAAGATAAGAAAGATAATAGCTTCTGTTTAGTTTTTGAGAAGTTTTCTAAGCATTAATAAAAGAAATTTTTTTATTAAAACTATTGTGTTCAACGCCTAGAACTAGGGTTGAACGTGTTCTCGTCTTGGGTTACACCTTTGTTCTTGGTTACTTTATCGCGGCCAGTCCAACGTAACCGACATTTCTCCCCAATGGTTACAAAGTTTTAGGCTTGCGGGTAGCATTGTTCGTAGAAACCAGCACCAGTTACAAGCAGTAGTAGGAAAATGTGTGAAAGTATAACCAAACCTGACATCGGTGTTCATCGTAGAATCAATTTAGATTAGGCACCAAAATTTTTTCAACGATTTGAAGCTACGTACATAAATACTTACCGAGCATAAAATTTTAGTTAGTTGGTGATGTATGACTTTTAAAAATATATTTTTTTTTTGTGCAATGTTTTGTTTTACATTTGTTTAGTTGTTGCCTAATTTTATTCCCAAACTTCCTAATTCTAGAGCAGGGAATCAAAGTATCAAACTAGTAAAATGGCTGATACCATTGACTAGATTCTACATAAGTTGACCTTTGATTCCTTGTCTATATCCCTTTCTTATTAAAGGATTTCTTATTAAAGGAGGAACATTCATAGAAATAAACTTTGGCATCATGTGTTTATTACATGAGTGCCATTTTCTATGTGTCATCACCTCATGCACTCTCACTAGCTTTTTAAAAAAACTCTTTGTGAACTAGAATAATTACAACCAAATACCATTGGTCATATACATTATACTATATGATTACAATCCGATTTGAAAAAAAAGGGAATTTATGACATGCAGAATATTAACTCTTTTGTAAAAGGCAACAAAATAAGTTCGACATCTATCAAATCGTTTTATGAACATTTTTGTTTACGTTAATTATAATGCAACATTTTATGAACATTTTTAAACTAATATCAAATCGTATTATAATGCAACGTTTTATGAACCTTTTTGAAACCGAGTCAACATTTTATGAACATTTTTATGCAACATTTTATGAACATTTTTAAACTAATATCAAATCGTATTATAATGCAACGTTTTATGAACCTTTTTGAAACCGAGTCAACATTTTATGAACATTTTTATGCAACATTTTATGAACATTTTTAAACTAATATCAAATCGTATTATAATGCAACGTTTTATGAACCTTTTTGAAACCGAGTCAACATTTTATGAACATTTTTATGCAACATTTTATGAACATTTTTAAACTAATATCAAAT
>NC_027752.1:18719565-18742078 GCF_000695525.1 Brassica oleracea var. oleracea
GAAACACAATAATATTGTTAACGTATAAAAGGAAACAAAATTCAAAGAATCAAAATACTTACCTTAATCGATAGAGGAATATTTCTGATATATTTTTGTCGTGACCATCACGGATCTTATAATACCTATTTCACGAAAACACATCACGCAATAACAAAATTAGGTAAGTGGTATATACGTTATTAAAGGAGGAGCATTAATATTGGTTTCTTCGATTGAATTTGGCGTGGAGAGTAAAAACCTACGCTCTGTGTTGATATAAATAGTAGAACTTAACATAATGTTTTAATGATACGAATTGGTAATTAGCGATCTAAACGAAGATGTTATTTAAAACCGGTTCGAACAAGAACGTTTTCTGAGAATACGTAAAGAACATTTATTTTAATGTTACTGTGGTGAATGCTTTTTATTACACTATATCAAAACCGGTTACTATATATTATATCATATAATCACGTAAGATATACTCATGCATGATATACGTATATCAATACGAAAATCTAACGGATGAATATATTAATAAATATATATTAAAAAAAGATGCCAGTAATTGGCATAAATATTGATTGACAATAACTCATTAATATAAATATTGTCCGAACATGAAACTGCAAAACATCCGCCAGTCATAGGCATATATTTACTTTGACAATCACTCATCACAATAATTACTATCATAACAGCATAATCATGCCATTAATATTAGCCACAATATACGTCTTTGAATATAATTCATTCTGGTTATAGAACTCCAATCTAGGAATCAAATTCTCAGAATTGCCATATAGGCTCAATACCGTCCTATTTCATATTTTTAAAGTGGTAGCAATATATATACAAGCTTTCCTAAAATAAAAGATATAAAAATACGTATTTTTGATCAAAATTGATTGATTTAAAATTTAATTTAGTTGACCATATTAACTCTTTGTTTCCTTTAATATTCCATATGATTCGACGAGCAGGGAATAAGGTAAGTTCTCAAAATTTAATATTAATTTGAATTTCAAAAATTATGAGGACGATTAGTTATGCAAACATACCCTAGACCAGCGCATTGCATATATAAATATTAGGCCGTCTCTTTCTCAAAACAAAGTCCTCACCAATCTCCTTCTCAAAATTATGAATTTAATTTCTTTTTTATAATTTGTTTCTTTAGTATTTTATTATTTTATTATCTATATTTTTCTTATTTTATATTCATAATTTATATTACGAAGACAATAATTCTATTGCTTATGTTTTGTTTTATCTTAAACTCATAATAAATTTATATAAATCTTTGCTTACTTTCACAGTTTTTTTAATTCAAATATATTTAAATTACACCGATAAATTAAGAAGTGTAGTTTTAAAGTTATAATCTCTTTAATCTATAATTCCGCGCAGGGCGCGGGTTATCACCGTAAGTATTTTGTTTTAATTACGATCAAGAAATTAACGATTCTGTAGAAATACGGGGATAATTTAAGAGAGATTATGTCAAGAATTAAATGCTGTGTGTTTATTATATGTCGTGTTCTTAGTACGTTGCCGACCTAAATTAGTGGTTCGCCAGGTGGTCAAACAAACCTAAAGAAGGGGTAATGATTTATCTAATACACCACACGATAACTTATGCTATAGTTCATTTGATACAACAATCAAATCTCAGGACATTAAAAAGGAAAATACGTTGATAAACGAGACTAATAACTATTTTGCAGAAGACATTAATTACGAATCAGAGATGGTTAAAAGAGTAATTAGCTCAATAGATTTGTTTGATCCGATTAGATTTTATTTTTGTTGATAATAATTAAAAACAGAATATCGAATGGACAGAACATGGATTCTATGTACCTATCCGTTACATTCCAGAGTATTGACTTTACTCAAAAACCTTTCGCTGTAATAAAAAACTTTCTTATAGAGAGAGAAACAAAAAAAAAGAGATTACGCGTTCTTCTTCTTCTTCCCTCGCCTCTCTTTCCCAGAAAGTATCGTCCTTTTCACTTTCTTCTCCTCTGACTTTGTTCTTCCTATATATATATATATATAACATATATTATATAAACATAAACCTTTGTGGGTTTTTTCGAGCCGGAATCAATGGCGACCGCGGCTATATTCTCATCTCTACGGCGGAGGAGATCCCCATCACTAGAAGCCTTTTTAGCCCCCGTTGACCTCTCCGGCGTCGCTGTCGTTCAAACCCTAGCTTCCATCTCCTCAGAGGTCGTCTCTTCTTCCGCCGCCACACGGTTGTCGTTCCAACGCAGGAACGCTCGCTCTCTGCTTCGTAAGATCGAGATCTTCGTCGTATTATTCGAGTTCCTCGCTGAGACGCGCTCTCCCTCTTCTTCAACAACAGCGTTGCTGTGTCTGAAGGAGTTTTATCTTCTCATCTACAGGTCCAAGATCCTCCTCGAGTACGTCGCTCAGTCCAGTAACTTATGGCTGTTGCTTCAAAACCCTTCGATCTCCGGCTACTTCCATGATCTAAGCCAAGAGATTTCGACTCTTCTCGATGTCTTCCCTGTCAGCGAGCTCGACCTCAGCGACGACATCAGAGAGCAAATCGAACTCTTGCGGAGGCAATCCTTGAAATCGAGGTTGTATATAGATAGCAACGACGAGTCCTTACGCGAAACATTCTATTCCTTTCTCTACACGTTCGAGAACGGTGAGATTCCGAGTCCAACCGCTCTGAGAACCTTCTTCGTAGAGAAGTTAGGGTTTAAGGATTCTAATTCTTACAGAAACGAAATCGAGTTTCTGGAAGAACAGATTGTGAATCACGACGGCGAACTAGAGCCTGCGAGTTCGGTCATCAACGGCTGCGTAGCGATTACACGATACTCTAGGTTTCTGTTGTTCGGTTTCGAAGAAGATGGATTAGAGTGGAGAATCGAGAATCATCCCAAGGTTGGAGGAGGAGACACGATCGTAACACAAGTTCCGAAAGATTTCGTTTGTCCGATCTCTCTCGACCTGATGACAGATCCTGTGATTGTCTCTACGGGGCAGACTTACGACCGAACCTCCATCGCTAGGTGGATCGAAGAAGGACACTGTACTTGTCCTAAGACAGGACAAACGCTTATTGACTCTCGCATCGTGCCTAACCGAGCTCTCAAGAACTTGATCGTGCAATGGTGTACAGCGAGTGGCGTTGCTATTGAGTCTGAGTTTGTTTCAGATTCTTCGACAAACGAGGGGTTTGTGTCGGCTCTTCCGACAAAAGCTGCTGTTGAAGCTAACAAAGCTACTGTCTCCATACTCATTCAGTTTCTAGCAGACGGATCGTCTGAGCCTGCTCAAACAGTTGCGGCGAGGGAGATTCGTCTTCTGGCGAAAACCGGGAAGGATAACCGATCTTTCATCGCGGAGGCAGGCGCCATACCGCACCTGCGCCGCCTTCTCAAATCGGAGAACGCGATAGCGCAGGAGAACTCTGTGACGGCCATGCTTAACCTCTCGATATACGAGAAGAACAAGAGTTTGATCATGGAGGAGGATGACTGTTTGGAGTGTATAGTAAGCGTCCTCCTCTCTGGTCTCACAGTGGAAGCGCAGGAGAATGCAGCGGCCACGTTGTTCAGTCTCTCCGCAGTACACGAGTACAAGAAACGCATAGCGTTTACTGATCATTGCGTCGAGGCATTATCCTCGCTGCTTCGGAACGGGACGCCGAGAGGGAAGAAAGACGCGGTTACAGCGTTGTACAACTTATCCACACACCCTGATAACTGCGGTAGAATGATCGAAGGAGGAGGCGTGTCGAGCCTCGTCGTAGCGCTCAAGAACGACGTCGTTTCCGAGGAGGCGGCGGGAGCATTGGCTTTGTTGGTGAGACAGTCTCTCGGAGCTGAGGCTATAGGGAGAGAGGAAGGCGCCGTGACGGGGCTCATGGGGATGATGAGATGCGGGACGGCTAGAGGGAAAGAGAACGCGGTGGCTGCGTTGCTTGAGCTTTGTAGAAGCGGTGGAGCCGCGGCGGCGGAGAGAGTGTTGAGAGCACCGGCCATTGCGGGGTTGCTGCAGACGCTTTTGTTCACCGGGACGAAGAGGGCTAGAAGGAAAGCTGCTTCGCTTGCTCGGGTTTTCCAGAGGCGGGAGCATGCGGCGATGAGGTCAGGCGGGTATGGGTTTGTAGTGAATGTGAACGAGAATAGAGACGGCGGGAATTTTACGACGGATGTCTCTGTTCCGATGTCAATCTCTGTACCTGTATTGTGATCTATGTGTTCATTGATTGTTTATATTATAATACATTTATTTGGTTGGGAGGTATAATATTAATACAAAGTAAAGTTTTAGAGAAGATATGTGTATGTGTGTGTATCTTCCAGAGGACAAAGAAAAAGAGTTTAGTGTATGGTCTTGATGTGTATTGTATTTGTTGTGTGAAACCTATTGCATTGTGTTCTGTTAATTATTTGAGAAATGTAAAAATCAA
Organism: Brassica oleracea var. oleracea; assembly: GCF_000695525.1. NCBI lineage: Eukaryota > Viridiplantae > Streptophyta > Magnoliopsida > Brassicales > Brassicaceae > Brassica > Brassica oleracea. Next base: position 18,724,013 of record NC_027752.1, read on the forward strand.
ATAGGGGAGGAGTAGATTTGCTTGGAAGGTAAAGAAAGAAGAGAATGCATATATATTATATTTTATATAACAGTTTAATAAAGGTGGGTTGTACTTTGATTTAAAGATATAAAAAAGATCAAAGTAACAAAGACTTCTGAGTATTGAGTTATTGACTAGTGGTAGTTAGTTTCCTCAGGAAAGTATGCGTCTTGGAATGTTTGATTTAGCTAATTGTGTGATCAAGATTGATTAAAGAAATGGGGTTTGCGGTTTGTGTTGAGGGTTGAACTATGATATGGCTGGTCTCTTCTCCACTTTTTTTTGTTTTCCCTAATGTCTCTTCTCCATTTGTGAAATTGACAGAAGAAATTTTATTCCATACGAGGAAAGCACTGAGTTAAGATATTCATTGCAAAAAAAAAGTAAAGAGAAAGAATCTCTAGCAATTGAAAGCTCTTTTGTTGAAGTGGTGAGTTGGGGCAAATTAACTTCTCGTCTTCTTCTTTTTCAGATTTTGTTTCTTCCTCTATGTTTATAAAAACCTGCTAAGTGGAACTCATCATTATAGTTTCTTCTTTTATATTGTGGATTTACAGATTTCAAGATTCTGTTTGTTCCTCTGTTTTTTCTTCTTTTAATTATACGGTGGGCCTTGTGTCATTAAACCTTAAAGCCCAAGAGAGTAATAGTTAGGTCTACGTCTTGAGTTGAATGTGATAGGCCAAGGCGAATCTTGAAACCTTCTCCTTCTATAAGCTGGAACAGATCATTGTTAAGTTGTTGTAACAACTTAACGGTCTTCGTTGGTTGAGATCAAGAAGAGGATCGAGGTGATCATCTTCTCCGGCGAGCTTACGCGTTACAGTGACGTTCTGGTGCGAGCTCTGTGACCGTTCCCGATCGTCTACTTGTCTTGTATCACATCGATACCTGCACACGAAGGAGAGAGTAGATAAGACGAGCGATTGTACTTAGCTATTGTGATTGTGTAATCCACACCGGAGGAGTTTTTCCGGTGAAGAGCTAGTACAAAGTTGAGAGCTTCGACTCTCCCCAGACGCAGCGACTAGAGGTCGTGAACTGGGAAAACAAATCGCAAGTGTCTTTACGGTTAAACATCTAATCAAGATCGAACGAACAATCTAGTTAATCAACAATCAAATCGCAACAAGTGGTATCAGAGCAAAGGTTTGATCATTCTGCGGTTCTCAGGCGTCAAGATCAGTCAAGAAGAATCGTCTCCAGCAAGTAAGAAAGATCAGATCAAGGTTCGAAACTTATCTGTTCTCTTCTGTGTGTGTTGTTGAAGGTCGGCTCATGGTTGGTTGATGCGAGTCGTTTGAGAAGGTGTTGTAGTTTTTTTTTCGATTGCTTATGGCTTCGGTTTCTGATCAAAACTGCAAGTCAGGGAGCTATGGAGCCTACAAAAGGAAAGTTTGAAGTAGAGAAGTTCGATGGGCAAGGTGATTTTGGAATATGGAAGCACAAAATGCTTTGCACTTGAAATCTTGGGTCTAGACTCCGTTCTTGAGGAAGAACCACCTGCATTAGAAGACGATAATGTTGACAAATCAGAGCCTGGAAAAGAAGTCAAGCCAGATCTAACTAAAGCAGCAAAAGACAGCGAGTAAGGAGTCTCATTCAGATGAGTCTAAGTGATCAGATAATCAGGAAAGTGATGAAGGAAACTATAGCGTTGGGTATCTGGAGAGCATTGGAGAGAGACTATCAAACTAAGTCTCTTCCAAATCGTATCTACCTCAAGCAAAGGTTTGCTAGCTACAAGATGAATGACCAGAAGAGTATCGAGGAAAATCTAGATGTATTTCTGAAATTGGTGAATGATCTAGAAAGCCTAAGCATTAAGATCTCTGATGAGGACCAAGCTATTCAGATCCTCACAGGACTTCCTCCCAAGTTTGAACCTTTGGTTCATACATTGAAGTATGAGAGTTGGAAGGATACTCTTACGGTGAATGATGTTGTCACTTCGGCATATGCAAAGGAAACCGAGCTCAGAGAGAGGGGTGCTCTGGGAAAAGGTAAGGTTGATGCAGAAGGTTTGTATGTTAGTGAAAGAGGCAGAGGAGACATGAGGAGCAACTACACTAGGAACAGGTCCAAGAGTAGAGGCATGAATTTCTCGAAAGGAAAGGATAGCAAAGGTCAAGGTGCTTGTTTCATCTGCGGTAAAAACGACACTGGAAACGCGAGTGTCCCGACAGAGGCAAAGCTAGAGGTACAGGCTCAGTGAATGTTGCAACTACAAGGAAAGAGCCTTTAATACTAATGGCTAGTATCCAAGACACGAGGAACGAGTGGGTGATGGATTCTGGTGCAAGTTTCCACATCACACCAAACAGAGAAGTACTATTTGATCTCAAGGAGTGCAGTGGTGGGAAAGTGTTGATGGGAAACAACACTTTCAGTGAAATAAATGGAGTGGGAAAGGTCCGTATCAAAAGACCAGATAGGTCTATTGTTATCTTGACAGATGTAAAATTCATGCCAACTATGGGAAGAAACTTAATATCCTATAGATGTTTAGAGAAAGCAGGGTGTAGCTATGAAGGAGGAGATTTTTCAGTCAAGTTCTTCAAAGATGGAGCTGAGGTCTTGTCGGGAAAGTATACAAATGGATTGTACTATTTAGAGGGAACAGTTCTCCAGCGTGAGAGCTGTACAGCGAGTTCTCAGGTTGATTCTACACAGAAGTGGCATTCGAGGTTTGGCACACCAGTCAAAAGGGATTGGAGCTATTGGTTAAAGCAGGCTACTTGAATCAGAATGAAGTAAAGAAGCTGGACTTCTGTGAAAGCTGTGTGTTTGGAAAAGCGCATAAGCAGAGTTTTAAGAAAGGGAAGCATACTTCGAAGGAGGTTTTGGAGTATGTTCACTCAGATTTGTGGGGATCTCCATCAGTGGTTCCAAGTTTGGCAGAAAAGCAATACTTTATCACCTTTATAGATGATTACTCGAGGAAAGTATGGATCTATTTTCTGAAGACGAAGGATGAAGCTTTCGATACATTTAAAGAATGGAAGGTGGAGGTCGAGACTCAAACAGGAAGGAAGCTTAAGTGCTTAAGGACAGATAATGGGCTCGAGTATTGCAATAAGAGATTTGATAGCTACTGTGTGTCTACTGGAGTTAAAAGGCACATGACTTGTGTCTATACGCCTCTACAAAATGGTGTTTCAGAGAGAATGAATCGAACCATTATGGAGCGTGTGAGGTGTATGCTCTCAGAGAGTGGAATGGAAGAGAGGTTTTGGGCAGAAGCGGCGTCTACTACAGTTTATTTGATTAATAGGTCTCCAAGCTCAGCTATCGACTATAAACTGCCAGAAGAGTTATGGTCAGGTGCAAAACCAGGTATAAAGCATCTAAGGAGGTTTGGCTCAGCAGCTTATGTTCATACGACTAAAGCTAAGACAAGTCCGCGAGCACTTAAGGGCTACTTTGTGGGCTATCCCCAAGGCACCAAGGGATTCAGGGTTTGGTTACCTGATGAAGAAAGGTGCACGATCAGCAGAAATATAATATTTCATGAAGAAGATTCTCAGAGAACTGCTCTATCTAGAGAAGTGAATGAAGCTGATCAGAAAGGAAAAGGGAAAGCTGTGATAAAGGAAGATAGGAAATGTGTGTCTTTCAGTCCAAGGTTGATCAGGGGTCCAACTCCGTCTCCATGTGAACATGATTCAGAAGTATCTACTTCGGGTTCAGCGTCAACAGAGGGTTCAGTTTCAGGTGGAGCTATGTCAAATTGAGAGGGAGAGGCTACAGTTCAGAATCAGGAAACAACAGTTGATATGACAGAAGAGGATGAACCGGATTTGGACAGTTATATTCTAGCAAGGGACAGGAAGAGAAGAGAGGTCAAAATGCCATCGAAATACGATGATTTTGATGTTGTGGATTATGCATTGTCTGCTGCACAAGACATTGAAACGGATGAACCCAAGTCCTATCAGGAAGCTATGAGATCTAAGGATAGAGATCTATGGAACGCAGCCAGTGAAGACGAGATGGTTTCTTTGGACAAAAATGAGACTTGGGATCTAGTTCAAAGACCAGAGAAGAAGCGAGTGATTGGGTGCAAGTGGGTTTACAAGAAGAAACCTGGAATACCTGGAGTTGAGCCTCCGAGATATAAAGGTAGACTTGTGGCAAAGGGATACTCATAGGTGGAAGGCATTGACTACAATGAAGTGTTTGCTCCTGTAGTCAAGCATATCTCGATCAGAATTGTTTTGTCTCTAGTGGTGAATGAAGACTTATATCTAGAGCAGCTAGATGTAAAAACGGCTTTTCTAAATGGTACTCTAGAGGAAGAGATTTTTATGGAACAGCTGGAGGGTTATGAAGCGAAAGGGAAGGAAGACATGGTTTGTTTATTGAAGAAATCTCTGTATGGACTTAAACAGTCGCCAAGGCAGTGGAACAAGAGATTTGATGGATTCATGAAGGATCAAGGGTTTAGACAAAGCCCATATGATCAGTGTGTTTACGTTAGTGGGGAAGACGTGAAGAGCATGATCTATCTTTTGATCTACGTGGATGATATGTTGCTAGTTTCAAAGAGCATGGAGGTTGTTCAGAGACTGAAGGATAGTCTCAGTAAGGAATTTGAGATGAAGGATCTAGGAGCAGCTACAAGAATCCTAGGAATGGATATTTTGAGAAATAAGAAGGAAGAAACGTTAAAGCTGTCGCAGGGAAAGTACATTGAGAAGGTACTCTCAACCTTCAACATGGCAAATTGTAAGCATGTTACTACGCCTCTGGGAGCACAGTTCAAGCTCAGAAGTTTGGATGAGAAAGAAGAAATAATGGAACCTCCACACATGGTTGACATACCTTATGCCAGCACAGTGGGCAACCTAATGTATGCCATGGTGGGCTCTCGTCCAGATATAGCTCACGCAGTAGGAGTAGTGAGCAAGTTTATGGGAAAACCAGGACGGAAGCACTGGGAGGCAGTGAAGTGGATCCTAAGGTACATTCGTGGTACTACAGAGTTTGGTTTGTGGTTTAAGAAGGGAGAAGAGTTCAGAGTAGAAGGCTATAGTGACGCCGATTACACTACAGATCTAGACCGAAGAAGATCAGTCACTGGTTACTTATTCCAGGTTGGAGGTAACACAGTGAGTTGGAGATCAGGGCTTCAACCTATAGTGGCTCTATCTACTACTGAATCTGAGTATATGGATTTAAATGAAGTAGCTAAGGAAGCGTTGTGGCTTAAAGGTTTTTGTGAAGATCTAAGCTATGATTAAGGAGCAATTCAGATTAATTGTGATTCACAGTCTGCGATCTTTCTAGCTAAAAACGGAGGCTACCACGAAAGGACTAAGCACATTCATACCAAGTTCAATTTCATTCGAGATGTGATAGCAAATGGTTCAGTGTCAGTAATCAAAGTTCATACTACGGTCAACCTAGCGGATATTCTAACAAAAGCAGTACCTGGAAGAACATTGGAGAAGGCTCTGGTGTCTGTCAAGGTATCGGATTGACGAAGCGCGTCTGTTTTTTCTTCTGAGATGCTTCGATAATTAGTGTCTCGCGGTAAGAGGAAGAAAGAAAAAAATGTGGATTAGTGAGGTGCTAATCTTACTTGAGAATTTGGAAATTATCAAAGTTGTTTCGGGTTCTGTGATTTTACCAGAAAGGTTACATTTTTGAGCAGAGGGTTTTGAGGAAGTAGTCCGACTGTGGTTTTGAGTTCTTGTCTTGGTAGAGAAGTGAAGCACAAAAGTTCTGCGGAGCTTGAGAGGTGAAAGTGGAGTATTTCGGTGATTCAGGATTGAGAGAGAGGTTTCTTCGAGGTGGAGTGTTTTGTTTTTTGGTTCGATTCATTAGTTGAGGTGATCGGAGGGATCAGAGAAGTCGGAGACATGAAGGAGAAAAAGCTGAAAACTTCTAAGCAGAGCTTCGCTTAGGGTTCGAGTTCTTTGTCGGCAAAGAGACAAAGGTCAAGGTTATGACAAGGTGGAGTTTGTGGGCTTTGTGTCATTAAACCTTGAAGCCCAAGAGAGTAGTAGTTGGGCCTACGTCTTGAGTTGAGTGTGATGGGCCAAGGTGAATCTTGAAGCCTTCTCCTTCTATAAGTTGGAACGGATCATTGTTAAGTTGTTGTAACAACTTAACGGTCTTCGTTGGTTGAAATCAAGAAGAGGATCGAGGGGATCATCTTCTCCGGCGAGCTTGCGCGTTACAGCGACGTTCTGGTGCGAGTTTCGTGACCGTTCCCGATCGTCTACTTGTCTTGTATCACATCGATACCTGCACACGAAGGAGAGAGTAGATAAAACGATCGATTGTACTTAGCTATTGTGATTGTGTAATCCACACCGGAGGAGTTTTTCTGGTGAAGAGCTAGTACAAAGTTGAGAGCTCCGACTCTCCCGAAACGTAGCGACTAGAGATCGTGAACTGGAAAAACAAATCGCAAGTGTCTTTACGGTTAAACGTCTAATCAAGATCGAATGAACAATCTAGTTAATCAACAATTAAATCGCAACATATACTTGGTGGATTTCATGAAATATAACTTGGAGATGTATGATTACAAGATGAGTGTCATCCACTATTTTTTGTTCTTCTTCAAGTGGATGTCACTTATTGTGTTTTTTGACGCGTTAGATATCATCTGCATGTGCGCATTATCGTCCATTGCATCTTATGATATAATTTCTTTCATACATTTTTGTAGTGCTTTTCCTGATTTCAATATATAAGAAATTATATGCATTAGGATTGGCAAACGGACTCGGTTTTTTTTTTTTTTCCTTACATCCTACTTGGCATGGGAGAAGCCCAAAGAAAAAAACAAAACTTTATGGCATGGGGCATGGATATAATAACATGTAACTCGTTGACCGATTCAATGAAAAAAAAAATCATGCACATGCATACGCGATTTCGTTTCTTCTTAGTTTTGTATTATATGACGACAATTCGTAGAGAATTGTAATGTTTTAATCAAAACATTGAATTGACTCCACCGTCACATGCATGTTTACTAGTACTCAGAAAAAATAGACTGAATATAAGATCGATTCAGACGTTATCTTTACAATCCATCCATCGACTTCTACAGCTGGAGAGAAGCTTCTAACCATTATAACCCGTCTTAAAAGCTATCTAGAAAGATTTAACTTCTAACGTTCTTCTTTCCACAGACGCTTAGGGGACACCCCTCTGACTAAAAAGGTAAAAGATGAATATCAAAGGTGTTGTTAAGCCCAAAGCTAGAAGATCTTTAACAAAACGTTTAAACACCGAGGACATGAAAAGACGACGAGACCGGTTAAAGGGAAGTTTTGCTAAGTTACAAAGGAGACAAAAAGGATGAGATGATTATAGTAAATACATTCAGAACATATCCATTTCCTCTTCAGCCTCGCCACACAAACCCTCTCTATAACAGACAGAAAGGAGCTAAAGAAAATCACTCAACTTTCTTTTATTTTAGTAAGAGTTTTGCCACAGCTGCTGCTGGGTTTGGTTCGAGGGCTGAGCTCCTGCACCGTCTCTAGGGTTTTGCTGCTGGCGCTCGTGCGACATTTCTGTTTGGGACTGATAGAAATTAGGGTAGCCATGAGACCCATACTGCTGTTGTTGCTGAGCTTGGCGATACCCTCCTGCTGCTTGCTGAGCTTGTTGTAGCTGCTGCTGTTGTTGGAGGTTGTAGTACGCGTTAGCCGGAACACCTGACATGGTTCGAGAACCATGGCCGTGATGCCACATCGCCGAATTATCATTCTGAAAGTAAAGAGGGAAATGTCATCGAATGATTCAAGGTCTGAAACCAAGAGAAAGTGACTATAAAGAGACAAAATTACCTGCTGCTGCTGCTGTTGTTGCTGCTGCTGGAGTGCCAACAGATGACTGTTCTCTTTGTACTGAGAACTCAAAACATCTTCATAACCAGTAGGAGCAGACTGTTGGTTAAGAGGGAAGTTTCCAGCGGATCCAACGCTGGTGGAGTTTCCAAATCCGTAAGCGGAAGCAGGAGCTGTTCCAGACTGAGGCAAATTACTGGGAGAGAGATTGGCTTTGTACTGAGGAAGCAACGCAGCTAGTTGTTGCTGGTGGTATGAGCTGTTACTAGCAAACGCTTGCTGGAAAGCGGATGGCATGTATGGATAGTTCTGAGGCATCATAGGGTAACTGATCATGTTTGCAAAGTGCGCTAGCGGCATTGTGGGTTGAGAGTAAGGATGCATTGGAAGCTGTTGTTGAGGAAGAGCTGGTCCAGTTGCGATATTAGCACCTGGTAAGTTTTGCTGCGTTGGCTGTGTTGCTGGAACTCCACTGCCTCGTAGCGCCTGCAATGTAAGAGAATATATAATCATAATCAGACAAAGGGTTGATCAGAGAACCAAATCCACAAAATCAATTTCCCAACATAAAAGAAACTAGTCTGTTTAGTCAGGCAAACATTGCTGTAATGATTCCACGATTAAAAAAATAACAAGACATCACACGACTTCATGCTAGTTAATAGTAGACAGAAGCTTGTAGAAACGAGAGACAACTCGTGTTTCTTAAGGGATTATTTTTTACCTCAGGCATGGAAATGCTTTGGCCACCAAGTGATGAAGCATTGTTGTTGTTTCTTGACTGCATAGACTGTGCAAAAGGGGAATACTGGAAATCAAGCTCCCTCGCATTTTGTGCAGTTTGCCCCAATAAACTGTTGGGAACTGAGTGTGCATACCCCTGCTCAGGCAAAAAAACACAAACAAGAACCAATATTAGCATTGCCATTAGAGAATTTTTAAAGGCATTAATAGCCTCATATCACTTCAGTGATTACAAAACTACATTTTCGGCACAAATATGAACAGTCTGAATGCAATATTCCGGATGCAAACAAGCTATCAGTAGTCAAAAAAAAAAAAAAAACAAGCTATCATAAATAATGCACATGTGACTTACCATCACATTCGATAACGAAGCAAGATTCTGTGCATGTGTCTGTGACGCATCATACGCAGTATTCAGCTGCTGCTGCTGCTGCTTAGAGTACCCTGGCTCAGACTGAGCAAATGCGTACTGGTGCTCCTGAACAGTCTCGGGGTTCTGCGTCTGATTCTGTGCATGTGTCTGTGACTGAGCATATGTATACTGATGCTCCTGGACAGTCTCGGGGTTCTCTTGCCTAGATTCTAAAGAATCATCATAACTTCCAGCAGCAGCTGCGTGGCCCATATTTCCATTGACCGTGCTTTCAAGATGTTCATCTCCATAGAACTCAGTGTTTCTGTAAAGCAAAAGCATTGATCAGTTAGTAAATAAGAGATAAAAGTAAAACCATAGAATATTTTGGAAGAAGAAATCAGCGGTAAGGGGATACCTTGCATCTGAATGTTCAATTTGTTGAGCTACATCAGGAGTCTCTTCTGCGTTGTTGCTCACAGACTTTGATCCAAAAGCTCCAAAACTTCCAAAACTTAATTGTGAGCATTCTTCTGTATGGATAAGCAAATGATTAGGAATAACGACAGCACGTCTATCCTCTTCATGCGAGGCTGCTTGATCATGACTATCTACTGTTAGTTGTTGAAGGTCATCCGAACCAGATGAAACCTCATCTTCATCTGAAAAGTAATAATGACACGGTGAATAAGAAACATCCAAAAAACCAAAAAAAAAAGCAATCTGTTTTTTCTTATTGCAGAACTTCAAACTGAGTATTAACTCTACAACCAAAAGATAACTGGTAGAAGAAAACAGAACAGACAAATAATAGTTTCAGAACAAACAAAAAAAAAAAGCTTTCATCCACCTCCAGCAGAACTATAAGGGTATATGTATTCACATCATCAATTAACACAATCCGGCCCCAAGATGAAATATAAGAAGGATTTTGATCATGAAGGCAGACTACTAGCAATCATTGTGATTCATTTGATGAAGAGACACAGTGTCATTCACCTCAAATATACAGAGAGTGCTCACATAACCATCAAAAGAAAAAAAAATCAGACAATTACACCAAATTTAATCCGAGATAAGCACTAAGAAAACATGAATACAGACTTAAGATATTACCTTTGTGGTGCTCTACAGGATGGCTCTGCGCCTGATATGCGTACTGATTCTCGTTAAATTCAGACGAAACTCCAGAGTCATCTTCTTGGACATTTTTAACAGGAACCGAGTTAGGTTGCAGTTGATCGACTCCAAGATTCTCAGAAGGGCCACTTTCTGCTAAATGTATGTTTTCTAACCGGTCGCTCAGATGCTGATCTACTCTAGCGGATTGGAAATCAGCTTGACCGTCGCATACCTCTGACTCTGCTGGTGCTACTGATACAGTTTTACCAGGAGCTAGTGGCTTCTGAATCGATGGCCACTCTTCTTTAACAGGGACCTGGTGGTTTGCATTAGTTTCATGCTCGTGATTAATCTCAGAACGCATATTGAAATTCTGTTTTGAGTTTGTTGTCTTGTTCTGTGGTCTACCCATCTTCACAATGTCAGCCATAGACATCTGGCCTGGAGCCCCAAACCATGCAGTTTGATGTCCAGAAGCAGGCTGTGATGGTGATATTCCATCGCCGGTAGCAGATGGCAATTTATTTTCCGTTACAACAGAATCACTGAAGATGATATAAAGCGTGCATCAGAAACTTGCACATCCCAAATGGGGATTTGTACAAAAACATAATTCAAGAGAAAAGAAACAGTTGAAAAAGCAAGATTTTGAGAAAGAAACCATGCCTGACCTCTTCATAAGACCCCTTCAGCTAGACTTATCATTTAAACATTTGCATTGCTTCTAATTAATCAAACTACTAGTAATAGTAAAAGTAAAAGTGAAACCTATAAGATAACTACGCCATGGGTCATATAAACACTTTAAACCCTAAGAAAGAGTTTGAGCCAGCTAAAGGTTCTTCAAGGACAAGGCCTAAGATCAAACAAAATGATCACAGATTTCAATTCATAACTTCTGAATTCTGATACACTACTAAATAGATCCTACCAATACAATCATTAACTAAATGGTTGATATATGAAACCACTTATTTAATTCAATTTCAATATGAAGCACACAAAACTTGCACTGATTTTTGTCAGTTGCTTCAAGTTTCAAACTGCAAAAGAAAGAGACCACTCAAGGGAAAACCTGAGTGGTGTCAGCTGGTGGTTTGGCACTCCAGAGGCAGAAGACCAAGAACTAGTGTAACCCTGAGTTCCACTTTCTTTCTTGTTTGTAGATTTCCCCTGGAAGTTTCCAGAATCTGAACAACAGAAGCACATAAGCATGAATCCTAAAGTTTACTTTAGGCATTCAAGAGATCGTGTTTATACCAGCGGAGCTGAGATGGGTAGATGCACTTCGTCCAGCATAGCGATCAGAACCACCTCTGCCACCGCTGTTGTATCTGTTATTAGCACCACGCGGCCGGGAATCCGGTATATCCCTTGTCTGAAAAGAAACAAAAGACTTCAAAAATCGCCAAAAGCTCCAGCAAACCAATTGATACTAACCCAAACTAGAAATTTGATTGACTTCCACCAAAACATCTAGAGTGACATCATTAGGCATGTCAATGAACAGAACTGTGACTAGAAACAGCAGATAAAGGTGCTAATACACAATAAAGAGAGTCAGTGGTCTATTTGCGGTAAGAAAACGGGTTTCAGCACCGACTGACTCACCTCTTTCTTCTTCTCTTTTTTGCTCTTCACCTCGTGAAAAGGATCTGGATAGAGAGAGAGAGAGAGAGAGAGAGAGAGAAAGCAAGTATGAGTATCACAAAATAGACGCCAACTAATAAAGACAAAACCTTTGACGCTGAGAACTAACTTGCACAAGTAAGAAAACAAAAACAAACTTTCACCAAAGAAGACGACTTTTAAACTATATGAATAGTACGAAACTAAAAATAAAAAAGCTTTGATACATCAGAATTCAAAACCCCAATTGAAACCCTAAACAATCAGCAAATTACGATAAACCCTAATCGAGAAAAGGAGAAACCTTGAGAGAGGAGGCGATGAACGGCTTCGTTAGGATCCATATTGCATTCTTTGAGCATAGCGTAGATCTCAGCCTCGGGAGAGTTGACGACTTCCTTCAAGCTCTGTACTATTTTCCTAGACCCTGACGGAATATCGTTCATTCCATTATTGCCCTTTCTCCCTCCGCCGCCGCCGACAACGACCTTGATGCTGCTGCTGCTGCTCATCTTATCCGCCGTGACCTGCCTCTCTCTCTCTCTCTCTCACAATCGGATCTGGATTGAAAGTATATAACGACGCTCTGTGTCTTTTGTCAGTCGCGAGAATACGAACAAGGAAGGCGAAGGGGGGATTATATATAAGAAAACCCTCTCCAGATTTTTCACCGTCGTTTTAATTTCTTTTTCTTTTTCCTCTTTTGTTTCTCTTTCCCAAACTATGAAACCGTATCTACTTAAACATTACTAATATACAGTCTTTTCAACTAGGGGAATTCTCGGACCATTTTCATGTTTTGGTCACGTAAAAAAATAACTAAAATGTTTCATTTTGATCTAATACCTTAGATATATAAAAAATTAAAAATTAAAACTAAAACACTAAAATATTAAAAAAAAAAATTTATAGTTTTAGATTATATGTTTTCAAATTAGAACCTTTTTATAAAAAAAAATTTAATTTTTTTTTTAATTTTCTTTATGTAATTCGAAAATACTTTTTGAAATTATTTTTAAAATTTCTATTTCCAAATTTTTAATATTTATTTTTTATATTAAAATTTTTTAAATCTCAATCCAAATCCCACCCCTTAACTATAAACCCTAAAGTTTGGATTAGTTAACTCTAGGGATATAAATGTATATTTACCATTTTTAATGAAACATTTTGGTCATTTTGATCCTTAAAATCTATATTTCTGACATAAACTTTTTTAATGTTATCCTAAGATATTTCCCCTTCAATTAACTAGAGATTTTTATCACTATATTTAAATATATCACACATATATATTATGTGCAATTCTCCTAAATATACAATTTTCAAGTTTTGGTCACAAAAATAGACCACAAAGAGAAAAATGACCTAAATGTTTCATTTAATAGGTAAAATGACACTAATACCCTAGATATAAAAAAAATTAAAAAAAATTAAAAAAACTAAAAATATTAAAAAAATTAAAAAGAAAAAAAAGAAATTTTTTTTTATAGTTTTAGATTATATGTTTTCAAATCAAACTTTTTTATAAAAAAAAATTTTGAATTTTTTTTTTTGAAGTTTCTTTTTGTAATTCGAAAATAGTTTTTGAAACTATTTTCAAATTTTTAATATTTATCTTTTATTTTATAAAATTTTAAACTTCAATCTCAAATCCCACTGCTTAACTATAAACCCTAAGGTTTGGATTAGTTAACCCTATGGATATAAATATATATTCACCTCTTTAATGAAACATTTTGGTCATTTTCTTCTTTGTGGTCTATTTTTGTGACCAACACTTTTTGAGTGCTATCGTAGGGTATTTCTCATATATTATTACATCAATGTTATAAAACTATAAATAGTAAATTGAATTAAATATGAATGATTGAAAATTATGATTTTTTTCTACCATCTACGTATATATGGGATGGTGAGTAAATGTGAAGTTAATAAAGAATTTGTTAAAACTTAGTTATTATCCAATTATCTTACATATTTAGGTTATTAAGAAAATATATTACTAGCATCAACTGTTTTATATTCTTTTAATTCAGAGTTCAGATCATTGAACTTGCATTTTTATTTACAAATTTCTTAGATATTATTTGAGAAGTATTTGCCACATGTCTTTTCTATAATTATTTTCGCAAAAAATGTGATATGACTACAAAAATTGATGATATTGCTTATGGTTAAATATGATATGGAAATATTATTTAATTTAATTTTTTAAAATCACACAGTTTTTATTACTAAAATATTCAAAAATTTCTACAATCTTTTTAAAAAATATAAATTTTAGTCATAAAATCATTAGTTTCTTATACATCTACAAATTTTATAAATACTTTTTAGTTTTTGATAATTATACAAATTTTATATCAATTTTTATTAATTTATACAAACTGATTTAATATATTTAACCAAAAGAAATAGAGAGAAAAATCTATCTAAGATTATAATTTTAAAAATATACATATATATTCTTAAATATAATTTTAAATAGACACAACTATTTTTATCTTAATTTTATCTTGTATTAAAATACTGGTAAGAAAATAATAAAATCTACAATATTAATAAAATTTTATTTTAAACAAAATTTAAATCAATATAATTTAAATAAAATCATGTATAGTCTAACTTCCACCACAAATCAGCTACATCATCAACACGAGAAACCTCAATGATGATCTCATCCGCCAGACTCAACAAAATCTTTGAATAAGCCTTCTCTTCAATAACCTCCATCTCAGCTGTAACAAGTTCAACCTTCTTCACTGACAACGGTGCCCATAGACCTTGTTGCTGCAGCAACGCATTCATCTTGCTTTGCTAGAGACTGGAAATGTTCCTTCCAGTAAACTTGTCAATCTTCATGTCCATCTCAGACATCTTATCACCAAATTCAACCTGGCTCTGATACCAGTTTGCTATGACGGATGTGAAAAGAAACAGAATAGTAGATTGATAAACAATAAAGAAAGACACGAAGATTTAACATGGTTCACCCTAGGGCTAAGTTCACGGGCAAAGAGAGTACTTTATTAATGGAGGCGAGTTTTTAGAGTACAATTCGTGCTACAAAATATGGTAAAACTCTAATGGTATATATATAAGAAAGCGATTAATGAAACTTTTCATATTTTTCGGATTTCGCAAGGAGCGCCCGCTCCATGCCGCAAGGAATGCTCACTCCATGCCACACGGAGCGCCTGTTCCATGTCTTAAAGAACGCTTGTTCCCCGCCAAAGAACACCTGATCTATGATTCCTGGATCACCCGTTCCATGCTAATTCTCAGATTCAAGGCATATTTCAACATGACTTTATCATGTGTTAGAGAAGAAAAGCTTGCGGTTTTATTTAGTCATGTCAAAATTGGTAAGTTTGAGATATGAATTACTACTAAGATTGAGGCCGAAGAGGTGTTGTGGGGCAAGTTCTTGACAGTGGAAATGGAAACGGGATTTTACACTCTGACTACAAATAATAGTTTCTTCATTGACGAAGAGAAGAAAGTTGCAATGGGTATTATGGGTTACTCCAAAACATTCAAAATTGTTGGAGAGGCTGGATACTTAAAAAACTGGAACCCGTAGAAATTCCAGGCGGGGACAAAAACTATAGAGAAAATGTGTGTTCATATGTTCCTAGTCTAGCGCAAATAAAGGAACCTTCTTCGAGACGTAAAAAGTAACAACAAAACTTGTCGACACTTGTCTCACTTGAAAAGCATAGCTGGGTCTGGTGATCTGCAGGAGGGAAGGCAAATGAGAAATAAAAATGTAATGATTAGTCTTACATTCGTGGTTTCATCTTTGTCCTACATTTATTTCTTTCAATACTCTTTACAGTTAGCTCTTCTGATGCAACGTGTCTTTCTTAAGATTATAAATGTTCTTTTTTTTTCTCAAACCGGTGACAATTTAAAATAAAAATACAAATGAATAGAAAAAAAATGAGTATAAACCAAATCTCACTTGTGTTAGCTGATCGCTCTGTGAAGCTTTCCATTAGGATCTTAGAAGACCTTCCGGTGATGATTATTGGAAATTGTGAAATTCGTACAAATTTTTTTGGTTCTTGAGATGGATGAAAAACCAAAGGACCCTTTGATTTTGGGAAGACCTTTCTTAGCTATAGTTAGAGCTATTGTGAATGTTAGAAAATGGAAGATTAATCTTCATCTTGGAAGATGGAATATTGTTCGCTTTGACATAAAGGGTGTGATGAAGAAACCCACTATTAAAGGCCAAGTGTTCTTTGTGGAGGAAACGAAATACGTTTTAATGTTATTATTTTTGTAAATGTTAATAAATCTTAACGAAAATACTCTAAATAAATTTCACTAATTTTGCTGAACTTGTTTATTAATGAGATTGAGATTTTGATGCTGAAATACTTTTAAAATGTTTTTTAACAAGCCTGATTATACAGAAACTACCCATTTACTATTTAGGCATCGAGCCCTCAGCACAAATTGCCAATCGTCCAGCCCATTGCATTGTTGCTGCCCAATATAGTGTGTCGAAGTCTCGCAAATACATAATGCATGTTTGTATTTTCTCTTGTTATAATTCTTAGTTGTTACAGTAACCCCATGTTTATATACCAAAATATCAGCCGAGTCTGTTTTGCAATATTTTTTATACGTGCTAACAATAATCTATTAGGCACTTCAACTGATCCGATATGGGATGGACTATGAGCCGGCCATTCCAGCCCTGATGATATATTTTGAATTATGTGTACTTGCAAGAAAACTTTCAAACGAGCTTGGTGGACGGAGAGCTACTTCGAAGCAAGTTCTCATGAGATGTGAGGTATGTTCAGGCATTGGACACCAAAACATGTCATATATCTAAATAACCAATCAGAATGTTCAATCCCCATAAATCAAACGAATCTGAATGGAAAAAAAAACTAATTGATCAAAAACTGAATAACACTTAATTTAGCTATCATAGTTTAATTGTTAGGATCTAGAAGGTTCTAGATCCGAATCAATATATGAGATAAACACATATTGTTATAAATAAGTCCAAGTAGATATGAGAAGATCTTAGTCTCGAGATGTATATATAGAGTAAATAACAAGTAATTCTTCAAGTCAATCTCTTGTCTTTCATGGTATCAGAGCCACAATAAAATCAAGTGAATTTCTTCGTTGGTATTTGACAAGAGAAGAAGATATGAGTGGAAAAGATCTCGTGAGTTCATCGAGTGCCGTTCCTGAAGGGACAATGTCCTCGTATTACCTTGCCCCTGCGGATAATCCAGCAACCTCTATCTCTCCCGTGATACTTGCATGGGCGAACTATGCTGAGTGGGCATCAGAACTTGAGAATGCCTTGCGTGCCAAGCACAAAATAGGGTTTATCAATGGAAGCTTGAAGATTCCAGATGAAACATAGAAGCCGGTGGAAGCTGAGATGTGTAGGACAGTTAACTCCATCATCGTGGGATGGATCAGGGCTTCGATCTCTCCCGTGTTGTGATCAACGGTTCCTTTCTAGCCGGATGCTTGCAAGATGTGGACGGAGCTGAAAAAACGCTTCTCGGTGGGGAGCGTTGTACGTGTGCATCAGCTCAAGGCGGAGTTAGCTTCATGTAAACAACATGGATCTAGTGTTATGGACTATTTTGGAAGACTATCTCAAAAATGGGAGGAGCTGTTGAGTTGCAAGCCGATCCCTAAGTGTACGTATGATGCTGCTGACGTATACGTCAAGGAATATGAAGAGGATAAGGTTCATCAATTCCTTATGGGTCTAGACGAAGAAAGGTTTAGCAATGTCTGCACTAACATTATTGGTTTGGAGGTTCTCCTGGATCTTAACTCGGCATATCAAAGAGTAGTTCGAGAAGAAAAGAGGCTCGGGGATCACGCCTTGAAACTAAGGAGGCACTGGTGGGCTTCGTCGCGAAGACAGTGCAGAGAGAAGGAGAAGAAGGTGTGGCCAGACGTCGTAACTCTATCATATGTGGTAACTGTGGTCGTACTGGACATGAGAAGGAGTGTTGGCAAATTATTGGCTTTCCGGAGTGGTTTACTGAGAGGAATCAGGCAAATGGAAGAGGTGGAAGAGGCAGAGGAAGAGGAAGAATTAACTCGTCGCGAGCCAATGCAGTGCAAACACCGGGTGCGTTTTCGTCTGGAAATCAAGGATCATAGGTGCCGCAGCTGAGTGCTGAGCGGTGGGCATCTCTTGCCTCGTTGATTGAGCGCCAGAAGCCAGCTCCTATTCCAGATAGGTTAAACGGTACGGTACAAACTGGTAAAGTTATCATTGACACCGGGGCATCACATCACATGACAGGGGATGTGTTGTTACTAAGCAACGTCCGGAGTATCATACCCTGTAATACTCCGTCTAAAAAAAAAAAAAAAAAA
>NC_027752.1:18742178-18742607 GCF_000695525.1 Brassica oleracea var. oleracea
TTGTGGATCCGAGGCTTGAGACGATGTCTGGGCTAAGTGGATAGCAATACTAGTCTAAGCACCCAGATTATTGTGATTGTGTGATTAGTATATGTTGTTATAGTGTGTACCTCGTGTTGGTACTGTTGTATGAAAACCTCGTGGTGGTTCTAGTAGTAGTTTGCAGGTCATTGCTTCCTCAAATGGTACCACTAAGCCGGTCGTGGTCCGGAAAGTGGTGGGCTCGGTTTAACTTGGCTTGATCACCAAGGCCGAGTGTCACATGTGGATGTGACAGCCCCCAGCGTGTCCGATAGAGGACCGGGGCACGGCGATTCCGATTGAGGACCGTGACCGGGCGATTCCCGAGCGCCTACGCCTGTGTGGTGTAATAGTGAAGGGATTGCCGGTGTCCCTTATGTGGAGGAAGAATGATTCTGTTGGGCCCTA
>NC_027752.1:18742612-18764005 GCF_000695525.1 Brassica oleracea var. oleracea
ATTATTATGGTTTAATTGTTTACTGCTTAATCATTTAAAATTTAATATTTGAATATTGATTTTTGAACTACCCGCCTTGCTTGTGTTTGGGGTTGGTTTAGAATGACGGGTAGTTGTATATGCTAGATAGGGAACCCTGGCTCACTGAGTGAAACTAGTTCACTCACTCCTCACATCCTTTTGCAGGTGACCAGTAGAGAGGACCGTAGCACTCGCGGAACTGTAGGAGCTGGTGTAGATTGATCATCTTTTGCTAAAGACTCGTTTTCAAGATATATGAATGTATGTTTTACTTTCGACTGCGTCCATGGACCCTATGTATAATATTTTGGTCTTGTGAACTTCATGTATTATATATATGAAATAAAATATGTTTTATATTCGTGACGTGTTGAATCTGATATTAGGTTAGTCCAACCTAACACAACTCTATTACTCGGTACGGGTTGCAAAGCCTCAGGCCGAAGATTAGAGGAAACGAGTTTTGAATGGATATTCTGGGTTACAGAATTATGTTTTGTGACTTGGAAAGTCTATTCTAAACCCGTTGTGACACTTCTGAACTTGGCAGAGGAGGGTCGTTCGGGCATGTTCTTGTTTGATTGTTGCCCGGCTGATTGACCGATGTCTAAAACGGTTCGGGGGTGTTACATACCCTGTCATGTGAGCTTCGCTGATGGGAGTCATGTGATGGCTACCAAGAGTGGTAGCTAGTTTGCGGTTGTCGATGAAACTGACTTTGGAAAATGTTCTTTTTGTTCCAAATTTGAATTGTACTTTGTTGTCTGTGGCGAAATTGCTTAGACAGACTGGTTGTTTAGTCGTATTTGTAGATACATCTTGTATTTTGCAAGACCGTTTTACGAGGACTCTGATTGGAGCCGGTGAAGTCAAAGATGGTGTTTATGTTTATCGGGATGTCACAGTAGCGAGAGGACACAGAGTTAAAGCTTCAGAGGATCAGACTGTGTGGCATCGTTGTCTGGGCATCCTGCTTATGGTGTTTTGGGTTTTTTACCTTTTGTTTCGGGTGTTAAAGATGTTTTGAATAAGTTTGGTGGTTGTGACATTTGTTTTCAGTCCAAACAAACAAGAGAAATGTTCTCTGGAAGTCTTAGTAAAAGTTCTTCTTCTTTCGAGTACCATCTTGGAGCTGTCTCCTTTCTTACAATTGTAGATGACTTCTCCAGAGCGGTATGGATTCATCTCCTACTAGAGAAAAGCGAAGTAAGAACAGTTCTGCCGAACTTCATTGCGCTTGCAACTCGTCAGTTTGGCAAGACCGTTAAAACTGTGAGAAGTGATAATGGGACTGAGTTCATGTGCCTTTCCAAGTATTTTGCAGAAGCAGGGATCGTGCATCAGACTTCATGCGTGGGGACACCTCAACAAAACAGACGTGTGGAGAGAAAGCATCGCCACATTTTGAATGTTGCAAGATCGATTTTGTTTCAAGCTAATCTCCCTGTACGGTTTTGGGGAGAGAGTGTGTTGACGGCAGCTCATCTTATCAATAGAACGCCAACAAAGTTGCTCAAAGGTAAAACACCTTATGAATGTCAGTACGGGAAACCTCCTTCGTATGATGATATCAAGATATTTGGGTGCTTGTGTTTTGCACACAAATCAAGGAGGGATAAGGATAAGTTTGGAGTACGCAGTGCAAGGTGTGTCTTCGTGGATATCCTTTTGCAAAGAAAAGGTGGAAGTTGTATGATCTAGACAAGAATGAGTTCTTTGTCTCAAGGGATGTGGTGTTTGATGAGGAAGTATATCCATATGCTGAGAAGAAAGTAACATCTGCAACGCCAATTGTACCTCCAGTGGGGTGTGAGTTTTACGACGAGGCAGAGCAGCGTGAGTTGATAGTGGACAAGGAGAGAAGTTCTGGAGTTACTGACCAGATCGCAGTAAACAGTGAACAGATTGTGTCTGGCGTTACTGAGCAGATTACAGAAACGGTAGACAATGGAGTTGAGAAACAGAGTATTCAGGGGGAGAGTGAGGAACTCTTGGGTCGAGGCCATAGGAGATCGATCCCTTCAATCAAGCTGTGCGACTATGTTACTTATAATGCTCAGAACCAACTCAACAAAGAAGGAAAGGATGCTGGTTCCTGATAAACATAACACCGTCGCCGGTAGGGGTGGGCACTTTACCCGATACCCGAAGCCGCACCCGAACCCGACCCGAAAAACCCGAACCGAAATTCGAACCGAAGTAGAAAAATACCCGAACGGGTATTAAGTTAGGAAAGATTGGATATCTGAACCCGAACGGGTAATATTCAAACCCGAATGGATATCCGAAGGTAACCGAACATATGTATAATTACCCTTATATTTCTAGTTTACATCTCTTATTTTTTTAAAAAATATTTATATTGATGTTACACATACTTTAAGATCATAAGTATATATATAATTGTGGAGAAAATGATTTGATATTCATTTAAAATACATGTCAAACTTTTTGTTTCATGTATTAACAAAAGTTACATTATTAAAACAATACCCAAATTAATATCTATTTGTTTTTGAAATATTATCTTCAAACCTATTAATCATTCAATCTATAAAAAATAAAAAAACAGCTAAGTGAAATCTATATTTTTAAATACAATAAACTTAAAAAATGAAAAATTTATTTTTTTTTCTTTTAAAATCTAAATATCCGAACCCGATTCAAAATAACCGAACCCGAATTAAAAATACCCGAATCCGACCCGAAGTACATAAATACCCGAACGGGTTCTCTATCTCTATACCGAAATACCCGAAAATCCGAAATATCCGACCCGAATCCGAACGGATATCCTAACGCCCACCCTTAGTCGCCGGTCTGCAGTCAGAGACCTCTACGGAATGGTCAGGTAAGAAACACTCTTTGTATCCTATCACAGATTATGTGACTGATGATTTCTTCTCA
Organism: Brassica oleracea var. oleracea; assembly: GCF_000695525.1. Taxonomy (NCBI): domain Eukaryota; kingdom Viridiplantae; phylum Streptophyta; class Magnoliopsida; order Brassicales; family Brassicaceae; genus Brassica; species Brassica oleracea. Next base: position 18,745,541 of record NC_027752.1, read on the forward strand.
GACCACCATCAAGCATTTGTTGCAGCGGTTAGTGCTGGTGTAATACTGAGAAGTTACTAAGAAGAGTTTGGTGATAAGAGATGGAACAAATCAGTGAAAGGAGAAGTAACTTTCTTTCAAGTCAATCTTTTGTCTTTCATTAATACTTTTTAATATCGAAAATACCGAATCCGAACACAAAATGAAGACAAGGAGAAGAAAAACAAACCGAAAACGTAAGTTCTTTACGAACCTATAAATAAACCAAATCTGAACAGAAGCCATATGAAACATTAACAGTTAGGATTGCTGGTTGGTTTGATTTCCAGTTAAGATAAATTGATTATGGTTATTCTTGGTTAAGTTTCTTTTGGCTTAATCATGTATATATGGACACTGTTACTCATTGATAATAACAGACTATTCTGTTCATTGTATTTTCCTCTTGTTCTTGATCTGTGTGCTGCAACTCTCAGTTCAACATTGGTGAATCAAAAGTAACACATAGAGACAATAAAGAAACACTTATAACTTGGGGGGAAAGTTACCACATGAACTTTCTCATAAAGAAAAACTAATCTGAATAAAAGTTACATGGCAAAAAAGGGATAGAGACACATGGACGAAAAGAAGCACTTGTTTACAAGAGAAGATACAAATAAAGAGAGATAGAGAATAACAACTAGGCTTATTAACAAGCACATTCCTTATGTTTCATAGGAAACACTTTAGCTTTTCGTTACTTTTTAACTTTACTTACATGTTCTCTCTATTGTTGTTCGATTCAGTACAACAACAACAGTTAAAAGGACACTCCTAGCTCCAAAAGACAACATTCTCCAGCACTAACGTTGATTAAATAGATAAAACATTGGTTACACTCACTTCCAGTGGAAGTATGATATTTCATGTCATTGTAATCATCTTTTGACACTAATTAACGACACAAATCTCTTTTTCACCACATACCCATCTCATATTTTTTCATCTTTGTTTACTATTTAGGAGATGAAAGAGTTAGGACGATGTTTGAATTTTTCCACCAAAAAAGGAGCTTCTTATACATTTTCATGGACTATATAAGTTGATCTGTAAATACCTTTTCCTCTTTATGGTGTTTTCGCTTGCTTGACGATTCTAGCTTCCTAGTTTCTCCTTTCTCAAGTTTTCTTATATTCTCTCAGTCATGTCTTCGCGTCCCTTCTCTCTCCCATCCCAAGAAATCTTTGATTCTATGATTCTCCCTTTTCTCTTCATCTTTATACCTGAGATGGAACTTCTTCGCAACCATTCTATCTTTCCTCTCCCACATCCCAAGACTACCTGACAAGTCTCTCTCTTTTTCTCTCTTTCAAAAGCTTCAACTACAACAAGGAACGGAAAGAAATGCCGCACCGTATAGCTCCTCGTTCCTTCCAGATCATGCTTCTATGCCTTCTTATTACTTCACGTAATCTCTTTGTTGTCTGTTTACAACATTAGAGTATAAGCTGCTCCGTTTTTCTTGCACATTCTTAAAAGTTTCTTAAGAGTTACTGTTATTGCAACGAACTGACCTGTTTCTTTTAATCTGATGATTGGTTTGGTTTCAGCTCTAGATGTTATAGCTCAGGGAGGACAGGGTGACATACCAGTTGTTAATCCTACATCTCCAGGGGGTGATACCACCACACCAACCATAACCCAACCATCACCGCCTTCCTCGACATTGCCAGGTCCAGTCACGAACCCAAATCCACCAACCGGTGGCTATCCACCACTAGATGGTACAACACCACCAACCGGTGGTGGCTATCCACCACTTGATGGTACCACCCCAACCGGTGGTTACCCACCACTTGATGGTACTACACCCCCAGGTGGCGGTGGTGGTGGTGCACCTGGTGGTGGTGGTGCACCTGGTGGAGGTGGTGACACTGGTGCAGGCGGGGGTGGTGGTGCACCTGGTGGAGGAGGCGGTGGTGACACTGGTGCAGGCGGTGGTGGTGCACCTGGTGGAGGCGGCGGTGGTGATAATGGTGGTGGTGGTGGAGGCAGTGGAGGTCAGTGGTGTATAGCGAAAGCAACTGCTTCGCCAACATCATTACAAGTGGCTTTGGATTACGCTTGTGGGTATGGAGGAGCTGATTGTGGCCAGATCCAACAAGGTGCAAGCTGTTACGAGCCTAACACCATTCGTGATCATGCATCCTTTGCTTTCAATAGTTATTACCAGAAGCATCCTGGTTCAGACAGCTGCAACTTTGGAGGGGCTGCACAACTCACCAGCGCAGATCCAAGTAAGACACTTTTAACTACAAGTCTACCAAGATTTTATCATAAGATCCAGGAAAGTAAGTTACCTGAATACTAGCATCCATATACCCTGCTTCTTTCTTTGCTGCCTCCATTTATCGAGCTATTTAAGACCTCTACAAGACTACAACTTGGTTGAGTGTCTAGATTAAGTTCATGAACCCAGATTTACCATATGATTCTAATGTATACGCTAAATATAAATTCGAGTGTGGTACTCAAATCTGCTCTTACGCTGCTCCAGGTAAAGGAAGCTGTCGCTTCCCATCATCATCAGGAACTGTCAGGTATGTTTCTCTTTCCGGTAAATTAACGACTTAACCTGCCAAATAAATTGAGAAAAATTACAGTGATTTATATTTGCCAAATGCAGCACAAGCCCGCCAAGTCAACCAAGTCCACCAGATTTTAATTCCCCACCTTCTACTCCTACATACCCACCCCCAATAACAACTCCAACTACAGACATACCTGGTTCTGGACCACCCTACGGCGTGGCAGAGCCAACGGGGCTTCCGAGTTTAGCAACTCATGTGTCACATAGCTTTCTCTCAGTATTTACAGCGGTTGGAATACTAGTGCCACTGCTCAGGCAAAATTATCTCTAAACGGACAAAGGGTTTTCAGGATTTCCATCTTTCTCTGCAAATTACAAGTCTCGTTTCCTACAAATACACCATCACGATAGTATGGAGTCGAAGGAATCAGCCGTGATCAGCAAGAAGATTTTAATCCAAGACCTCACACACATCATCTGTTCTCTTGCTATAGTTCATAACGGGAAATATATTTATTTAGTAGGAGATATTACAAAATGAAAGGGCTTAGGTTATATACATTCTTGTAGACACGTTAAGCATAATGTATCTCTTTTACAGTTTTAGAGAATAAAAAATACTTAGGGACCTGTTAAAACACACACACATATAAGAAAAGGGAAAGACGTACAAAATATAAAATGAACTTTACATCAAGTAGTTCCATACCTGCAAGCATATTCCAAAACGGGTAGGCGCATCAACGATGGAGAGGCAAGCTCCACATTACCTGCAGCGTTTTAAAGCAGTTGCTTGCATCACAATATCCTTAACAGTGCCTTCCTTCTGAGTTGAATTTTTCAACCCCCAACAAGTTTATTGTGGAATCATTTACGACTGAAAAAGATCAATGTGTTACCAGCTAATAGTGCTAAATATAAGCATCTCATACACAGCGGATAAGCAGAAGCACATTGAGTTGAGTTAACATTAAGTAAATAAATACAGCCCATTATTCCCATCTCTTCGTAGACATCGTTACAGAGATTTACAGATGAGGTATAGTTATATCAAGAAAAGGGCAGATACAACTGTGACACCAATGATGCCTAAAGTGGCGACAACTGAACCCTGATCAAACGCTTTCTGCAAGCTGCCTGCTCGTGAGAAATGCTGAAACGCCAGAAAACAAGATATTGCCAAAGAAATGAGAGCCCCTTCTTGTTTCCCTCTGCAAACATGGATAGAGCCAATGAGTCTCGACTAAAGAAGAGAAAACCCTGTTATCAAAACACACAAAATTCTCTAAACCTCTAACCTTATGCTCATAACTTGATATGGCGCCACAATCGCCAAGAGTAATGCAATGAATGGCAGTTCAAGTTCACCTATAAAGAAAGAACAATTACAAGCAGATAAAGACAGGGACAAACTTCTACAAATTTAAAACCTGACGAGACAGAACAACGTTAATGATATTAGCATGATCTCAAATTGCAATATGAATGAATGCCAGTTACAGACATTTGAACAAAACAAAACACTTGAAGATGAAAAAAAAGACCTGGAAAAGCGAAGAACAGTCGAGCAAGAAGTGCTGTGAATGCTGTCCAGATTCCATATTCACCCCTGCAAAACCAAATGCAAAACTTCAAGATGGGGAGTACAATCAAACAAACAAAGTTCTCTCATCCAGAATAAGAAAAGGAGAACAGAGATAAGAAGCTTTATAGTAAAGAAAAGGTAGTCATATAGCCATTAGAAAAAAAAAGAGAGCTTACTTTGCCCAGGAGATAATGTCTGATGGTGCAGTTAGAGCAAGTAGCGGAACAACAAAGGACTTGTGGATACCTGTACCCTTTGCAACCATCAATGCACTACCAAAGAAACACCATTCAGTATATATAGCAATTGAAAACATTAATGAAACACTCAAAGCTACAGAATTAGCTGCCTATCGCAATTCACACCAACACATGATCTCTCGAGGCAATCAAACATATATATATATATATATATATACAAGCTAAAAGTTCCTGAATCATGTAACTCGATTCGCACTAATCCATTTCGTGAGAACCTACACGCAAGAGATTGCCGAGACCCATTGTAGATTATGAACAGACATCGGAGCAGCATAACAGACCACACTCGATCCTCTCTTTCGCTGCTTCTCAGCATTCGTAGATACGGCAGCGGCGGTTCGCTGGCGATCTAACGATGCTCTGCCAACAATCAGAACGAGAAGAATCACGCAAAAGGAGATCACAACTTAACTGTTTGAGAAATTGAAATCGCTCGTTTACCGTAGCGGATTGAAGCAAACGGCACTCGTGCGGTGAGTTGGACCGGAGAGACCTGACGAACAAGGCCGGAGTTTAAGAGAGAGAAACGGTTTCTGGTGGTGGAGGGAGACGATCCTGGACGATGAGATGCAGAGACTCGCCATGTGTAATTTGTTTAGAGACGGTGGTGGTGGAAGAAAGATGACGGAGTGATCTTTCCGTTAAATCGTATCATTGAGTGCAATACATAGTCGCCACGTTGACGGTGTAGGTTTTCCCGCAACTGCTTTAAAAGTGGGACCGGAAGTTACACATACTTGGTTGCCACGTGGACGGTGTAGGTTTTCTTGCACGTGATATAAAAGAGGGGCCCGAGTCACACGTGATTGGGGACAACGAAAGCCGTTCACAATCAAATCAATCATCAAAGGAATCTTGAATCTCCACCGTTGGAATCAACTCTAAATATCCAATCCATCCACGGAAGATGCCACGTCAGCATTAAATAATTAGTTTAATATGAATTTTATGTCGGCACAAACCGCACGCCACATTTGGGCATGACAAAGCTTCCGTGTTGATATGATCCTATCTTTTTTTTCTACATCTATCTACATGAGATATGAGATCTTCTAACAAGAAAAACATACAGAAATGATATTTTTTGGCGACTAGAGAATGTAAAACTCAAATTCAAAAGACGTTAAGAGTACTCTTTGTTTACTTTCTCTGTACAAGTTGCCAAAGCTTTTAATAAACAAAAAGCAACAAGAGTCAGATAGAGAGAGAGTTACAACATCATACCCACATAAAATCCGAGTATTCATGGCTTTTGTTTATATAATATACAGTGCTCCATGGAACCAAAAAAGGAAAAAACATGAAGAGAAAAAGAAGAAGAAACAGAGCAGGTAGATAGATAGATACTCCAGCTGCAGCAGCATTTAAAACCTGCAAATCGCAAAACACACTTTGCAGGCCCCTGCATCAGTTATAACTCTGCCTTTCACCAGTATATACGGTTAAAATTAGTACTTGAAAAAAAAAACACAGCCATGATCACAACACCGAGTCTTCTTCTCTCTCTTGTGTCACCTCTTCTCTTTACCATCATCATCATCATTAACCTCAGAGTCAAAGAAATCCCCATTCTTAGTTTCCTTAATAATAACCTGTAATGACCAAAAGCAACCATAACCATGCGAACATTAACTTCCTTATCTGTTGTTTTGTTTCAGACCAAAGAGTAATGTATTTTTTTTTAAACAGGCTTTACCTGTTCAACAGAGTCGGAGTTGTTAGGTGTGTCGAAGATGATTGGACGGCAACGCATGTCTTCATTCATCAAGCTTGAGTTCTGAAAATGGGCTATAAGTGCAGTTTTTCCTTGTATCCTAGCGTATGCCAACGAAGCCACTTTCTCACTGTTGAACTTCTCCCACTTCTTCCCGTTAAACGCCTGCACATAATAAGCATGTTATATATTAAGTTCATCTTGTGAACTGAGTTTAACAATATCTTTTGAAGTAAAGCGGAGAGAGAAGGAGACCTCGTAAAATGGAATGATGAGATCTGGAGAAAGCATGTTGATGAATGCATATCCAACATTGCATTTGTTCTGCAAAAACCAAATGATTTATCAACAGCTCGTTCATAACTTTGAATCCTTGATGAATCTTTTTTTTTTTACCTTGAAATCGATAGGCAAGTAGAGAAAGTTGTAAGTGCCTTGGTTCTTTTCATCAATCGCCGCTAGCAACATCTTTGATGTGTATCTGTTGATAATAAAACCACAAAAGAAAAGTTATATTCTGAGAAGTATACCTCACAAGTAATGGGTAAAGAAAAGAAAATAGCTTTTACTTGTTTGGAATGTTCTTAATCATCAGGGTGGTCCTAGAATCATCTCCATTCATAATCTTCTCCAAATCAAGCTGAAACTGCTTCCTGCTTTCAACCTGGCTCGAACTGTTCTCCACTCGACGGGGCCTTCCATTCTCATACAAGCCATCAACACCAGCGGGGAACCGTCCAGGGTTTAAACCGCTGCTTAAGAACATGGGGCTGAACCTCGGTGAAGACATCATTCTGTAACTTGAGAAACCGTTCTCAGGGTTCATAATCCCATGATTTGCCATTCTTGACGGGAAACTCCCACCGTTGAGACCACCACCCATTCCACTCGAGTTCATGAACATAGTGTCCTTTGAAGACTCTGGGAAGAATCCAAAATGTTTCTCTAGAGGAACATTAGACGGTGCAGACCCAACGTGGAGATGATGATGGTGATGAGGATGATGGCTGCGGTTTTGAGGATGATGCAGAAACGGAACAGACCGGTCTACACGAGCTGAGTAGAACGGAACGCCAGTGGACGATGTTGACCAAACCGAAGAGTTCGAAGGCTCAGAGCGTGTGTTGGGACTTCCCCAGAGAAACTCTGATCCGGACAACGTCTCGATGCCGCCTCCGTTCGAGATCAAAGGACCAGAAGGAGAGAGGTTTCCAGTGTACTTGTTGTCCGGCTTTGGCTCTTGGAACAGATGAGAAGACTGTTGGAAGACGTTGCTAGCAACTGGACTCCTGCCGATGGGTGCAAGCTTGGAGCTTGGTCCTTGTGAGTTTAGAGCAGAAGCCAAACCAGACAAGTGGCTGTTCCTTGTAGGACTTACTCCAAAAACGGGTGACCTGCTCAGCACACTCTGAAGCGGACTACCCTCAACGGGACTGTTCATCTGCAGCCAGTTACCTGCCATCACAACAAAGTGTTAAAATTACGATTTTGTTTGAAGAGAAGCATATAGTTAATAGACTCACTTGGAGGAGAGTTAGCCATGGGTGAACCAAGCAGAGGCAGGTAATGCAAATCATCGTTCTCAAGCTCTTGGTTAAGTTGCAGCATCAAGCTAGAGAGATCAAATGTATGGTCAGATGTAAGAAACACAATACGGAGGCTCAAAGAAAAGATACACACCTTCGACGAGCTCCTCCAGGGCGACTAGGTTCAACTTTTATACGTTTTCCAGCAATCTCGCACCTGTTCAAAGCCTTTAATGCTGCTTCAGCAGCTCGAACATCATAAAACTCGACGAACTTGTGATGCCTCTTATGCGGTGTTTCCCTTATCTGGGAGAGAAATAAAAAAAAAACAGCACTTAACACGCAATCAAACACAAAATGCTCTTGTTATAAAAGTAATACACATATAAAAGAGATGACTCACCTCTTTGATCTCGCCATGAGCACCAAATATTCCATGCAAGTCATCGTTAGTTATCGAAGGATCCAGGTTAAAAACCACTAGTGTCCCTTGATTCATATCCTTCTCAGATGGATTATCCTACAGATTACATATACATTAGAGCAGTAACAAGAGACGCTGACCATTTAAACAAAGAAGCACTAGTAAACCTTAGGAATAGAGAAGTGAATATCCAACTTTCTCCGTCTTAACGGCTTGTTCTGTAAAGACCGCATAGCCATACGAGCAGCACGAATGTCATAATAAGATATCATGACAAACCCTCTATGCTTACAAGTAGTATAGAGCGTTCTTATGTCACCGTATTGCTGCCACAAAAACAGAACACATCAGTGTCTGTATGTAGAGTAAGCTTTGTTATAAATAAATCCAATAGTGTACAAGTTATACCTCAAAGAGAGTCTTGAGCTCGGAGTCCTCTACATTGCTGTTAATATTCCTGACAAACAATGTTCTGGAAGGATGTTCACCATAAGGATGCTCGCCAGCAACCGCTCCAGCGGCGCCGTTCTGAACATTGAACTGCGGAACTGCACTTGAAATGGATAGCCTTGGAGGACCACAATTCATGCTCAAGCCGTCACGAAAGTCAGCGTCGAGCTCCATCCCTCCTCCGCTGCCGAAAAGATCGTAATCATCAGCAGAATCTGGTGGTAACTCGGTGAGGTCGAGATCGTCCATCATCCCAGTCAGAAGATCGTCTTCGTCAGGGAGCATGTTTCCAATGGAATGAGACTCAATGTCGTCAACACTTTCGCGGATGGGACGAGAAGCAGCCGCGTCGTCTATGAATGGGAAACCATCTCTGCTGTCACTCGATTGCACTGCAAAGAAGCAAAACTAGTTAGTAAGCAAGAGAAAACATGTGTCTATATAATGATTAAGGGACTTGGTTTAATACGTTTTCCATGGGGGAGAACGGGTAAAGAAGCGGAGAAGAGAGTAGCATCACTGGGGAGATGACGGTGGCGTCCCATTCCAGAGGGAATCCCCCAAGCTCCAGCTACGTCTTGTGGAATATCCATTCACAAAGTTATTATCTTCTTTGACCTGGTGAAAAAATGATGAAATATATCATATTCAAGATGGACCCAGATAGAATAACAACTTCACAGGTCAGACATAACTCTGAAAACCAATATACAAAAGTGGACAACACATAAAAAATCTCAAGTCATGTGTTGAAAAATTAACATGCAAGCAAGAAAGATCTAAAACCTCAATGTAACCAAAAAAAAAAAAAAAAAAAAAACTTGATCTATACGAAACTATGTACAAACCAAACAATAAACTCTGCCAGAACTCAAAAAATAAATTGATTACTATGAACAAACCAAATAATAAACTCTGCTAGAACTCCAATTTTTTTCTTTTTTTTCTTTGATCAAGCTAAAAAGCAAGAAATATAATCAACTTTACATCCAAAAGGGCATGAAAGCAATCTGATTGGGAGCTTTAAACCAATACCATACCAATACCAAAAGCATATACCAAATCAGAATCTAAGAAGATCCATGAAGACACTAGCATGATTAAAACTAACCCAGTTTAGTTTTTTTCTATCAGGATCATCAAGAGCTAAAACCTTTACAGACACAATATTTTGGTCTATATCGCCGACACAAACAATACAGAAAAAAGTTCAGCTTTTTGAAGATCAAAAACCCTTTTATAATTGTAAGAAAGGGTTTAGAGAAAACCCCAGAGATTTCAGTAGAAAAACATTCTCAATTGGCGGAGAAAACATGATTAAGTTTGATAACCAAAAAAATCAGAATTTGTTGCGGAAAAAGGGGGAAATTTTAGGAAAGTGAGGAGGTAAAGACTAAATTAATTACCTCTAAAAGGTGCAGTTACCGAACACCGACGATGATCACGATACAAAGCACGAAGCGAGAGAGAGAGATGAATCTCTACCACCAACCCAACAAAAAAAAAAAGAGGGAGAAGAAGGGAATAACGGAGGAAAAATATGAGAACGAGACAAGAAAGGATGAGAATGATTGATGGCCTTAAGGAGGTTTTTCTTAACTCTATTTAAATACATTTTTTGCGTCCGATTTTGACATTTTTTTAACTTATGATTTTGACACTTCCGTATATTTTTTCTCCTGCTATTATCCATTAATGTCTTCGGATTTTATCAAATCTTCTATTTATTTTTTTCTTAGCACACACAACACATGCATTTTTAACCAATACTCCATTATCTCCTATATTTACTACCCAATAATGGTTACAAGTATATATACTAGTTTAAGATTTTCACTCCTTGCACGGAATGAATATTTTATATACAAATTATGTTTAAGTATTATTATTTGTCTAACGTTTTTACATATTATGAACAAATTAATAAATATATATTGAATAATTTAAAAATTATTAATTGTTACATATATAATTAAATTGATAGAAATACATAAATTAAAGAAATCACTTTTGTTTATTTACTATTATTTTGTGGTGAATAAATTTAAACAATAATTTTCTCTATTTTGTATTTATGTAATTAAATTTAAATAATATTAACATAGATATACAATATATCTTTAATATGACTATTTATTAAATGAAACTTCCAAATCATATGGTTTTATGATCATTTTTTATTTCTTTAACAAAAATTTTAAACCATTAAAAACAAAGCTTTTAGTGTCAAACTTTTAATATTTTTAATAACTTATAATATTTCTTGAAAATTTAATGCAAATTTCAAAATTAAATATTAAGTTCTCAATACTTGTTCAATGCAAAATTTTAAATTAAAATAGTTATGTATTTTTATATGGTATATAATTTAATATATATATATATTAATCTGAATATTAAATGTTATTTTTACTTATATGGTTTTATGATCATTTGTATCTTATTATAACAAAAGTTTTAAATCATTGATCACGACATTTTCAATGTGAGATTTTTAATATTTTTTTCGTTATTTGTAGTCGTTTTTAAAAATTCAAAATATAGCATAAACGAAAATTTTATTTATTTTTATATGATTGTTTAATTTATTTTAATAATATAATATTTAGCCAAAATTAATGGAGGATATGTAAATTGTTATCTAACATTTCTTGTTAAAATCATTAAATGTCAAATATCTATTTTATTCACTTTTGGTAATTCCGCAGCATTTATTTAAGAAAAGAAGAAAATATTAATTATAGATTGTTAATTAAAATATGGTTACTTTAATGAGAAGTATATAATATATATTTAGTGGATCAACATATTTCTCTACAAACTTTAAGAATTCTAATGATGACATGTGTTATAGATAAAACTAGAGCTGGATCCGCCCGACTGGACGAGTATTTTTTTTGTTTACGTAATGTACTAAATATTTTTTACACTATTATATAATCTATAAAAAGTATAATAAAATGGTGACAAAAATACATCACATAATACATATACTGTTGTTACATAATTCAACTAATAGTAAAAGTAAAATGATTTATATAACTGTAAATGTAAATATCACGCGAATATTGATTTTTATTTAACCGATATCATTTTTATTTATCCGATATCGAGTTGGCTAGTGGTAAAGGAAATGTTAGTAGTCTTTCATTGGTCGGGTTTGATACGCGTTGGAAAACATTATTTACAACATTTGGATTCCCAGTAAAAAAGAGAAACCACTTTCTCATTTTTTTAGAAATATATTTTTGTTTTTTATAAATAATATAATATATATTTATTTTTCACGTATTATGTATTTTTATTATGACATTACGCATAATAATTAGAATATATTTTTTTAGTTTATTTTTAGTTTATGTGTGTGTTTTCCATAAACTTACATATATATGCGAAAATAATATTTGAGATGTTTTGATAGGTTTTTGGTCATAAATGATAACTATATATAAATTTTCAACCTGTTATATAAGTAGTCTTAATTTTTAATTTCTCAACCCGATATATAAATATTCGTCATGCATTTTTAGTAAAATATTAATATTATACTTTGTAAAATGAGTAATTTGTTAGAATGAATAATTGCATTTCTTGTATTTATATTATTATTAAACTAATTTTATTTTAACTTATTGACTTTAACATTTTATTATATGTAGGATTTTTATTTTATTTGATTTTATTTTTATTTTTTTAAAACATTGTTATCTTGTCTAAATGTTTTTTTTACATACAAAAATTGAAGAATATTCTTTTGAAACTTTCTCTATTACAATTTTCTCATAAGAAAAATCTTAGGTGTTTTTAATTTTTTTAATACTAATACTTAAATGTACATGTTATTACCAAATATAATATTTCAAATCCTTACTAAGGAAAAATAATTTAAGGTAAAATTCAATTGAACATATGTAATATCATACATAATTTAAAAATAATTTTCTAATAGTATTTTAGTTATATATATCTAAAACAATATCGTCAATTAAATAGATTAGTCAAATTGGTTATTTGAAAAATTTAATTAGGTTCAAATTTAGAATTATCAAGTAAAATAAATATTTTTAAATATGTTCTCATTATTAAGTTTTTATTCTCAAATACGGCATATCCTTTAAATTTTTTAAATATTGTTAATTAATTTCATTAACAATAAAATTTTGAAAAATGTAATAAATATTATTTAATAGATGATAATACCCACGAATTTATGGAAAGAAGTTTTCTACTTTACATATTAAGGTTTATAGTATTAATGTGCATTAAGTGTAATATTTATCATGAATTTGTTGTGGAATAGATTTAGGAAAAAAATTTAATTTAGATTTAAGTTTATTAATTACTTCAGTGGCATTGTATTGTAATTAAGTTGTAAGTCTTGGGGTTATTTTTTATTTGTACTTGTATTTTAATAAAGTAGATGTTATAATGCTTATATTTTAATATATAGGGGATTTTGTTTGCAAGGTATACGCATAATTGCACATGTTTACAATTCCATAACTTGAATATTTTTTTTCATTATTTAATAAGATTCACATAGTCCAGCAAGAACCCGACTAGTTTTGAAAATTGGGATAAAAGCTAGATTTCGGATCTGTGGTGCTTAGCACCTTTCCAAATCCTTCTTAACAGTTGACTATGTTTATGTACTCATTTTTTTCACTAAAACCAACCGAAAGTACACGAAACAGTGTGCGGTAGTATAGATTTACTCAAAGACCAAGGTTACACTATAAATCTACGAGGGAAGAATCAAGTTAGAACGAAAAGAGTTTATTTTGTGATTTCATAATGTAAATGAATTTAAACTTGTTGATTCTTTTGTGTTTACGATTTATGAAGAAAACAAAATGAAATATGAATATAATTAACGTGCTCTGTTTTATGAAAGAAAAAAAAGAGTATAACTGAAACTTATTGTACTACACTCAAAAAAAATTTTTGTTAAGAGACAGACTCGATCTATATTTATACAAGGTGAACTAGTGTATTGTAAAGACACAACTCTTAGTTGTAAGGACACAACTCTTAGTTGTAAGGACAGAACTTTATGAATAAGGTGACTCTTGACTTGTAACTAACTTATATGAATCTAACTTTATACTAACGAGATTTGATTAGAGTTCAACACACCTCCTTAATCATATTTCGGCTTCACTCCAAGCTTGCTATGAGATCTTCAAACCTTGAACCACTTAACGCCTTTGTAAAGGTATCTGTAAGTTGATCTTCTCCCTTGCAATATTCGAGTTGAACGAGTCCCTTGTGTTCGGCTTCACATACAAAATTGTATTTGATCTCTATGTGTTTTGTTCTTCTATGCTTCACCGGATTCTTTCCGATAGCTATTGATTACTTGTTGTCACATAAGATAGGAATGCATTCTTCAAACTTCGTTCCAAACTCCTCCATGAGTCTTTGTAACCAAATTGCTTGGTTTGTTGCTGCACATACGGCGATATACTTCGTCTCTGCTATAGATTGAGCCACGGTTTGTTTCTTACTTGACTACCAACAAAACATAGCCGATCCAAGATTAAAAGCATAACATGTTGTGCTTTTTTTGTCTTCGATAGAACTACCCTTATCATTGTCCGAGTATCCTATCAATCTTTGTGTATCCACACTTGTAAAGAATACTCCAAAACTTGATGTTCCTTTGACATATCTTAACACCATTTTGTCTTCTTGATAGTGCTTCATGCGAGGTGATGACATGTATCTTGAGAGATAGGAAATTGCGTACATCACATAAGGTCTTGATGCACAAATTAAAAAGCCCTCCGACAATGCTTCTATACTAAGTTGGATCTCCATACTCTTTGTCATCTTTAACTTATTTTCCTTTCGGTGCAAGTGGAGTGCTAATGCTCTTGCTTCTTTTCATTTCAAACTTATCAATAATTTTGTTTGCATATTTTTTTTTGTGAAATAAATATGCCATGATCAGCATGGATTACTTCCATTCCAAGAAAGTATCTTAACAATCCAAGATCCGTCATCTCGAATTCATTCTTCATGTCCTCCTTGAATGTGTTGATGAGATTGACATTGCTTCTTGTGATGATAACATCATCTACATATAAGCTGATGATCAACACATATCCTTCTTGCTTCTTGGTGTATAAAGTCGCATCATTCATACTTCTTTCAAAGCCGTTTTGAATGAAGTATGAGTATATTCTTCCATGCCAAGCCCGTGGGGCTTATTTTAGACCATATAATGCTTTGTGTAGCCTTAACACCTTTTCTTCTTTTCTTTCAATCACAAACCCAAGTGGTTGTGTGATACAAACTTCTTCTTTTAGATCTCCATTGAAAAAAGCTGACTTTACGTCCATTTAATACAATATCCACTTCATTTGAGCCGCATATGCAAGTATGGCTTGTATTGTATCATGTCTTGAGACTGGGGCAAATGTTTCAAGATAGTCAACTCCATATTCTCGAGAGAAACCTCGTGCAACTAGTCCCACCTTGCATCCGTCTTGATCTTATAGATCCACTTCACGGTTATCACATTTTTCGTCTCGGACTTGTCTACTAGTTCCCACGTCTTGTTCTTCTCAATCATCTATATTTCCTCATTCATGGTCTTTCTCCATTCTTCCTTACCACATGCTTGATCGTAAGTATATGGTTCTTCATGTGCATGAAGACAAACTTCAATTATCTGAACTGCTTCTTCAATCTCCAATCTTGGTGCATTTTGCATGATTTCAGCCATGGACTTGCATTTTCCTTGGTGGCTCAGATGTTTTTTTCTTTTTTTCATTGCTATCATGATCATCATTTTGAAGAAAATCTGGACTGGATATAGCTACGGTTTGTTCTCTAGACACTTGTATGTCATCCAATAGTATAACAAAGGTCTTCTTGACTTCTTCTTGCCTATCCCAGTCCAATATTTTACTTTCTTCAAACTCCACATCTCTTGATACTTTAATCTTCTCATTTTTAAGATGAAAACTCTATAGCCTTTGGATTGATTGTTATAGCCAATAAATATCTCACACTTTGACTTAGCATCTAACTTTCTCCTTTTTGATAAGGAATATGCACATAACATATGCTCCCAAATATTTTCAAGTGTGACACATTTGGCTTGTGTCCACACCACTTCTCTATTGGTGTAACATCATCTTCAATCGCCTTTGTTGGTAGACGATTCTGTAGGTATGCCGAGGTATATACTGGTTTTTGCCATAACTTGAGCGGTAAGTCTTTCTCAATAAGCATTGTTCTCGCCATCTCCACCAAAGTTCTATTCTTGCATTCTACTGTGCTATTTTCCTGTGGTGAATAAGGCAAAGTAACTTGCCTACTGATTCCTTCTTCTTCCAAAATTTGTTGAATTTTTGTAAAGTGAATTCACCACCTCCATCGGACCTCAATGTCTTGATTGTACAGTCCGATTGTTTTTCCACCATCTCTTTGAACTTCTTGAATAGTGAGAAGGATTCAGATTTTTGGTTTAGAAAGTATACTCAATACATGTGAGTATAATCATCCAAAAACAATATGAAGTAGCGACTTTCATCAAGTGATTGGTGTTGCATCTGTCCACATACAACTGTATGCACTATCTTAAGTTTTTTTTTGGTCTTTGTTTGAGATTTTGTTGGAAAACTTTTGCATGGTTGCTTTCCAAGATTGCATACCTCACACATTTTCTTTTTTACTTTAAACTTTGGTAACCCCTTTACCAAGTCTTTGTCTTCAATTTTTTGCAACTGTGTGTTTCCCACATGACCTATTGTGCCATGTCTCCACTTTCACTTGCTCACTTGTATTCATAGCCTCTTCTTGAACCGAACTCATCTTGATTCTGAAACTCTTGTCTTCGAGACTTACATGTGCTCTCTCCCTCTTTTTTTGAGTAACACGCATTTGAGTAGTGGCCGATATTACCACACTCGTAACACTCCGTGTTAGTTTTCTGATTCTTGCCATGATCGTTTTTCTTTTGTTCATCTAACACTCACTTTATGTGTGATTGTTTTTCTTGCAAAATTCACACTACTTCTTGCCTTGACTCACACGGCTCTTTGTGTTGCCTTGTTTGAAATATCTTCCTTTTGATCTAGCATTGAATGCTCCTTCATTTGTGTTTCCTTCTCTTGCAGACAACCTTGCTTCATGAGCCTTTAGAATATTGTTTAATTCAGTCATTGTTAGTGAAGTCAAATTGCGTGTTTGCTCCATAACGCTAACAATACTATCGGACTTGGCCGGGAGAGAGATGAGTATCTTTTGTATGAGTTGAATGTCGTTTTCTGTTCACCATTATACGTTAATTGATTTTCCAAGACAATTATTTTATCGGTTGACAGATTTCACTTGACATGCTCGTTCTCTCTTTTGCCCGCACATATTTTTATGAAAGTGATTGATCGATCCAAAATAGGATCGGCCGATCTGGCCTTGAAAATACCACATTTGCTCCATTTTGCTCCAGTCCTTGATTTTTGTGCCCAAAACTCTATCCTAATGTATTACAACATAAAAAAACTCGGAAAACACTTGAAAACACGGGTTAAATGCGTTAGAAACACAACATATTACATGTCCACACAATTTTTTTTTTTCATTTTACATGAATGTTTTTCAAATTTGTTTTTCTTTATCCATGAGGTTAGAGAAAAAACTATGAAAAGTTTAGTTAAATTGCATTTAAAAGGTTAGAATGAAATTAGATACTCTAATATTGTTGTTTTGTAATCTTATCGGCCACACGAATGTTATGGCGGATAAGCAAGGAGGTCATGTATACGTTTATTGATCACTAAACAAATTAAAATTGAGCCAAGAAAATAAAATAGTATGTCGTTATACTTTGAAGCATTTTTTTAGAATGAGATTATAAACATTTTTATGAGCCCGGGTACAAACCGAGGTCCTCTAGTGTGTAAGACTAGCGTGATAACCGACTACACCACCCAGATTTTGATTATACTCTGAAGTCTTACACATGATTGGGAACAAAAAGCATTGTGCTAAAGTCAACCAATCTAGGTTGGAAACACTTTCAGGTAAATATTTAATAGAGACCTCGATAAAAAATAGAAAGATAAGAAATAGAGAGAAGATTATTTCAAATAAAAATCTTAAATATTCATGAAATAATTCTCATGGCATATGATATATTTTATTAAAATATATGACTATTTACTAATTTATAACTTTATGTAGAAAATTATACCAATATATATTTTTATTTTAAATTCAAAAGGGGAATATCAGAATCAGTGAGACATTTGGCACGACGAGTACGGCTATGGCCATTAAGTAGGCTTGGATGTTCGATTATCCGTTTTGAATTTGTTTTTGATTTTATGGCCTTTAAATTTAATTTCCTTTGTCCGTTCGGATATTATTTTAGTTCAGGTCAGTTTACGTTAATAACACTACATTTCAAATATAATGTGTAATACATACCAACATGTATCTTGGTTTGGGTTCGAATACTTTGCGGTATCCTACTATATAAAAGGGACTAAATCCCTGGTTCCTAAGCCCTGCCACATGGGCAAAAATATTGTGAGCCAATCAATATGCCATGTCACTACCGTTCTGGGCTTTAACCCAATGAATTGGAAACAGAGTTTTGCCATTTTCATTCTCGGGCTGGCCAAAATCACTAACTCACTCAAGCCTAAAAAGCCTAAAGTCACTCCCCCGTAACCCTAATCGATATCTCCCTCAGAACAGGAAACTCTTTCGCCGGAGATCACCTCCTCTCTCTTGCAGGCAATCGGCATGGACTGGTTAAAATCTGTCAAGAGCTTTATCTTCACCGTTCATCTCCATGTTCAAGGTAATGACAATCACCACGAAGGCACAGATTCGCTCCGGCTTGCTTCTCCACCGATTCATCAACGGCGACGTCTCTTCTCCACTCGCTATGAATCTCGTGCTCAACCATCTTTTCCATGGATTTCTTCAAATCCAA
>NC_027752.1:18766540-18768083 GCF_000695525.1 Brassica oleracea var. oleracea
TAAATTTATAAATACATAAAATATATAAACATATATTGAACTATAATTTCTATAAAAATAAATTTGAAAAAGGATAATAATTTTGCCATGTTGTTGTTTATTTCTAGAGTTTGCCCCGTGACCGTACAAATATTTGTAAAGAAAGGATCAAAAGATCGGAAGGGTTAAAAACATAGTCTACAAAGAAATATACAACGGTCTACCTCACTTACCAGGTAATCCATTATTATTTGCAACACAATACACAACATTATCCAAAAATACTAAACTCCTTTCTCTCCCTCCCCCAGAATCACGATCAGATGCTCACCCAGATCAGGCTCCCCGGAATCACGAACAACTTTCTATACCATAAGATGCAAGCAACAAGTAAGTCTGCCGACCAAAAATCTCCAACCTCAATAATGAAGTTGTACTAACAAAATTCTTTTTAACAATAGGTCCGCCCCCAATAGAAAGTGCCAGCTCTACAAGACCATTCACAGTATACTTCCCAGACATCGTCTACACCTTAACTTATTTTTATTCTTTTCCGTTATCTACCAAATACTATTCCCTTTGGACAATTACTTATTTCTACTGTCAAACTATTTTGTTTTAAACTGTGTGAACTGACTAACGTTTCTTTTAATTTTAAAATTGTCCACAAAAAAAACAATTATTCAACACATAAAGACAATAAAATTTTATGAAAATTTAAAATAAATCAATATGCGGCTACCAATCAAAAATAAAAATGTCTTAATTTGAACATGTTTTCCGCGCGTAGCGCGGACACCGACTCTAGTATTATTAAAATAAACAATGAATTGAATATTTAATGTACTTATTTAAGTTTTAAATATTCATTCTTAGATATTATATAAAACGATAAATTGAATCTTTGAAATATTTATTTAAGTTTTAAAACTTATTTGGGATACTAATTTAGATCTTTGTATTAGTTTCTGTTGGAGATTTTTACAAGGTTTTTGGATTTTTCAGGTTTCTATAAGTATCCATTTGGATTGGCTAATAACAACTTTAATTGGATTTACTTAATAACAATTTGAGATGGGATATTAAGAGGGCTACAGTAAGTCCATTTGTTTCGAGTTTAAGATCTCACTACCTCGTTAAATGGCTAATATGTTATTCATTCTTTTTCATTTTAGGTAAGATCGACGAGTAGATATATTTAGATGGTTTTATCAACCAGATTGTAGATGGCTCATAACCAAGAGATTATGATTTGTAATCTTTCCATTTATCTATGACGGTGTAATCTCATATATAAGGAACCTATATGTTATGAATAAAGATAGACTTTTCCATTACTTTCATAACACGTTATCAACACGAAACTCTAAATCCCTAAGCTAATACCCAAATCGAAAAACCCTAAAACTCTAACCCTAGCCGGCGATCCGACGAACCCTAAACCCCGACCGCGTCTCTTGTTTCCGCATCTGTTCCAGCTCGCGTCCCCGATCAGCTTCAGCCCAATGTGTTCCTGGTCCTAGCTCAGACGTTCGCGACCCGAGAGCAGCTCCAGCATGCGACC
>NC_027752.1:18768099-18768663 GCF_000695525.1 Brassica oleracea var. oleracea
TAATAGATCAAAAATCCTAATTGAGTAAATCGAAGCTTTAAAAGTTCGATACCCCAAACCTTAAATCATGTTCCTACATGATTAAAACTCCAAATCGGTTTTTACAAGTTAAAATCCGATAAACCCTAACCCTATATCTATAAACCCTAAATAATATAAGTATCAGAATTAATTATACTACAATTATCAAATCACATATTAAAACCCTAATCGAATATTTTGAAATCAAAACTGTTTTCGGTTTTGATCATTGAGGTTTTAAATCTGATTGAATCTGATGCTATGTTGCTAGAATTGTTTGAACGTTAAATTGATAGATTTATTTTATCATCTTGCTTTGTTAATTGTTCATCTGATTTAAAATTGTTTAAACCGACCAGCCTGTTAAAATATTGATTGAATCCGATAGGTTGTTAGCTGATATTACGTGTATACGCACACCAATTAACCTAATGTGCACACTACCACAATCGAATGGTATGTCGATGTAGCACTTTAGGATCGAATCCACAGAGACCAACTATTACACTTTATCTTTATGGATTCGATCCTAAAGTGCAACAT
>NC_027752.1:18769907-18770183 GCF_000695525.1 Brassica oleracea var. oleracea
AAGAATAGGGAGAAAGGTTTGAAAGTGTGGGAACTCTCCTATTCTCAGCAACCATACTTTAACCACGAATCTCTGAACCATACAAGCAGTAAAACTAGGACAACACACCTTTACCGGAACCCCAGTGACTGCTGTTCAAAAATCGGCTCCATACTCTTCATCTCAAACCTGAAAAGGCAACACTATCGAGACAGAACTCCCTACATTCATTTAAGAGTAGCGTGAGCTTCTCATCACAGGCATCATTCAGGGTAGACGGTCTAGGTGTGGAACAGG
>NC_027752.1:18770295-18770480 GCF_000695525.1 Brassica oleracea var. oleracea
GATCCATTGATGTCCACAGCCTCTACTCGTTTTTGCTATAGCTGGTGCGACTGTTCTGATGACGGAACAGACAACTGATTGTTCTGCTTTCCACTTTCCTCTACACACTCTTCAATACTTGATACCAACTTCTTGCTCGACCTTTCCAGTGGCTCCATGTTTCTTTTCTTTCTTCCCCTTCTCCA
>NC_027752.1:18770694-18771724 GCF_000695525.1 Brassica oleracea var. oleracea
ATTTCTTCTCTGACCTTTTTGCACATATCTGCACATATGACACTGAAAAACAAATGCATGAAGGTGGAATAAAGGCTAAGGTGCAGGGTGGGAACTAGCTAAAGATGAGCTAGCCACTCAGGATCAGCAAGATGGATAAAAAGGATAAGAAGGCCTGAGTGTGTTTTCGTTTCCCTGATCTAATGCCCATATCAAGAAGAATTTCAGTTAAGATTAGGTTCAAGTAAGGTGGAATTAAGTCTACCCAGTGTAACCTGATCGGTTGAGAACTTCTGGAGAATCAAGTGAGATATGTCAGGGTGTTCCAGGTCCACATGTGTGTCTTTCGCCACTGCTAAGGTCACTGAATAAGATAACTAAAGCACGAGGTGGTTAGTGATCAACACGGAATAAGGTCCTAATTCCCACAAATTTTTGACTGACTCAATAAAAACTGACTCAAATTGACTCAAAAGAAAAAAAACAAAAGAAAGAAACGAGTTAGTAAACGACGAAAACCCTCCCCCAGACTTACTTCACAACGTCCCTGGTGTGAAAATAAATCAGAGAGAAGGTGAAATCAAGAATAAACATTTTTTTTGTTCGAGATACTTACCTGACGCGGAGCAGCCTGACAGAGCAAGATGCGGTTGCTCCGGTAAAGGATGCTCTGGAATGAGAGCAGCCAGCTTCTTGCTCTAGTCAAGGGTCTCAGATTTTTTTGATTTATGACCTGAGACTCAACAAACTAAAAACAAAAATAAGTAAAAAGAAAATCCTAATGTTAATGACACCCACCAGTGGGTTGCCTCCCACCAAGCGCTTGGTTTAAGTCTCTAGCTTGACTTGGTGACTGGGATCAGTCGGGTTGAGCAGGAGGGCTTGTTCCAAAACAAGCTCCACAATCAGACATGTTCAACTCCAGAACTCTGCTCAAGAACCCTTTCACAGCTGCTTTTCCTTTCTCCTTCAGCTCATGTGTGAGAATAGCTCTGACTTTAGAGAAAGGTTTAGAGGTACCCTTGCACTTTACCTCATACTCAATGGATTT
>NC_027752.1:18772859-18773916 GCF_000695525.1 Brassica oleracea var. oleracea
GTCGATTGCTCTGCGGTTGTCGCTGGTTATGGTTCTGAATCTGCCCGGCCGTAGCTTGCTCCATGCTGAAGACGTGCCCTTGGTTGTTTTTCAGTAGCTGATCAACCTTGGCAGTCAGCTCATCTATTTTCTGGGTGTCAGAACTGTTCCCTTTCTTGGAGCAATCACTCTCCTCTTTCTTATTAGCTGAGCTAGCAGCCATGTTCTCAATCAGCTTAAACGCTCCATCAGTGGTTTGAGTCATGAAGTCTCCATTGCTCGCAGAGTTCAGAGCACCTTGGTATTTCGAGTCCACTCCATCATAGAAAATATCCAAGAGGTAATCATCATCAAATCCATGGTGAGGACATTCTCTGCGATAGTCATTGAAGCGCTCCCATGCGTCGCAGAAAGGCTCATCAGTGAGCTGTCTGAAGGAGGTGATCTTGTTCCTCAATGCAGCTGTTCTCGCCTTAGAGTAGAAATGGCTTAGGAAAGCTGATCGGACCTGTTTCCATGAAGCGAGAGAGCCGGTAGGGAGAGAGTTCAACCACCGTGCAGCTTTTCCGTCAAGAGAGAATGGGAATAGCATGCACCTAATGTAATCTGGTGGAACACCATTCGCGCGAGTGAAACTGCAGACTTTTTCGAAGCTCTCAATATGCTCCATTGGAATTTCTGTAGAGAGACCAGAGAACACCTTTCTTTGTACTAGACCAATCAAAGAAGGCTTGATCTCGAAGTCCTGCCTGGTGCAGAGTGGAGGAACAATGGCAGAGCGCATAGTAGGGATGTTGCAAGGAAGGTTTCTATGTCCGATTGGAACAGTCTGCGCCTGTTGTTGCTGCCGCGCGAGAGCAACCTGTTCAACAGCATCCTGCTGAGCTTGGATGGTCTGCTGCATTTGAAGCATCTGTTGTTGCATCTGTTGCAACTGAGCAATGAGTTGCTCTTGATTGGCGTGATCACCCATAGTGGTGTTGGTTTGCCCTTGCTGTTGACGATTTGTTCTTTCTAACATTGCTAGCTCGTGGTTGCTAAATGTAAGTAACTCTCCTTGTGCGTTTCTCCGAGTATG
>NC_027752.1:18774016-18774714 GCF_000695525.1 Brassica oleracea var. oleracea
AAGGACTCCCAAACATTTTTGTTACCTCTATCAAAGAGAGTCTGAAATGGAAGAATCGTGAAACCCACTTGGTCTATAAAGATGGTGAAAATAATTTCGAACATGATCAAGATGATCTTATGGAATATGAGACTTATGATTGCCTAAAAGAATCAAGTTGATAATCTGATTTCGACATCAAACTTGTGTGATTGCTTTGCTTGTATGATTTCTCTGATTTTTATCTCCTTGAATTTATTTCTATTACATTGTCTGCTTAGATTAAATGAATGAATGATTTTTCTATATGAGTACACAGAAAAACGCCAATATAAGTACTAAAGCAGGTATCGCCAGTCTGAAAGAAGACTATGGCTAGGCAAATATATTATTGCCTAAGGGTATGCATCTAGAAGTCAGTGATGCCTTATATTCACCCAGCTCTAAGAGCAAGAGCAGCCTATTGAATTTTAAAGATATAAGAATGAATGGTTTACATATTGAAACAATGGGGAAGGAAACAAAGAGTTCCTTCAGATATATGTATAAAATCGCCCAAGACCATAATAAGTCCTAAAGACTATACCTGCATTCTCTACTGACCTAGACTATGCATAGACCAGTATGATTGATGCTAAAAGCCTGCAAAAATATACACTTTATGGCACGACCGGATTGACCATCCTGGTCCAAACATGATGCGAAAATTGATATTCAAA
>NC_027752.1:18776644-18779549 GCF_000695525.1 Brassica oleracea var. oleracea
ATGGTGGTACACGCATATCACAGCAACATCATCCAAGATTTCGTGTGTGTGTATTTGAGGTCGATGACTCAATATGTTCGATCAGATTGTGGCATGGCTGATGATAAAGAAGAACCAACTATCATGTTCGAGGACGAAGCAAATTCTGCCCAAGATCTTCATCACCCACAGATTGCAGAAAATTGGAGAGGTCCAAGGGACCTTCAGTAATGTCCAAATCAGGGGGAGTAATGTGTGTTGTACTTTTTTTTCTTCACCATAGTTTTGTCCCAATTGGGTTTTCCTAGTAAGGTTTTAATGAGGCAACATTAAAGTACATTACAAGCTGTAAATGGTTATGGCATCCAAGGGGGAGTGTTATGAACCATATTGTAGATGACTCATAACTAAGACATTATGATTTGTAATCTTTTCATTTATCTATGATTGTGTAATCTCTTATATAACGAACCTTTATGTTATGAATAAAGATAGATTTTTCCATTACTTTTATAACACTAATGGATTTTTCTATTCAGATTTTATTCGAATTTAAGATTATACAAAGATGAGTTATAGAATATTGTTGGTGGCTCATCGTCCGAAAGAAAAAAGAGACGGATGTTATATTTAGATATATCATCCTATATGATCCATCAGATATTTTAACATATGGGATTGATATAGATTTGTGTTTTTTTTTTCTTTTTTAAGGTTCGGAATATGGGTTTCGAATTGGTACAAATTATCACACTAGCAACGCATTTTTTTATACGGCTATTAGCAACACAGCTTTTACCACAATAATCTTGGATTTATCCTTTTTCAAGAGTTTCAGTTCTCATAAATCAAAATTAGACGTATTTTTGTGCATTAGAGGAGCTTACCGATTTGAGAACCAAATCATACAGTTATCGGTCAATGATGGTACTGTTTATGACTTATGACGTCACTTATTTCTAACGATCTTTTGGATTATTAGTAACTTATATGTTTTTTAATCAAATACATACGACTGGTAGTATGATCTAGTTGTATATTTAGTTAGGCAGTATAACTATTTGTTAACAATGAAGGTATAACTATATGTTATAATACTTTAAAAAAACTATATGTTTATAATTATATTTTATTTTCAAAGATCTTTAAGTTACTGAATCTGTACATATTTTTTTATTTATTTATTTATATTCAGATATATGTATATATATATTATTTGTGAATTTTTTTTTTTGTCTGTGAGCTCCTGCGGTTAAATTTATAACACCTAAAATCTATGCTACTCTTAATAAATGATTAGATTTGTTAAAATATAGTTAACCATCTAAACTATTAAAGTTGAAGTACATTTAGTATTAACCCTAGCCTTCCTAGATAATTACCATTGAATGCCACTAATATTTATGGTCTAACTGGTGACTATTAAAAAAATATTAGGAATGAATAGGAAAAAATGCAGAGGAATAAAATTATAGGAATGAAAAGGAAAATGATTCCTCATCTATTTTGTGGAGGAACAAATTTGTTCTATATTCTTTTAGAATAAAAAGAATGAAAAGAAAAAATCATTCCTTATAAATGGTAAAATAAAAAAGAAATAATAAAGAATGCATTATTCATTTTCATACTTTGGTCACCAGTTAGATAGGTGTTATTGGTTTATATATTTTGATTAATTTAGAAATCCATATAGTATTTATAAATCCAAGTAAAATATGCAAATCTGAAAGTTTTCCCTCGGATTTGAGTCTTTGTATTTTTAACTAAAAAATCCAAACAAATCCATTCAAATTCATTATAAAATCAAATATATTAGTAAATCTGTACGATTGAATAACACTTGATTTGATACAGAATTTATGAATCATTAAACCAATAACACATGATTTTAATACAGATTTGAAAATCATAGAACCAATAACACTATTTAGTTCGGATTTTCAAATCCATTAAAATACAACAACCAATAACCCCTACTTAATCTAGAGCTATTATTTCGAAACAATATTTTTACCCTATTAATTAAACTAACAACTATCATTTGGTTAATTATTAAAAGAAACGTTGATTGAAAGGATATATTCTCATTTATAGTATTTATTTTAGAAGGAGAATATTTGTTTATCACATAACAATAGCTATCTCACGTAAACGTATATACAAACCGGTTAAAATTTATTTGACACAAAAAGCCTTCGTTTTGTTTTACAAAAAAGTTGGTATTCTGACTATTTCACATTTGGACAATGAAACCATCTATATCACTTATGTAGACCTGTTTATAGCTAAGATGGTTTAATCCGGTTTAATTTAATATTTATCGTTCTAATCTTAACCCAATTTGATATATGCAAAACATATATTATACAAAGTATACATTATAACTTTGTAAGACCTTTTGAATTCGGTCTACAAAAGAGTTTCATAATTTTTGAGTCTTATTTGCGGAAATAAGCTATTACTAGGATAAGACATGCGCCTTGCGCAGGGTGAGTTTATTTGTAAATATTATCGATAGTTTCTTTTATATATTTGATCATTTTATTTATATATATAAAATATTTTTTGTTGTTATTATATAATTTCTTTCTGATGGATCGGATCAATTTTTATTAAAATAATGGAACAAAACTATAATTAATACATCATGGGTTGATCAGATTGGACATTAAACAAATTATGACATAAAAAATTTATTTTTTCCATCGAACACATTCTTGAAAAAAGTGAACAGTATTGTTTTCACAGTTGAATTATTTTGACTTTTATATTCCATATGGTTTTGAAAGCTTTCAAATCAACCATTGAATTGATATATGTCATTTTAATGTTTTTAGTCGTATACTTAAGGAAAACTTACATTTTTGTAATTTAAATTCGTTTTAAAAAATTCAAAATATAACATATAAGAAAAAATATAACATAT
>NC_027752.1:18780132-18785027 GCF_000695525.1 Brassica oleracea var. oleracea
AAAAATTCAAAATATAACATATAAGAAAATTCTAACATATAAGAAAAATATAACATATAAGGTGTCATCATTTGTGTATTTTAAAGTCGTTTAAAAAAATATATATAACATATAAGATTTTCTCATTTTTGTAATTTAAAGTCATTTTTAAAAATTCAAAATATAACATATAAGAAAAAATCTAATTTTTTTATTATATGGCTAATGTGATTGTTTAATTTTTTTTAATAATATAAATTTAAACAAAAATGAAGAAGGATGCAAAAATTGTTATCAAATCTATATTATTCATAATCATTAATTGCCATATATATGTAAATCATATTAGGTAATTCTGTAGCTTTTATTTAAGGAAAGAATACACACTTCCTATATTTTAGGTTAATATAATGTTCTCTAGTGTTATATAATTATGGAATAATGTGACACCATTAGATTAAACTATATTTTATATTAGATGCTTTAGAATTCTTTGAAATGAAATTTAGAAGGCATTTAGAGTGCCACCTAGGATTTGAGATTTTTTTAATTAATACAAAATTAAGGTTCTAATTTTTCAAATGCTTCTCAATTAATATATAGGGGATATGTTAAGAAATTAGTTGCGAAAAATACACACACAATTTATAGACATTTCTGTGGTTATAAAGATATTAATAATATATCAAGAAGTTAATATATGTTATTAATTAATTTCAATCTTATATAATTGCTATATTTTACTGTTTCTTTTCTATAAAAGTTAAATATATACGGTTTTGGTAAGTTGACAAAAAAATTACGGTTTTGGTATCACATAGAGATATGGCGAGAGAGAGCAACTTGACGTATGCCTCACTAGTGAAGAACCTCTCAAGTTCGCCATTGACTGAGACAGAGAAGGATGCAGTGGAAATGCATACACGAATCCAATGAATGAATTGTTGAGGTAAACCCATTGCTTGCAACACCAGAACAATGAAGGACAACTTGACTGTATCAAAGGCCTTTGAGATGTCAAACTTGATCGTGCTTTTGCTGGAGATAGTATATTTGTGGTATCCATTAACAAGTTCAGATGCTAGAATAACATTTTCAAGGAGAAGCCGATCCTTAATGAAAGCAGACTGGTTTGCTTCAATAGCTTCAGGGAGAATTGTTTTGAGACGGTGGGCTAGAACCTTAGATATGACTTTGTACAGCAAGTTGCAGCATGCTATGGGACGATAATTCTCATCGTTTGAGCTGATTATGTTTTAGGAATCAGGGAGAGGATAGTGACATTAACCACAACTGGCATAAATCCAAAGAGGAAGAAAGACTGTACTGCTATGAAAAAATCTGCTCTAAAAACGGGCCAAGCTGCTACAAAGAACTCCTTAGTGAAACCATTCGGACCAGAGACCTTGCCGTTAGGTAGTGCCTGAAGAGTGCCTATGATTTCAGTGGCTGTGATAGGGGAGACCAGATCCAAAGCTTTACTATCTGAGCAGCGATAACTCAAGAGCTCTTGCACTTCTTCCAAGGAGACCGATGATGTATCTGGCTGTGTCTGCAAGAAGCGCTGGAAATGATCAACCGTCTCTTTTTTAATAGCTGATGCATTTGTGAGGACTTCCCTGGAACTCGAGAGAAGAGACTTGATTGCATTCCTGGCATTTCTAGACTGAACCTCTTGATGGAAGAAAGGTGTATTCATGTCCTCTACTTCCAACCACTTAACACAAGACTTTTGCTTATAAAACATCTCCTCAATTGTTGCTAAGTGGTTCCATATATCCAACACCCCATCTGCAATCCTAAATGACTCATCAGAAGGATGCACCAACGCCTCATTCTGCCTGTCGCATAACACTAGCTTCACGGGTCTTAGTACTTATGTCTCTATACTGTGTTCGGTTTAAAGCACGGAGATCAGACTTTAGAAGTTTAAGCTTCATGTGAAACAAATGAAGGGACATACGAGAGTGGAACAGTGGAGGGCGTAAGTCCCAGATCCTTTGCAATGTTGGAGTAAACTGGTTATGATCTGCAAGGTAATTGAAAAATCGAAAAGGTTTCCTATTACCAGCAGGCCGATCAGCAATACGAACATAACATCTTGCATGATCCGAGATACCCCCTGCTTCGAAATGAACTTGAGAATGAGGAAAACACATGACCCAATCTCTATTAACCAAAGCACGATCCAGTTTTTTACCTATTGGATCACCCTCCTGTTTGTTCCACCAAGTGAAAAGTGCTCGTATTGCTAATAGATCCGATAAGCCACAGTCCGAAACTAGATCCTGAAAATGCCTCTTCCAAATCTGAAACTAGATCCTAAAAATAGTTTATATTGTATTATCCAACAAAATATTTTACACCATAATTTTTTTTTAAAAAATTAAAGTAAATATAAATCCCTATTTCTTTATATATTTATATATAACTTTATGAGCATTTTCAAGTTTATTTTACGTAATAGAAGATAATTTGATCATATTAGTAATATCTAAAGAATTTGATATTTAATTTATTACTAAATATTTTAAACGTATGAGTATTTAAAAAAAATTGTACGTAGTAAAAGTATTTATTTTATGATAAAAATTTGTATATATAGAGAATTTTTTGTTTTGATTTATTATTATTATTATTTTGAACATATGAACAATATTTATTTTAATGGCATTTAAATTGATAATATATCTATTTATAAATATTTGTAAAGTTATTATATCTGCACGTGTGGACAAAATACTTATTACTCATATAAAAAACAAGTCAAAGAATAAAAACTATGAAATTTGAATGCAATCCCTTATATATT
The DNA here is from genome assembly GCF_000695525.1 of Brassica oleracea var. oleracea. Classification (NCBI taxonomy): domain Eukaryota; kingdom Viridiplantae; phylum Streptophyta; class Magnoliopsida; order Brassicales; family Brassicaceae; genus Brassica; species Brassica oleracea. The sequence continues at coordinate 18,782,924 of NC_027752.1, forward strand.
AATTGAGAAATATTACAACATTGTTTTGTAGCCACGTGATACCATGAGAATGAAATTCAGAATTCTTAGAGAAATAAGTTGATCCATCTTAACTTATATTATATGTTTTATTAAACTAACTATTAATTTGATAAATAGTGTACAAAAGAATATTTTCATACTTTTTTTAAATAAAAACTACGGAATTGTCTAATATGGTTAACGTATATATGACAATTAATGATTATGAATAATAAATATTTGATAATAATTTTTGTATCTTAGTTTTTTTTGTTTAATTTTATATTATTAAAATATATTAAACAAACACATTAACCATATAATAAAAAATTATATTTTTTCTTATATGTTATATTTTAAATTTTTAAAACGATTATAAATTACTAAAAATGTTAAATGTCTTACACTAAAATTTTGTGATCAGTGGTTTAACTTTTTTTGGTAATAACAAAATACAAATGATCATAAATCATATGAATACGAAGTTTCATTTAATAGATATTCATATTATATATTAATATAGTTTAAAATTAAACTATATAACATAGAAAAATACTTAAATATGATAATTTCTAAATTTGTATTGAAAAATATTGAAACATAAATATTTAAATTTTGAATTTTGCATTCAAAAAATCGCACATTAAAAATTTTGTGTTTATCACATGAGTATGAATTCTCAATAATAAATATTCATATTAAAATATACTATATATATGTCCATGTCATTGAAATTTAATTATATACCATATAAAATAAATAAAATGATTGTTTTGATTTATTTACTAAAAAACTATAGTAAATAAATAAGATGTATTGTTTTGATTTATGTGTTTAGTCTAATTTGATTATATATATAATACGTAAACGAATACAAATAAATAATAATAATATATAAAAAAATATTTTTATATATAACATTCATTCTGCGCAATTGCGCGGGTTTTAACCTAGTGTATCTCTTAGACTTAAACACGGCTTGATTTGGGGAAACAAAAACTTTGTGACTTTATGAAGTTTTCATATCATACATTTAAATTCTTCTTAGCTTCCTTCACCAACTCAATCCCAGTAGCAGTATTCAAAGCAAATGAATACACATGTTGTCGAATAACGAATGGTGGGAGAATAATCAACGACTTCGACTAGTATGGATCCAGGTTATTGTTCTTCTACTAGTTTATTTCTGTCCAATAAACTGAAAACATCAACTAATAAACACAATTACTCGGCATTGATTTTACGCCATACCCATTCAACAAATAGACCTGCATTTGACCAAGAATGCAACATCTTTACGATGTTAGTTGGTGGTAAGATGAATTTATTTCAGTCATCAATACGAGACATGACAAAAAGATAGACTATAAAACATAGATAGAATACCAATATAATATATATAGTAAAGTATATGACTATATCCTATGGGGCTGGAAAGATTTTTAAAGAGATGCCGAAATGAGCGTTATTATATAATGTTGGATAATGCATCCCTACAGTATTTTAACATACTTGTTATCCCATAATCAATTGAGTATGAGATGTCAAGTCATCCTCCACGAAAGAATAATGGAGATTTATAATTATCCATACTCGGGAGATCCATAAACTAAAAAGAACTTGGATTATGAAGAATCATAGTCGCTAATTGTTGATTTGATGTCACATTCAGAAAAAAAAAATATATATGTAATTGTTTTGTGGAAATTGAATTATGATTTAACTATGTGTTTATGTTTTTCCATCCTGAATGTGATGAACAGTTAATAAATACATCACGAATATATCGTCTGAATATTTTCATAATTAAAAAATTACAACGTTTATAAAATAGAAACTAGATTTTGAACCACGCAACCGCGCGGATGTTTGTTTTCACTTTTCTATACATAAATTATTGTTTTTAAATTTTAGTGGTATATATTTTTAACGTTAATCATATACTTAAATGTTTATATAACTATTTCAAATACAATAATTTTATAATATACATGTTATAATTAATCAATTGTGTAAAACCGTATGTATTTTCACTTTTTATTATATATTTATCTTATTGTATTTGCATTTAGTTATTAAGAAAATTAATATATTCATGAGAAAA
>NC_027752.1:18785107-18787776 GCF_000695525.1 Brassica oleracea var. oleracea
TATTTTAGATAATATATTATTGTATATACAAAAGTCTAAGATATGTTAATTTTTAGACATGTATTATANNNAATTTTAAGCCGTTCTATCATCATATTATATTATTAATCCGCGCGGTTATGAAAATAAAATTTATCAATTTATGAATTGATTATACTTTTATCATATTTATTTAAGTATAATAATTGTATTTTAATATGTTCATGACTATAAAGTAGATAAAATAGGATATGATTTATTTATTTTTCATTTTATAAACGATAACTTAAAATACATTAAATTATTGTTAAACTATTTTTACACAGATTTATTAGAATTTTTAAAATATAATATATAAACATATATTATATTTAAAATGAAAATATATTATGATTAAAGTAGTTACAAAGATTTTATATTATAAGCTTTAAAGAAATACATGTTAATTTTTATACATGTATTATATAGTTTGCTAATGTTAACATGTTAACTCATCTTACCAACATATTAAATTTTATTTTTGAACATAAATATTTTATACTTACGAAAATAAAATATGTAAAATTTATAAATTTAAATTTTTTTTATTATATTTAGCTCAATATAATAATTTTCTTTTAATATGATTGATTATGATTATATAATATATAAAATATTACAGATTTTTTTTATTTTTCATTTTATAAACGATTACTGAATTTATTAATGTATAATAATATTTCAAACTAATTTCAAAATTAGTGAAAATATTTAAATATAATTTCAAAAATGAAGATCTTGTAAAAATCTTTTAAAACAGATTTGTTAGAATTTTAAAATAAATATATTTATATTTAAAATGAAAAGATATCAAAAGATATTATGATTAAATTATTTTAAAGATTTTATATATTATTAATCTTAATAAAATACATTTAATAAGATTTATAAGTGATGGTTCAAATTAAAAAAAATCACACAAAAAAAAAGTAATGACTTCTATTTTAATATATAAGATTGTATTTTCTACTGAAAATGATTATGAATAACAAAATGATTGAAATTTGTTATATGGTCTGGTGGAAGCCCATATTCAAATGTTCATATTCTTATGTCTTTGTATTTCCTAGCTCATATTGTATTAGGGTTTCATACTTATGTAATTTTCTATATAAAGAGCTCCTTATTATCTAATAAAGATATAGACTTTCCCCTTATTTTCATAACACGTTATCAGCATGATAGCTTCTAGCCCTAAGCCCCCACGAAATATTCTTCAACTCAGCCGAAAATCATCAAACCCTAAACGCAATGGAATCTGCCTCGGAACTTCAAAGAGGCAGTTCTCTCAAACCGTGAGGACCCAGAAAACGATCATGATATCAAATCGAAGCCCTCGCCGAGACGAATCCGTCAGTTCAAACCGCTTGTTGATCTGACCACCGACGCGCCCTCACGCACAGATACAGTGCGCGCCAATTTGATTTGGAAACCAGATCCGATTCCAACAAGGATTTTATAGCCGAACTCAACTCATGTGCAAGATAAGTTTATCATACCTTAGTTGATTCATGTTATCTTGTTGGCGTTCATGTTATCTAATGCTCCTCGTGTTGTTTCATGAGCCGAGGGAATTAAACTCTAATATCAACAAGGAGTTCAAGCCGAGAGGAGTTGCTGCCCGTGCGATCAAACTCTCTTTTCCATTCAGATCAAAAGGAGTTAATAGGTAAACTATCTCAAATTTTAAAACTACTTAGAGTTCGAGTTTAATGTAATTAAACTCGAACCATACAAGAGAGAGAACCGATCGCATATACCTTAATATGTGATCATAGAAATCAAAACCTAACCAACTATGAATAAATAATTCGATTTATATCCTTATAAATCATATAGTATATGTTTAAAACTTAGTAAAACATGGTCATGAGTTTTAAACCTAAGAACTAATCTAAACCTAAAATCGCATGACATGAAAATCGAAGGTCATGCTTAAAACCAAAAATTGTATAAACCTATACTATCTAATATGATTCTAATAATTCTAAAACTTGAATCATATACCTAAAACTATAGTTTCAGATCTGATTATGTCAATAATCAGATCGCATACTTGGTATGCTTGAAAAACCGATTCCTAAACATCTAAAACCTAATTTGCTTAAACCTAAAAATCACATAGCTTTAAAATTAAAACCCCCTTGATGAAAACTTTCTAAAACTTGTTTTAACATGCTGTTTAAAGCTTTAAAATCTGATTGTTTGTTTAAGAAAATCTGATTGCATGTTTTTAAAATTAGAAATCGCATGCTAGGCATAAAATTGCAAATCACATGCTTAATTGAAATTTGATTTGTTTGACCACCTAATCACATGCTAGGATTATTAAAACTTGATTGTATGATCTGTTTGTTAATAGAAATTGCATGTTTTAGGTTTGCAAATCATATGCTAAACATTAAAATCAAAATCGCATGCTAGACATAGAAAATTAAATCGCATGTTTAGGTTTAAAATCTGATTTTGTTAATCACATGATAGGATTGATAAAACCTAATTGTTTGATCTGATCTCTAATGGAAATTACATGTTTTAATGTTAGAAATCGAAACATAAACATTAAAACTGAAATTGCATGCTAAAACCTAGAACCCTTAAAAAAAATAGGAAGGTTGTTACAAGGTTGTTACAAAGTTATTAGGGTTTTT
>NC_027752.1:18788283-18788642 GCF_000695525.1 Brassica oleracea var. oleracea
TGCATGCAGCATGGAACCTAGATTTAATTTGCTCAGTCACATGCTCACATGATCCAAATCTGATTTGCTAGCTGATTACTTGATTGAAAATGATGCCTTGCTTGTTTAAAACATAGAGATTGAATGAAATCATATCCGCATGATTAAAAGCTTGGCCGTAGGATCAAAACTTCATCATATGCTAAAATTGATTCGATTACATTGCATGGCCTATATGTGTTTTTTTAAACCTTGAATCATATGCTGAAAAATCTAGCAAATCCAAAACACATAACCAAATCCTAAAACTGTTTGGATTTGGCTTGGCCAAGACTATACATGTTCATATGAACATTTGTAGGATCGTTTCTCAAAGCCTT
>NC_027752.1:18788767-18814090 GCF_000695525.1 Brassica oleracea var. oleracea
TCACATGATCTTTAAAGCATTGGCCAAATGTAGAAGCTTGGCCTAGCTTAAATCTTCATCAAATGCAAAGTCTAAATTCTCTTGGCCAACCTTTAAAAAACCTTGACCGAAGGCAAAAGCTTGGCCAAATTGAAATTTCTATTAGCCAAATATGAAATCTAGTGAAACTAATAGAATCTTTTGGCCAAAGCATTTTGGTATAATCATCTTGGCCGAATCCCCTTGGCCAAAAATTCCTTGGCCAAAGTTTTTGAATAATCTATCTTGGCCGAATTTAAATATCTATTAATCTAATCGGACTTAATTTATTTCTGGCTATTTGTTGCACAGTTTGATTTATTTATTGCATGATGTTTTCAAAATTATTGTCTAATGGAACAAAATTTGATATTAAATTACCTAAGTTTGGGATTCAATATGAGATAAATGAACATTAAGTGTTATTATCTCGAGGAGAAGAATCAGAGAATCCCAAAATCCCTATATAAGTTAAGCATTCACGACAACAATAGCCCAAATAGAACTCGGCCAAAATCAAATCTGAAAACGAAATTGCACAACAGAAAGATTATATGGAGATTAATGATTGACAAACCGGTCATGCCATTCCGGTTAAGTATGCAACATTATATTGAATGGTTTAAGATATGATGCCCCTTTGAATAAGGGAATTGATTATATGAGTATTCACCATGATATTTCGAAAATAAGCAAGCAATTTTGTGGGCTTGATCACCCACGGTTGGACTGATCATCCATCATATATGACGACATATGGTTGTACATATCCTTGAATGGAATCTCTTAAGAGAAGAGATGTAGTCAAACTAGTTGGACATAAGTAAGTCTTTGGTAAGAAAACATAATAAAAATGGCGAAATTGCATAAGGTTCTCACAAAGACCTGAAATCAATTATAAAAGAGACATGCTCCTATGTGGTGGATGCAACGACATTCTGATTCCTTATAAGTCTGGCATATAAAATACATATCTATACGGTCCACTGGATAACGAAATTTACGTGAAAGTTCCAGAGGGTATCGAACTATCGAACACATCAAGTTCTCGAGAACAATATTGAATATCTTTATGTGAACGACTTGAATATCCTAGGAACCTCTGGAGAAATTTTCCAAAGATAGAATACACCAAGAAAGAATTCAAATTCAACATGAAAGGTTTTGGGAAAACAAGACTATATATTGGATTATACATTGAGCACCTTGAAAAGAAAACCCGTATGCATCAAATGACATACATAGATAACGTGCTCAAGAAGTTTGATATGGACTAAGCTTACGAATTGACAAGTCCCATAATTATAAGGTTCCTCAGTTTAGAAAAGATAATTTCGGCCCTAATCTAAGTGCCATAAAGTTTTGACGGATTTGGCGAGCCATACAAGGCTAGATAAATAATTTGCCGTAATCTATTAGCTAGATATAGCTCATGATCGACCCAAAGGCACTAGAACGGGATTATACATATTTTTGTTACCTACAAAGAACTAAAGACTTGAGTCCATTTGATACTAACCTACCCGAAGAAGGGTAAATTATTTTGGTGAGATAGGTTGTTTGTCCGTCCAAGTTCACTCAAGTGAGGATTTAGTGGATTTAATTACTAAGGTGTTACTGACATCCAGAGATGTACTCAACATGGAGAGTAATACGTGTTGTACTATTTTTCCTTCACCATGGTTTTATCACATTGGGTTTTCCTGATAATGTTTTAATAATGCAACATCCAAAGCGTATTACAAACCACTTCGGAGATGGTCTTCCAAGGAGGAGTGTTATAAACCAATGTCTGGTGGAAGCCTATATTCGAAGGCTCATACTCTTATGTCTTTGTATTTCTTATCCCATATTGTATTAGGGTTTCATACTTATGTAATTCACTAAATAAAAGATTCCTTACTGTCTAATAAAAGATATAGACTTTTTCTTTATTTTAGTAACAAAATCGTAATTATTGAATCTATCAGAACCCTTTAGTTATTTAACCATCACCACTTGATTGAATTGTTTAGTTCATGAATTGAAAATGGAATTTTATATATTTAAGCATGTTAACAGAAATAAAATATAAATATATCCGTTACCAAAGAATCTAAATACATAATTTTAGAGAAAAACGAGTAGGACCGCGTTAGGATAATTAAATATAAATTAACTCAGTATAATATATACCACACTCGTCATATAACTGGACCCATTAGTTATTTTATTTTATTTTATTTTATTTTATTTATTGGTAGTTTCATTTCTTCACGCTAGAGCTATAATATAATACATAAATAGATAAAAATAATAAAGGGGTTAGCATCATAGTAGACTCACTTGGGTTAACATCATAGGCTTACTTTTATATTTTAAGTAAATATATCCGATTCACAATTTAGTCTTATTGCTTTACGGCTTGGGTAATGTTAAAAATAAGATATTGCGAAACCACATCAGGATTATCTTGAAGCATATGCCAGAATGTCACTATGGATATTCCTTTTCATTTCCCCAGTTTGTATATAATTTTGTGGTAAAAGTATATATATTGTAGTAACAATTGATAAATATTTATTAGTAAAAAAATTGGTAAATATTTAGAAATTCATAGTTATTCTTTTAAGGAGCCAAGATGAGAGACTAACGACGAAGTACTTGGTCAGAAAATCTTAAACTGAAAAAGCCAAAACAGTGTTGAAAAGTACAGAACATAGTAGAATATACAAAGTTTTTTCCTTGACTCATTCAATATTATCAAAAATTGCATATATTATGAATCCATTCAATCCCTTTTTAATAAAGTTCTCACTCTAACTTTGAATTGGTCGCTTAGATATCTTCATTATCATGTAACTGGAACATAAACAATTATGTGATATAAATAATTTTTTTCTGGCGTGAATAAATTTATATAAAACCGGATATATAACTAAATATTTGAAAAGGAACATAGCGGGATAAGAAAACTATTATATCATCAACTTAAAATCTAATAGTTAGAGGCAAGAAGTAAAAATCGTCTCTAATATATGACGTTTGCAATGGACATTACTGTCCGATTCAGTTTTCAATCTGCTAGAATGGTACGTATCTGATTTGACTTTTATTGAATGCCATATTTATGACAATTGTTAAGGTAATAAGATGTACGAGTAGGCATTGTCTTTTATATCAGGTGTGATTTAGATCCGTGATTTTATTAACATAAGCTATGAAAAGAGTGACTTGTTCAAACAATATAAAAGATCTGCGATTTCCAAATGGAGGTACTTTTGAAAAAAAAAACTTATGAAAAGAGACTTGTTCAACTTATGTAGCTCCAAAACGAGCTCTGTCTAACTCTATACATTCTTAGTTTTGGTTTGCTTATTTGTAGTTTTCCTTCAGATCAACTTTGGAAATTAGTTTAGAATGTACACTTGACTATATGACGTCACGAGTTATTATATAGATCGAAAGAGCTAGTCGTGTGAAGTGTTATTCTAATTGATGGATTTAACACAATCCTTATATGTGTACATGTTGTTCTCAACTGTCTCGAACTTGATCGGTCATTTAAAGATAAGGTGACATTGTTTTCAAAAGGTTACAGTGTGTTTGAGTTACCTTAAAACGTTCTTCTCTAACGAGAACATATAACTGATTTTCAATTTGATTTTGACAGCAGCACAAGTTGTGAACTGTAGGTAGGAAGTAATGAATCCATACTATATATGATCCACTTATTTATTTGTTTGTGAATATTATTGAATGCATATATGAATCATATCATGAATCCATTAGATGTTACAATTTTCATGTGGCGAAAAGCAAATTTTTGTGAAAATACATATAAAACTTGTTGTGACATAAATAAACACATATAAAGCTTGAAATAGTTTTTATATTTCTCTACAAATAATCTCGGTATAAGTGATATAAGTACATAAAATTAAAGCAAACTGGACTCAAAAATTAACAAAAATAGGATATGATGTATTTTTGGGTTTGATGATGCAAAAATAAAAAAAAGAGAGAGGGTTGGTGGTATAAAGGGAGTCACTGTCGTAAGGATGTCGAGTGTAAAGGTGAAAGACCTCCTCCGTTCGTTTGCTTTGCGTCATGGAAGAAAATTCGTGCGATGTATGTTTCTCCTTTTTCTTAGGGTTCAAATTGATTACGCAAACTATTATACATCACATGTACCAAAAACTATTAATATACATATATATCAACCTACAACTTAGGACAAGTGGACAAAGAAGAAGCAAGAAATCAAGAACCGTATCAGAAAAACGAGGTCAATAAAAACGAAGACATTGTTTGTCTTTTTCTATAAAAGATCGATAGTGAACATGGAATGACAAATACAAAGTATCCTAACTTGAGTAAAAAGAACACAAGCCGGCCACAAACACCCAATGGATTCAGAGTCTCCTTCCACAATATATATTTAGACGTGTTTATGGTAAGTTGCTTATAGATTCTATCCGAGCTAAATCGAAAGCAAGTGATACAGCACGAACGTATAAGCTTATGATTTATTAATTAGTACATCTTTCTATCCTTAATGTTCTCGAATAATGGGCTTTTTATGAATACGGTAGATTAGAAGGCCTAGGCCCACGAAAAGCGAAGCGGGAGAGAGAAACCCTAAAGCCTCATCAGTCGTCTGCTTTTATATAAAAGGAAAACCTCAAGAATCTCTTGCATACACCAAAAAAAGAAAACTAAAGATGGCTTGAATAAGCTAATTTCATTGCAGCAATCTCTGTTTATCCTGCTTGGATTATTATTATGTCTAGGAATCTTATTAGCTAAGTTATGGTGTTGTAGATGCCCTTTGTACGTGTAGGAGAAAGTGATGATAAGGAATTGTCGCCCCAGTCTTATTTGCATCCATTGCGATGGTTGCAACATGGTGATTGACTATTTTCGTCTGATTTTCTAATATTTTCAAAGATGTCTAAATAGTGTCTTGTTTTAATGATTTAGTACTGTGGATATGATGAAAAGGCATAATTGTTTTGTGACACCCAGTCTGATCTGCTTCTGCAGTATGAGTGATTTGCCATGTCTTCTGATCCTTTTTTCAATAATACAATTCGTGTTTTTATCTTCTTTTTATGTCTTTGTGTGGAAAGAGGACGAATGAGGATGATTATTATAACCATTACGTCTGCAAATCTGAACTACAGTGTAGATTCATAGACATGCACTACCATCTGACCTCTTTTCTAACTTGTTTTTGTTTTTGAGTTTTCAAACCCTCTTTTTGTTGGTTTACTGCAACCAATGATGAATAAAATCGTCCATATTTAATGATAATCCCATGATTATTAATCACTAGATCACCATCTTTCGGCTGAGGTTGCAGTCTACTCTTCAAATGTTTTTCCTTAGAGAAATTGCTAATGATATCTGTTTATAAATACAGCGCCTGTTGTTTTTTCCCTTTTTTACTTCTTTCTTTTGTTAAGTTTTCTTTTGCAGGGTAATTGGGTTCTTTATTAATATTATGAGATTGTTTCTTTGACAGAAGTTGTTTTGTATATGAATTCGTTCTAGGATGGTTAAACCTTGTGTTGATGTCTAGTGATGATCTCTCGTTCTCTTGTGATCAATATTGAAAGAAGCGATGGCACACAAGCTTAATTAATTGTCTTGTTTGCAACGGTTCTTCAGCCACTATAGACGCTCTAATATATAATATTGTTCGACTACATAAGTCTGGTGATCTCTGGCAAAGACGATACAAAGACAAGCAACGACAATACTATTATGTTCGTTTTTGGTTCTTCCAACACAAAGTCAAGCATCGATCAGTCTTTATTGATGTTAGCAAAGCCTTCCTTTCCGGTATCTTCATCATTTATATTGATATACCAATTTAATGTGATACGCCAAGACTACATCATCGAATGGCCAAGCTACTTGCGGAAAAATAAAGCTAATTTTATTCTTGTACATCACGAAACAACCCTTTACGGATAGCAAAAAAAAAATTAAAGAAAAGATTCCTGAATATCTATTTCTTTTTTTTTTGGGGTCAAAATATCTATTTCTTTCATCTGCAGCAATACCAGACATAACGCATTATCCTGTTGAATACACTTTCTGATCACAAGGTTTTAGGCCCGTAACGAATTATATCTGCCAACCAACCTTAGGACGATTCAACTCATATAGTTAGAAGACATGATCATGTGGTGTTGGTATGAAAGCTACATAAACAAATATGACAAGAATTTGGTACAAGACTAATGAAAAATGCAAGAGGTTGTTGCCCTTATATTATACACAACTTTTTTCTTTGAGAAGTTGTATATACAAGAGAAGTAAAAAATACCAAATTCATGCTTCTTTACTTGCATAATTGGTTGAGGTTAGTTTGTAGATCTATCAGCTAAATCAATTGTGAGTCAAAAAAAAAAGTAGGCCAAATAGTTATTAGGGTACAACAAATGTGGTTACCAATGATCAGAGAAAGAGATACATTTATTGAAAACTTCTGAGAGATGCATAAGGACGATTGATTGAAAACTCTAACCTTGTTACCAGTTCATTTTTTTTTGTTTACAATGAAAGTTTATTTTGATGAGACAGAAGTCTAAAAGAAAGGGAAAAAGAATGGTTTATATTTCTGAAATAATCTTTGATAATCTAAGATAATTAAATTCTTACAAACGCAGAAATTGCTACACACTAGCTCTCTAAAATACAAACAGTTGTTCTTGTTGTTCAAAAGTGCATGGTAAAGAACATCTAGCACTAGAGATTGACATTAACAGAGCTCTTTCTGTATCTCCATCCATTCGTAGTTCGATCAATTTGATCAGATACTCTAAGAAAACCGAATCAAAAGGCAAGGTGATTGGTCCGCCTGATGGGAGGCCAAACTCTTCTTCAGATATCTTAAAGAGCTCTTGGAAAATAGAGTTGCTCAGGTAACTTAACGGAAAAGCAAAGCGTGCTTTATCCGCCGTGTAAACAACAAAGCAACCCTTTTCTACTGCGGTTGAGCTGCTAGTAGATGTACTTGATCTTTGGAATGAGATTCTTTTCCTGTGGAGGGCTGCTCTTTGTTGCCATTTCTTGGCCATCTTGAGTAGCTTCTTTGTGTTGATCATTATTTTCAGGGAAATGACTTGCTTTAATCAAAAAGCACAAGAGATTTGTAACTTGTGCTGTATAGCTCTTTTTGAATGCAATGTATATTGATGAGTAATCCCATAGGATTGTTGTATATATATATATAAAGAGAAGCTAGAGTTTAGAAAAACTCAGAGATACCAAACCAAACATAACACATGTTTCTGTCTCTGTTGTATGTGAACATAAAGGGTCCCAAGTTAGTAATCAATCTTGTATGATCATCAACTTGTGGACTAAAACATCTTCTGAAAAGACATGACCATGTCATTAAATTTTTAGATGCATATACGTGCAAGTGAATGAAAGATGTAGAACTTGTAGGCCCGTTGATGTCCTCAGAGAATTTAAAACCATAAACCTGCAAAATTTCAGTGGTTATGGTTAATTCTAGTCATTTAATATTAAATTCCTTAAAAGTCAGGAGAATTTATTTGGCTTTTAACCGATAAGCTTCAAAACCAATGGTGTTGTCAGAATTTTGGTAATGAGTAAAAAGCCAAATAAATTCTCCTGACTTTTGGTAATTTATTTGGCTTTTTACTCATTACCAAAAAGCCAAATATTTACCAAAAGTCTATACTAAAAACAATTGTATGTTCTTGTTACCACATCCACATGTCTTACTTGGAGACAAGAGCCGCTAGCGCAACCATAAAGACCAAACTCATGCTTCTGTATAGATTATATGTGCGCTAAGTAAAAAGTAATCTAAATCCGAAAAATAGAAAAGGGACTAAACTATGTTTTAGTGCGCAGCACATGACCGGTGAAAAAGAAACAAGAAAATGATGACCATGTAGATAAGTCCACAGATTAAACGTCCAAAATTCAACTACTCTTTTAATAATTCTTATTTCTTGGGTACAGATTAAGTTCATATCATAGGAACGCATCTTTCCTATAAACAGCTGCACCATTTCTGAGACCCAAAGTTTTCATAGTTAGGTATTTCTTAGTGAAGTATCTTAGAAGATTTTCTTTACAACTTTATATCAAAGCATGAACACACGTGATATTAAAGTTGTTTTGCAATAGAAGTTGATTTTGATGGAAGTTAGCTCCTCCCTCTCTCTAACTCCAGCAAGACTCCATCTTCATCTTCTCCGATCTGCTCCGGCGGCTGTCAGCCGGGCGCGTGGCTGCCGGAGGCTCTCTTCTCTCACCATCTTCTTTGTGCTTTGCTCCGTTTTCACCTCTCTCTCCAAGCCGTCGATATACTAGGCGCTCTGGAAGGAGCTCTGCCGCGGGGTCTCTAATCTTCTCCGGAGGGGTTGGATCCGTGGTTGGTTGACTTCGATCTGGAGTTCCTGTGAGGTGGTGAGGGTTTGTGGTAAGGCGAAGTCGGCGTTTAGGGCTTGGCTCAGGCGGATCTTGATTTTAACTTGTAGGTCCCGTCGGCGTTCTCGAGCTGGAGGCGTATGGAAGTTCAGAGGTCTCTCTCCCCCAGTTGATTCGAACAGTGCTCTTCGTTGTGGAGAGGAGGGAGGAGGTCACCTTTCACTGTCGGCTTGTGGTCTTGTCGAACGGTTAAGGGTTTTGTCTCTCGCTCAGGGGAGGCGGTTGTTGTTCGTCGCCGGCGCGACCATGGCCGTGTGGTGACTACACTTCTATGGGGTTATCGTGCGTAGCTGAGGGTGATTTCCGGTGTCCTGTCGTCTATGGCTGTGCTCCGCTCACTTTGAAGCTGCTCTTCCTTTGCACCTATGTCTCCATTTCATCAATTTGTGATTTGTCTTGACCTTCTATGGTCGGATTTGTTCAGGTCCTGTTTTTGGTTTATCCTCGTTTCTCCTCCATCGAGGTATTCACCAGAAGCGCATGGAAGACCCGTACGGGTTCTCTGTACGGGAGTTAGGATTCGCCGGTTAATCCAGGCTGGGTCAGTTTGGGTCTGGCTGGTGATGTGGAGACCTTGCTTCAGATTCCGTCATCCCAGTGTGAGGAAGGACGCGATCGTGTCGTCTACCTCGCAGGCGGTTCTTTTCTTCTTTGCAGGTTCTGAAGATTGCAGTTTGATGTTGTTTCCTTCTCAGCCCGTTTTTTTAGGTAGTTGGTTCGATGGCGGCAGTAGCGAGTGCTTGCTTCTTAGGGCTGCGTTTCAGGCGCTGTGTGGCGTTTCATACATTCCCGGCTTTGGTGGCATTTGCAAGGCATCGTGGTAAGTATTTGGAACAATCCCTTATTGCTCCTCTTGTGCTTCAAAGACAGTGACGGTTATAAGCTTCGTGGAGTTCATCGGAATCCAGCTACTCCGAAGGCGACATGGGGAGTCCCGGTATCCGAGGCAACGAGGAGAACCTCACCGTCACGCGATCATCGTCAATGGTTGAGAACAGAAACCGATTCCAAAGAATTTTGAAAAATGGTTTAGCGGAATGTGCCGGGTTTAATTGGCGGACCAAGCTAGGTTGTAATATTTTGACTTTGGTGTTTTGTTCAAAGCAGGTTTGTAACCGGATCTGAATTTCTGATTATTCAGGTCGATTTTATATATATAATTATGTAAAAAAAAAAGAAGTAACTTTCAACCAAAAAAAAAAAAAAAGTTGATTTTGATGAGAAGAGATGAAGATAATAATGTTTATTTCTGTGCCTATATAATACAGAAACTGCTACACTCTAAAATACAAGCAAATGTTGACAACTACTTTGATCTTGTAGTTGCAAAGAGCATTGCCAAGAACATCTAGCACTAGAGATTGACATTAACAAAGCCTTTTCTGTATCTTCATCCATTCGTCGCTGGACCAATTTGATAAGATACTCCAAGAAAACAGAATCGAATGGCAATGTAATTGGTCCTTCGGTGGGGAGGCCGAACTCTTCTTCAGAGATTTTCAAGAGTACTTGGAAAACAGAGTTGCTCAGGTAACTTATTGGAAAAGTAAAGCGGGCTTTGTCCGCCGTATAAACCACAAAGCAACCCTTATCTAATGACGTTGAGCTGCTACCACCAGAATTCGACCTCTGAAATGAGATCCTTTTCCTGTGGAGGGCTGCTCTTTGTTGCCATTTCTTGACCATCTTGATTAGCTTCTTTGTGTTCATTATCATTTTCTAAAAAATATTTAATCCAAAAAGTAAGAAGGAGAAAGAAAGAGAACAGATTTGTAAGTTCTGATGTAGAGCTCTATGTGATTCTGTGAATGATAGTTATGACAGAAATGAATGATGGAAAATACCATTGCCTTGTTTCATTTTATAGGAGGAGAAACTATTAGTTTTGACAGGCTTTATGACAAGCTCCTCAGAAACCTAACCAGACACAGCACATGCCTATGTTTCTACTCTATCTGATCTATGATGGTCCCAAGTTGGCATAATCAATTGTATGTGCAAAACAAATTGTGGACTATAAAGCTTATGGTGAGAAGACATGATCATGCGGGAATGAAAGCTATGTATTTATATAACAAGATACAATATATATATATATACTTACAACAGAAGTTGAGAACTTGTATATATACAAGAGAAGCCAAAAACTACCAGACTCATGCTTTTTTACACCGTTTTTTATTAGCATAAGGGGTCCCATGTTGGTTAGTAGATCTAATAGAACGTGATCACAAAAATATTAGGTCAAGTAATTATTAGGGGACAACAAATCTTTGGTGAAATCAGGGACAAAGTTGTGATCAGAGAAATAGACAGACGCAAAGAAATACATGTGTTGTTTGAATCAAAGATGAATATCCTTATGAAATGTCTCTATCAGTTCTTGCACATTTAAAGATATTCATAGAGAAATACTTTAGGATAAGTGTAGCATCCCCGTCCTGCAGTCTAAGCTGGATCAGTCCAAGGTCGAGTATTAGTTGGATTGATCAGACGAACAATGCATGTGCAACATATCGTCTGAATAGTATTGGTCGGATTAAGACAATACTGTAGGTCGGGACATAGCAATTGAGCTTTGTCGAACTAAGCTGGTCGGATTCAGACAAGGTAATTGGACTTGTCTTTCGAGAGTAGTTAGTCGGTCTATGGACTGATTAATATACGTTCTGGCGGGAACGGACTGAGCTAAACATGTACTGATTGCCTAAGAAAATAGGCGGGAGCAGTTATTAGGACGGTTACCTGAGCGGTTACTGGATGAATTAACCGACCTGGACGGTTACAGAATTGCCTTAAAACTGTCACTTGGCAGTTGGGCCGAGGGAAAGAAACTGCTGCAGACAGTTATTCTTGACTGAGCGCGGGAGAAGTTGATAAGCGGTTAGGGGTGGTTAAGGCCAAGGGGTAACTGCCCAAACTCCTTTTATTCTGATTTCCGCGGTCAGAAAGGGGGACACGATTACTGGAACAGAAAGACAGCGACAAAAAAATAGAGAGAACAACAGTGAGAGAAAGAGGAGAATCTGATCGAGAGAGACTGAGTCCACGGAGATGGGCCGATCGGGTCATAATTCGACTGTCCGAGAGTCGAGCGATAGTGCGTGCGGCTTAGTCTGAGTCATTAAAGGTGAGCCGCGTACTGAGTGATCGAACATGATGGTTCACGATGTGCTTACTGCAATATACGGTGGTTACAGTCCATGGGACCGTGCACAAGCCACATAAAAGGGGTTATCGGCTTAGTATGTACTGACAAGAGTCGTATACTGATGGAACACATCGAATACTGGAAGATCGGCATTTACGTTCAATGGTGGTGCGGTCGCAAATCGTTCTGAATGAGTCTGAGATCAACTGGAATGGCAGTCTGGGTGTTGTCCGATGGATCGCAGGTCCAAGAGGGTCTGGTTCGGTGGAGTCTGGATCGGTTACATACGGGGTCAAGTTATGTTGGTTGTGCTGATGGCGTATGAGACGAGGTGGGAATATATATGTTCAGTGCGAGGCGATTATCGGCTGGATGGGTGTGGATCGTGATACTGGGGGTTAAGACTCGGATCGAGTCTTAGCGTTGTGTACCGACTATGGTGTAGGCCGAGTTTTGAGGGATTGGCTGGTAACTTTTCATTGCGGACTGAGTGTTGACTGGACCGAGAGTTGTACTGGATGGATGCGTGTTGTTACTGATTGGATCTGGGGCTGTAGAGCCGAGTGTGTGCTGTCTGATCAAGATATGATCAGCGACTGGTTCTGGGACGCTAGCAAGGCTGGCACACTATCTGTACTGGATGGCTAGTCGGAGACCAAGCCGTCTCTCATGTCTACTTGGTCATGTGGGGATGGTTGGTTGAGTGACTAAGGAAGAATGTGATACGGTTTAGTATTCTGATTGAGCTGGCTGGATACGACGGATGGGAAAGCATGGAGATAGCTAGGATGGAGTGTACGGATGAACTTGCAGACAACAAAGCACTGAGGCAGTAAGGTACATGTTTATTATACTGTCAGACTTAGTGAGTTGCTAGGATGTTGGTTAGACGACTTAGCGAACACTGGGAACGGAACTGAACCTCTGAGAGTAAAATTGGATAAAAATCTCAAGTTAGGGAAAATCGGGAATGGATCATGTTTGGTCGAGGAAAGTGAAATGAGGACGTACCGGCGGTAAGGGAAACCGAGTCGAGGCCTCACAATAAGCCTAAAAAGTTTTTTTTTATCACAAATATAACACACAAGGGTCCAAAGCTATAAGTATGGGTCATTTTATCGAGCTCGGGCCTTGGACCTTCGTAGATCCTTTGTCTTCTTGCGTGCCTGAAAGTCACTGCACCGGGTTTGGAAACGGGGTGAAATCTTACTTTACTTTAGATATACCATTACCACATAAGAACTCTGATGGTTACATTCCTCATTTGGGTGACGAGCTTGGATATCCCCTTGAAGTTAGAAAACACAATGTTAACCAGAAACAACAAGCAAAAAAGCAGCCTCTCCGTAGTAAGCTCATGAATTATGCAAGAGGAAGGTGGAACCCACTCATAAATCCTTCGTCACCAATTTCAGGTGCCACGAGCAAATTTCAACGGGTGAAACTAGCTAATCACTAGCGTTGCCGGACTGAATTTCTGAGCTTCGATGGTAGAATCCTTAGGTGATTAGATCAGTTTAGGTCTTTCCTTTTTTATCTTCTCAGTTTTTGGGGTGATCGCAGATCCTATACATTGAGCCCTGTATATGAGGCTGCCACTAGGACCATAGACGAGAATGCACCTACAACTACAACAAAGGCTGATACTGAAGAAGTAGATAGCCGAGAAGTGGTTCTCCCAGGACTGAATCTTCTCTATGTTGGTTCAGAGTTGCATCCTTTTGACATTGGTGCTTGCCTTCAGGCTCGTCAACTAGTTGCTCAGATAGCCGATGCTACTGATGCATCTGCAATCCTCTCCCCATAGTAGTAAACTACCACAAAGACTATCCAAACTTTTCATAGGTCATCAAGTGAAATGTGAAATATTTTGATTGAAATCTTGAATCTTATTCAAAGTTTTAATAGTCAGTTGTAATACTTCTGAGCAGTCCTTTTGCATCCGCATATAGTTTGGTTTCACAAATTCATGACCAAATAATTTTGGTTTGGTTTGATGTGAATTTTGTTTAATGTTGATGCAAATCTAAAATTCTAAGACATGCACTATTCCATCTTTATACAAAGTATTTGGAGTAGCTACTACTTGTACTAATTAAGTATATGGAGTTGCTACTATTTGTAGCAATAACAGTAGCTTGATAACTTTTGCAAATATTATAAACAGAATTACTCTGAAACTTTGTCATATATAATCTGAAATGAGAAACTTCAGACATGTTCTACATATTACACAACAAATAAAAACAAAAAGACAAATCACAACTACACATTTCTTCTCAGCTTTTACTCTGAGTTAGATTCATCAATGTAGTAGTCACTTCTTGACAACAGACTGAACTTGTACAAGCAACTGACTTGATTGCGGATGAAATCACTCCCAAGATTTTCTAACTCAGTGTGATATTTAAGATGATCATCGAAATAAACGGTTTTTACCATCTGATGTATGGCAAATCGAGCGGCTAGCCACTGGCTTGCAATGTCAATGTTCCTATGATCGATCTGTCTCTTTTCTTGCACTTTCTCTCGCGCCTTTGCTATCAAGTCTTTCAAACTGTGGTCTTGAGTCTCAGTCTTGTCACCTGGTTTTGTTGTAATAACCTTGGACTTCCTCTTTGTAACATGAAGGGTCGTAAAAGCTTGCACCGGTTCTGTAAACTTAGACTCCAGAGGAGCTTCCACGGTCTTCTTTTGTCTCTTCTCTGGTGGTTTTTCTTCATCAGAATGTTTGCGTTTCTTCGTAGTCTCCATAACAACGTCGCACCTTTCTTAGCCATCTCGTCTCAACTTAGGGTTTATGTGTAAGAAGGAGGAAATGGTTGATTTGCACCCAACATCTTTAATTTTGTATCTCTGATCTGCCGGGAACTGATATCTGAAATTGCTCGAAGCAATCTCCATCGCTCGTTAATCTTCAAGAAGAATGATCGATTGGAATAGATGGAGATAATGAGAAGAAGAATGATCGTTTTGTTACAAAACCCTAAAGACACCGGAAGGCTACAATTATGGTGGAGTCTTAGGGACCAAGTTACTTTGTTCATGAGTTTTATAGTGTTTGAATCTATCTCACTCCCCTGCGTTGGGCCCACAAGTGTCTAAGCAAATATATTTTGGTATGCTTTAAAAAAAAAACTTTTATCTTGCTTGTTCAATTTTTTTTGGATTCAACTCTTATATTTTTATCTTTATTCTCGTAATTTTTAGTTTATCTTTATTTCAAAAGTTTCGATTACGCTTGTGAAAAAATTTTCCTGTTTCAATTTTGTATTTTTCAAACAAGTATACTTCATACAACATTATAATTTCTATTATATATATCTTTTAATTTTTACCAAAGCTGGAACTGAATTATTTATTTTTTTCAATATAATGATGTGGAATTATTAATTCTATTAATTACATAATTGTTTTTCCCATTTGACATAAATAGAATGAAATACTCATTCCTTCAACCACATTAACATTCCCAAAAAAATAGAAGAAAAACATTTCTAAAC
This sequence comes from Brassica oleracea var. oleracea, assembly GCF_000695525.1. NCBI lineage: Eukaryota > Viridiplantae > Streptophyta > Magnoliopsida > Brassicales > Brassicaceae > Brassica > Brassica oleracea. The sequence continues at coordinate 18,803,900 of NC_027752.1, forward strand.
ATTCCTCTACAATTTTGATTATGAATAAATAAAATGAAAATATTCCATTTTTAAACTAATTCCATTCATCTTATTCCATATATTTTGATTTATTATTATTTTTTCATAATTACCATATACTGCCCTCGTTTTACTAGTTATCACACAAATTTCTCTTTCTACTTAGAAATATTATTTATGTAAATTTATAATTATATATTTTAAGTTTGCATTAGAAATGAAAATCATCTTAGCAGGAGCTTTCCAAAGAAATAGCTTAGACATTTAACAAAGAGTATATTTTTTGGTAAAATATAGCAACCAAATGAAAGTAATCGACAAAATAAACCAATTCTTCAAATAAAAATAGTGAAATAACTTTGAACCATATCTCTATCATAATCTAAGTATAACCATTTGAGTATTTGGGTTGGATACAAAGTCTAACCCAAATAGGTACTGGAGTAGAATAATTGCTAGAAGGACTGAAATGCTAGTTAATAGGGTCAGCTTTGCCTGTGAGTTTGTTTAATAGGTCTGGTTCCCTATGCAGAGATCATGAAGTATTAGCTCGATTCTCTGTTTGAATGAACGGTTATAAAGGCCAAAGGGAAGTCCACATCCGTTGGGATTAAAGTCAAGCTTTGAGAATCCGGAATAAGTGATGCATCATAATACATGGACTCATCATATCTATAGTTCAAATATACAGTATATATAAGTTTGCTGCAGTATTTATAATAAAGATTTCATGGGTGTTTAGGACCAATTCAAAAACTCATAAAAGCTTACACTATTGAGACAATTGTCTTTGTATAAAATTTTCGGCAATGCAAAAAAAAAGATACAAATATTGGACTAATAATACAAGTAAACAATCAACGTGATCATAAAAGAAACAACTTACTCATAAAACTATTTTAAATCTCTCCTGCCTTTGCTATTGCCGATGTAATGGTCTCGACCTCTGTAGGACGCCACCATGACTTCTGAACAGCGAGCACTCCTTCTCCATCTTTGGATTGTGTCATTCTTACATCCCATTTCAGAGATTTCACCATCTTCTCAATTTCTCCTATCGTTTCGCTGTCATCTCTTACTATGAATGTTCCTTGTGGTCTAAGAATCCGGTCCACTTCAGCCATTACCGAAGCCAAGTTGCACCTAAAAAGGTTTTGTTTATACCATATAGTCATCAGATTTTGCAATCATAAATATCAAAAAGGCCACAGAGATATGTGAGTGTACTGTATATATACATACCTCTTCTTGAGTGAAGAGAAAAGATGATCAGCATGAAGGAGGTCGTAAGTTCGAGGGTAAGTGCTGAATGATTCACACCAGTCATGGTAGATTCCAAACAAACCACGTTCATATATAATTGGAAGCGTATCTGGTGAGTCGATAGGAACTACATTCATCACCCACAGCTTCAGATCCTTCAAAGCAGCAGCAAAACTGAAACCAAGAGAGAGAGAGAGAGAGAGAGAGATAAATATATCATTTAGTAACGAATAAATGGAGACAATTTTGTACTGGTGAAAGATATTTTTTCAAAAGTTACCCTCCATATACAGCTCTCATGTCCATCACATTTCTCACATTGGACCAATCGATTCCCATACCGTTGAGGTATGACTTTGAAACAATAGTCTTCCAACGTTCATGGTCTGCCGTGAAATCCTCTTGTGCAGGTTTTCCATATACACCTTCCTTAGAATCCAACCACTGAGGAACTGTCTCTACTCTCTGTGGCCATCTTTCAGGCCAAACTGCCCCACGTTTTGACGAATCTTCCGTCACTTTGTGCATACATGCCTCAAGTGGAACATTCCTGCATCAAACAACACACATGACTTAGCAAAAGAGTTCCATTGCATGACTAGTTAGTTAGTTGTGAATAAACTACCAAGCGGCATTTTGATCATCAGAGTCTTTGCATAGAGGTGGCTCTTCTTGAGATCTTTTGTTGTAGCATTCATTAGTCATTGGCTTTTGGTAAACGGCAGCACTCACTTCATTCAGTTCATCTTTCTTAATCGTCTTTAGCTCCCAGCACATTGCCTTTGTGAGTTTCGACATTGCTACAAAACAGAGAAAATCATCTCACAAGTTAGTTAAGAACCAATTGCATTACAGCTTATATTCATATCCAAAAACAAAATTTCCAAACCTTTCCATATGCCAACGTCTTCTTCGGTCTTCCTGTAAACAGGAGTCGCCGACCAGACAAAGAACCCACCTGGCCTCAATGCACGGTTCAATTCCAAAAGTAGTTTACCACCTTCAATATGCCAAGGGACTCTACAGCGAGCACAGTGGATAAGGTCGAAAACAGATCCTGGGAAAGGCAATCTCTTGGTTCCCATAACGTTTGACATTGCAGGGATACCACGTTCCAAAGCAAACTGCACCTGCGCCTCGTGTTCATCTTTGGGAGCAAACGACAAAGCAAGCACATCTCTGTCAAAAAGATACCCTCCGAAGCTAGCAACACCACACCCAACATCCAATATAACACGGGTTCTGTTTCCCCAAGCAATATCAGGATATGACTGCAACCAATTACACAAATCAATGTTAATAGTCAATGAGAAAGTTGTGTAGACATTGAAGGAATAAAGTGTACCTCTTGGAGGAAATCGATGTAGTGAAGAGCACCGTTCTTGAACTGGGTACCACCACCAGGGAATGTCAGGTATTCACCACTCATCTTCACCCAGTTTTGATGTCCTTTGACTTCTGCAAGCTTCATGTGAGGAACATTGTTGTACCAGATCTGTGTGGCAAAACACACAACAACATCAAGTATTAATGACAAATAAACATAAAGGAGGTACTCAAGAAGCTTTACCTTTTCTCTGCTCTTAGGCCATTTGATGGATCTCTTATAACCTTCGGGAAGAGGAACAAGGCAGCTTGGAGACTCCTCGGGACAATGCCTCTCACGATGTTCATAATGCTTTCTGGCAAGCTTCCTGATAGCTTGCCAATTGTCAAGGCAAGGGATGTAGTCTGGTCCAGCTGTCACATTGCAGACTTTCCATTTGATTGAGGAGACTTGAGCTTTCTTCTCGTTCTGCGACTCAACCAATTGGGTGGACCAAGCTCCACTTCCTGTGCTTGACTCCTTTGTGATTTCAGCCTGGTCACCAGCTGGGAAGACATCCTTGCTCTTCTCAGTGTTCTCTTCAGTTTCTTCAGTCTTTTTCTCGGTGTTTTCTTCAGCATTCTCCTCGGATTTGTTTTCTTCTGAGCTCTCTTCAAGTTGTGTCTTGTCCTTTTGCTTCGTTTCATCGCTTTCTGATTCTGTCTCTTTCTCACCCTCCCCATCTTTTCTATCCCCTTCACCGTTTTTGTCTTCAAATTCCTTTTTCTCCTCAGCCTGCTCCGTTTTCTCAGGCTCAGGCTTCTCTTCGTTGCTCTCGGTCACAACTTCCTTTTCCTCGGTCTTTTCATCCGGAAAACTCTTGGAGGCTTCTTCGTTAGTGGAATCAGTCTTGGTGGTAGTTTCCACATCTTTTGTAGTCTGGCTTGAAGAGAAGTCAATGGACTCGGTAGGGGCAGACCAGGAAGACATGAACATCCAAGCTCCAACCATAGAGAGAGAAACGATCAAAACTATGGTAATGGTTAAGCCATAGCCTGATGATTTCTTCCCGTCTACACGAGAATATTTCCCCATCGCCATGTTCTTAGACCCACGGCACGATCCCTAGTCACACGCACCTGCAAAACACAAAGAGAATACAATTGACTTATTAGAAGAAGAAGAAGCAAGGGAAGATCTAAAATGATGTTGGGGTTCCTACGACTAATAATGACTCTACTAGATCTCGTTTCTTTAGGCTTCAATTTCTGAGCTTTTATCTTATGATAATAATATGATATTATAGAACACAGAGCAAGGATGACATGTGACTAAAGATCTATAAATCAACAAGAGCACTCGGATGTATAACTTGAGTGAAGAGATCAAACATTATCCCAAAACCAAAATCGTAATACTTTATTCAACAATTCTGAGTTCTGAGCTTAATCACATGACAATATGATACCACAGAACACAAATGACTAAAGATCTAAAAATCCAACTAACCCAAGAGCAAACAGAAAGTAAAACAAAGATGAAGCATTTACAGAAGCAAGAACATAAAGAAAACGGAGTTGCTGTAAATACCAGAGAAAGGGTGTTGGCAGCTTCAGATCTCTCCCAACTTTACGAGCAGAGAGTAAGAGAAATCTCCAGATCCGGATTAGAGAGTGAATGATCCGCTAGATTTGCTCTTATATATATTCTCAGTGGAGCAAGTCATAGTACTCTCTATACAAATCATACTGGTGTGTTACGGCCTTAATATACCAGAATTGGGATCTGATCTCCACCAACGATTTAATTATTATTTTTTGACTTTCCTCTGTTTTCTTTGAAAAAACAATGATTGAGAAACTTCGTTTTTGAAGATCCACCGACACGGACAGCTAAGCTATCAAGTATGAACGATATTTTTAGTTCACACGCCGTTTTGAATGAGGGAAACAGTTAAAGCTCGTGGTACGGCCCATTAGGCCCATTTTGGTAGGTTTCGTGTTAGCCCATATTGAGAATTTTAGATCGGACTCCGGGTTCAGAACTGTCAAATGGTCCGTGCACCGCCCAATTGGGCTTATGGGCAGTAACGGTATTCTTGTCTAAACAAATCTCCAAGACCAATAGACACCATATTTAAATGGGTATGTCCATAAACATCCAATAATATTTATAACTGTTAATTTTAAATCTAAACTTTTAAAATTATACTTTCTCTCAAAAATTACAAAACTAATTTTTCAACAAAATTATAAAATTTTGGTTACCAAAACCGTAAAATTTTATTTTTCCGCTAAAACTCATAAAATCACATTTTCCCGTCAAAAACGAGAAACTATGATTCCCGTCAAAACCGAGAAAATATATTTTCCGCCAAAACCGAGAAACTATGTTTTCCGCCAAAACCGAGAAATCACATTTTCCCACCGAAACCAAAAAATCACGTATTCCCGATAAAACCGAGAAACTATGTTTTACCCCCAAAGCCGAGTAATCACATTTTCCCACCAAAACCGAAAATCACATTTTCTCGCTGAAACCGAAAAATCACGTTTTCCCGTCAAAACCGAAAAACTATGTTTTCCCGCCAAAACCTATAAATCACATTTTCCCACCAAAACCGTGAAATTATATTTTTCGCAATACCGGAAAATCACATTTTTCGCCAAAACCAATCACGATTTCAGCGAAAAATCAAGTTTTCTTGCAAAAACCGTAAAATTATGTTTTCCCGCAACAAAACTGGAAAATTAAGCTTTCCCCTCAAAACAAAAAAATCACGTTTTTCCCCCGAAACCGAGAAATCACGTTTTCCGCTAAAACCGAGAAATTATATTTTTGCCAAAACCGTGAAATCATGTTTTCTGGTAAAACTAAAAAAATTCCCGCAACAAAACCGTAAATTACCTTTTTCTGCCAAAACTAGGGGTGGGCGTTCGGGTATCCATTCGGGTTCGGTTCGGATCTAATCGGGTTTCGGGTTTTTGGGTTTAAAGATTTCAGCCCCATTCGGGTATTTCTAAATTTCGGTTCGGATCTTTGCGGGTTCGGATCGGGTTCAGATAACCCATTTAAATTATTTTAAAAATTTTAATATTCATTATATGTTTAAAATTTCTCAAAATTCTAAATCAAAATAATATATTACATATAAATTTGTATAATATATGTCAAAATACCTAAAATTAACATATAAATTGGTTTGATTTAAATATTTGGATAGAAAATCAATAGATATTTCAAGCATTTTGGTGTTTCTAATACATTTTAGCTATTTTTTACATTTACTTTTGACTATTTATGTATATTTTCAAGTATTTGAGATAACTTTAAAGTATCTTAAATATTTTGGATGTTTTTAATATATATTAAATCTAAAAATAAGTAATATATTTAGGTATATAAATCTATTTCGGTTACATTCGGATGCCCGATATACTTCGGTTCGGGTCGGGTTCGGTTTCGGTTCTTTAGATACCAAAATTTTGAATCTGTTCGGATAATTAATCAATTTCGGTTCGGGTTTGGTACTACTTTTTCGGATCATATTCGGTTCGGTTCTTCGGATCCGGGTTTTTTGCCCAGCCCGAGCCAAAACCGAGAAATTATATTTTCCGCATAAACCGGAAAATCTATTTTTCGCCAAAACCATAAAATCATGTATTCTTGTAAAATTAAAAAAATATGTTTTCCCAAAACAAAACTCGTTATTAAGGTTTCCCGTCAAAACCGTAAAATTATGTTTTCCCATCAAAATTTTGAAATCACGTTTTCCCGCCAAAATTAATAATTTTCTTGTCAAAATAGTGAAGTTACTAAAATTTTGAATTACGTTTTTCGATAAAACAGTGTTTTCTCGGTAAAATTGTAAAACCTTATTTTTATCAAAATCATGAAAGTATATGATTGTCCATTTGATCTTTGCTCGTTGGACCATAGATCAATTGGTCTTGGCCCATTTATTAATTAGGTGTGTCCATAGTCCCCCGAAAGTGAATTGCACTGGGCTAGGCTATGGACCTCCGGCCCAGTTGACACATCTATCCGGGTTGTTGTCGGATCCATTTAGATCCGATCCGATTCTTGTTGGGTTATATATCAAGGGGTGGGTTTGACTTTTCTGTTCGGTTTCCGAGAATCATCGTCAGATCAGAGAGATTCTGAGAAAGGAAAAAGAAACAAAAAGGAAAGGAGAAATCAGATCTGAAGGAAGGAAGCAGATAACATGTCTGCGATTGTTTGCGGCAGCAAGAGATCTCTGTTCGAGGATTTGTCCGCCGCTTCTTCTTCGCCTCCCGTCTCCAAGAAACTCCGCCGCTTTTCTTCCTCTTCTCCGCCTCGTTTTCCTTCCTCCTCCTCCCTCCTTCTCCATCACCTCGCCGCCCTTTTCCCCGAAATGGATAATCAAGTAAAGTTTCAAACTTTCTTTCTCGGGTTTGCATAGGATTCTTCTTACTTTTCTTGCCTTTTTTTTTAATTAGATTCTTGAGCGGGCAATCGAGGAATGTGGAGATGATCTTGATTCTGCGATTAGATCTTTGAATCAGCTTCGTTTAGAATCTGCTGATAAAAATTCAGAAGAGTCAAAAGTTCAAGGAGGATCAGGGAAGGAGGAAGTCTTGAACTTGGATGGCACCGAGTGGGTTGAGTTATTTGTCAGGGAGATGATGAATGCTTCTGACATGAAAGACGCTAAAGACCGTGCTTCAAGAGCATTACAAGCTTTGGAGAAGTCCATCTACCCACGTGCTGGTTCCGACGCAGCCATGCAGAGCAGTCTCCAACAGGAGAACTCGATGCTGAGGCAGCAGTTGGAAGCTATCGTCCAGGAGAACGGTTTGCTTAAAAGAGCCGTGGTGACGCAACAGAAGCGGCAGAGGGAAACCGAAGATCAAAGCCAGGAGCTGCAGCGTTTGAGGCAGATGGTTACTCAATACCAGGAGCAGCTGAGGACTCTCGAGGTGAACAATTACGCTCTAACGCTTCATCTGAAGCAAGCACAGCAGAACAATAGTTCCATCGCTGGCAGGTACAATCCAGACGTGTTCTAATGTGCTTTGTTAGTCAGAGGAAAGCCTCGGACGTATATCTAATTTGGTTTCAAGTGTTTATTTTATGTTTCTGCTTCTCTGTTGGTTTGTGACTATTTATTTATTGTTATATGAATGTCTGGAATGAATGGTGAAATGGTTGTAGTTGGGGAACAACGATGTCTCCGAAACAGTTTACTTGTATTTTCTTAGATAAGACTTTGAGACATCGCTGATTCTGTAAGGTCACAAGTGTATTCCAGAGAATAAATAAAACACATGTACTTTGAGACATCGCTGATTCTTGTACACCTTTCAATTATTCTCTTACATCTACTCTATAAAGATGCATATGCATTAGTTATCTGAATCAAACGTAAGAACTTGAGTGTTTGTAGAGCTTCTTGGTATTTGTACGACTAAGATTATTTGTACCATGTAGTGTAACAATTTGTTGTCATATAAATGTTTATATAGCTTTCATACCCACAGTCCCATATGATCATCAGATCGTGTCTTCTCAGTTCTCACCATAAAGTTGTATAGTCCACAAGTTGTTTTGCAGATGTAATTTATTTTACCAACTTGGGACAATCATTGATCAGATGGAGTAGAAACATAAGCAGTTACACAACACAAAGACTTTTGCCTAAAGGTAATGATGAACGCAAAGAAGCTCATGAAGATGGCCAGGAAATGGCAGCAGAGAGCAGTCTTGAGCAGGAAAAGATTATCATTTCAAAGATCAAGTCCATCTAGGCCTGGGCATAAATGCCGGAACCCGAAATCCGAACCGAACCGAAAAACCCTATCCGCTATCCGATCTAAAAAGCTTGTATGGTGGTAAGAAACATATGAGAACCTGAAGTGTTATGTATGGTTAGTAAACACTAAAATTTAACTAAATACCTTAAAAACTTAATTAGTTATAAATAAGTATTTTATAAATTTGCTCGTTTAAATAATAAGTCTACTCTAATTTATAAGGTAATGCATATTATTTACAAACATTGTTTGTTTTTATGCTTGATTTAACAGTTTATTGTTATTTTATCATTTTGATGTGTGTTGGATTAATTTCTATTAAATTTAAATGTTTTCTGTATGTTTTGCTTTTAAAATTTTCTTTTAGTTCGGATATATCCGAACCAAATCGATATAACTCATTCCGAACGATATATGGTTACTTTATGGATTTTAGGATGTATTTATTACAAATTAGAACCAAACCCGAAATGCTATTATTTGAACCCGACCCGTACTCAGAGCATCTCCAATGTAAAACTCCATTTTTTCCTTCAAAATGGAGTAAAAGAAAAAATGGAGTAAAATTGTTCCAGCCCAACTTCATATCTCACTACACAATAGAGTAATGAACAAAAAAAATTACTCTTTTTATGGAGTAAACTCCATTAGATATGAAGTTGGGTTGAAATATTTCTTACTCCATACTCCATTTAGAATAAAAAATAAAGTAGGGATGAAGATTCCCTTATAAAATATTAGAATTGAATCTAGGAAGGTGAACCCAAAAACCCGAAATATTCGATCCGAATCCGAATGGGTACCCGCACGAACACCCATGCCTAAGTCCATCTACTAGCAGCTCAACGGCTGTAGAAAAGGGTTGTTTTGTTCATGCTTTCTTTTCCGTTTAGTTACTGAGCAACTCTGTTAGAAGAGTTTGGCCTCCCCAACAAGCAGACCAATCACCTTGCCATTTGATCAAACTACTAATGGATATAGATAAAGAAAGGCCTATGTTAATGTCAATCTCTAGTGCTAGATGTTCTTTACCATGTCTTTACAACAACAACAAGAACAACTGTTTGTATTTTAGACAACTAGTGTGTACCATTTTTTGCATTCCAGTTATTTTTAGATTAGACAGGTTATTTCAAATGTAAAAGCATTATTTCTTTCTCTCTAATAGATTGTCCCATCAATAATGTGGTGAGAAGACACGATCAAGTAAACCAAATTGGCACATTCTGTATGATATAAAGAAGGTTGTGATGACTGTTGGGAGTCATCAATATCTACGTCAGAAAATCCATCATGGACTGCGTCAGGATTTGGTGATGGAAATCAAACAAGATTGAGTAACTTAAACCAAGACAAGGACATCATGTTAGAAAAAGAAAATATCACTTTTATGGAGATATGAAAGTTGGCAGGATCCTGGAAATATTACTTTCATGGAGTTATGGAAGTTGCAAGTATTTTGGAATATTTCCTAATAGGTTTATGGAAAGGGGCGAATGCCCTAATCCGACTAGGTTAACCTAATAGACTCCTACTATATAAGAGGAGCTCGTGTGTACTCTTTCTCCTTTGTCCAAGAAAAGACCTAGCTTGGTTTGTGAGCTTTGGTTGTGAGAGAAAGAGAGGTTCTACATTCTTTGTACTTGAGATTATAGTGGATTGCCTCTTGTCAGGCCCCAGTGGACGTAAACCATTCTAGGTGAACCACTGGGTAAACAATTTCTTGTGTCCATCTTCTATCTTTCCGCATTCTTCTTCCTATCTCTATTATTCTACAAACTCAACTTTCTTACTTACGTCGTCGAGTTCGTCAGAGAGTGTATCAGC